>NC_141879.1:118120984-118424015 GCF_056163025.1 Triticum urartu
AATAGGATTAACGGAAAGCAGTAACATGCTACACTACTCTAATGCAAGCAGTATAGAGAAGAGTAGGCGATATCTGGTGATCAGGGGGGCTTGCCTGGTTGCTCTGGCAAGGAGGGGTCATCTTCAATGTAGTCGAACACACAGACATCGGCAGCAGTCTCGGAGTCTACCAGAAAGAAGTAACGGAGGGGAACACAATAAATAATAGAGCAATCAATGTACACAAAGCAAGACGCGGCAACACGTTGCGCTAGGGGTGACCTAACGTAGGGATAGGCGATACCGGCAAAGGGGGGAAACATCCGGGAAGTATTCCCGATGTTTCGCGTTTTTGAACAGATGAAACGGAGGGGGAAAGTTGCGTGTTTTCTATGCTAGGGATGTGTGGCGGATGAACGGGCTGCGTATTCGGATTTGTCTTGTCGTTCTGAGCAACTTTCATGTACAAAGTATTTTCAGCCGAGTTACAGATTATTTTATATTAATTTTTAAAGATTTAATTCATTTTCTGAAAAATTGCTAAATTTAATTTAATTCGAAAATACAATTGTTAAATTGCTAGGGGTACACAGAGTGTACCCAGCAGAATGCTCATTAGGCTAACAGGTGGGGCCAGAGACCTAGTTTGACCAAGTCAACATTAACTGGTCAAACAATGAACAGTAGACATGGGTCCCGCCTGTCATTGTCTTAACATTTTCTAGATGATTTTAATTCTTTTAATTAGACAGTCAGGTCCACCTGTCATTGACTATAGTCTTAACATGTTCAATTAACTATTTAGTTTACCAATGGGGCCCAGTGTCATTGAGTAAAGGTGGGGTGGTTAGGTACTAATGGGAGATTATTCCCCTAATCATGTCACCGCACAAAACAGCCCCGACAGGGGCTCGGCCATGGCCGCAGAGGGAAACTCTAGGCCGTGATGGGCGGTGCTGGCGCGGCCGGGCGAGAGCAGGCTCGACCCTACCGCAGCCGGGCGCGGCCACGGCACGCACGCGGCCAGGGAGCAGCACCGGGTGGTTAGCACCGCGCGTCGGAGGAAGAAACGAGCAGCAGCGGCAGAAGCATTAGGAGAAGAGCGAGTCATCGGGCGCGCACGGCGGGGCGACGAGTGATCACAGCGGCGGGCAACTGCGGCAGTCAGCGGCGGGTAGCGACGTGGAAGGTGCGGCCAGGCGATGGCGGGCACGCGGGGTCGAGCGGGTGAGTGCGCACGGCATCAGGACAGGGGAAAAGGAAAGCGGGGCGCGGGAGCTCACGACGAGGGGGTCGGGGTGGCGTTCTGGGAGGCCGGCGACGCCATGGTCCTCCCACGAGCAGAGGACGTCGCGAGGAGCGGCGGGGGTCCTCGAGCGTGGCCGCGCTTGACGTTGAGAGGAGACGGGGATGGCACGATGATGAGGACGAGGCAGCACGGTCCTCGGGCGGCGAGGCGCGGGCGACCGCAAGCGGAGACGTCGGGGGCGGCGCAGCGCCCAGGTCAGGCTGGGATGAGGAGAGGGAAGGAGGGGGGTCGATCGGGGTTGCTCCCCCGATCCACCGATCCAAATCGGGTGGGGGTGAGGGGAGACGTGGATCGGGAAGTGGGGAGAGTGGGGGTTACGGGTTAGGGTTTCCGGGGTGTGGGGGTGGCCGGCTGGGCCATGGCCCAGTTGGGCCAAGGGGTGTTCTCTTTCTCCTTTTCTTTTTTTTGCTAGTTTTGTTTTTCTGGTTTTGTATTTTCTTTTTCTTTTGTTTATTTTATTTCCTTTCTGTTTTAGCTTAGTTTCCTTTTATTTTTGATTTAGCAAAATACCAAAATGGCACCTAATTTGATGTTACCAAATATGCCACTGCCACATTAACTAGCAACCTAATCTAAAATAGTTGTGTAATTATTTATTATTTAAAAGCATTTAATTAAAAGTTTTTGCTACTATTTTAGTTATCTTATAGCATTTAAACGTTGTATAAAAGTATGGGTGCTTCACCATAATCACCTATGCATTATTTGGCACAACTCGAACAATTTGGTTTTAATATTTGAAAACTTTTATTATTTGCCTTTAATTGAATTTGAATTTGAATTGGTTCCGAACTAACACGAGATTAGCGATAGTAATCGGAGTGACGTGGCATCATTAGCAGAGAAATACTGTAGCTTAATTATCTGGGCGTCACAATTCTCCTCCACTACAAGAAATCTCGTCCCGAGATTTAAGAGGTAGTGAAAGGGGGAAAGGTTTGGTAACGAATCTAGCAGCTCTTCTCATTCTCGCTTGCTCTTCTCGAAGAGGTTGATCCATAGCGTTGATGTCTTCACTTCTCTTCTTCATGTCGTCATGATGAAGTCGTCATCTTCTGTTGGTAGTCTTCATCGTACGTACGAAGGACAAGGGGTAACTTCGGAAGAACGAAATGCTACAATGTTGCTTATCTGGTAGATAACACCAGGGAAGGTGGCGGAAAATAACTCTCGATTTGAAACTTAATAAATTATCGAGAGCAAAGTAGGATACCTTGAGAGGTTTCGAGCGAGCAAGCAATAGTTCGGTGCCTAATCAGAAGGTGAAAGGGGTTCAGGGCAACGAGAATAAGTATTACGTTTGATACCAGAATAGATCACTAGGAAGGTGGCTCGTGAATTACATACGAAACCAAGCACAAGGGATAACTTCAAAACAAGTATGTATAGGAGAGTCAGGTTTTGATCATGTGGAACTGTGGGTTATGGGCCCACCATGTGGGTTAAAAGTAGGGAGGGCGCTATCTTCTTGCACGATCATGATAGCAAGGCATGTCAGAGAAGAGATTATCCGTTATGTCAGCAACAATATCGGTACCAAGGGCGAGGGATAAACAGAACCATTTTCCTGCTCGTTGAACGAGGCAGACCAATAGGCAAAGTTCTCATGCATCGATGGTTACCGGAATGTCATCAACAATAGTAACAGGTTCTTGCTGACAGAATTGTACACCGAGGTGTTTACATAAGCAGGAGAATATTGCTTCTTAGATCATATAGATCACAAGAAAGGTTCAAACAAACAATGGAAAGTAAAATATGATTATCATATTAAACAGAACAATGGAAAGGAAAATGTGTTAAAACACATATTTCAGGGGTATATCCTTTCCAAGGACAAGCAGAGCATGATGTCCATGACAGGATAGAAAGTAGAAAACCATTGAGGTAAGGGGAAGGGATTTCATGATATTACCCATACAATGGTGTTTGGATAATTGAGCAAGAAAACATTTAGCATTGGGCTTCAAATTTTCTTGTCGAAAATCGGAGTACCACAGACATGCTTCGAGATAGCAGTGACATGATCTTCAAGCAAAGGTCAGACTTTGGGTACTCAATGGATTCATCAGGAATAACTTGTAGAATAAGTATTACAATTTCCTCATGGAAGGATGGATAACCTTGCTAATAAGGAAACTATAATAGTAGGTCCTCCGGCCAGGTGTGCTGGGCATGACATCACCTTACCGGGTCATAAAAGATCAATGTTATAACTCTTGGAAATATGTCCCAGCCATCATATCTGACCGAGATTCAGAACTGATTAGTGCTAGGACACCTCAGACTCGGGACGCCTGAGAAGAAAAGGTGCAACATAAATTGATGAGATGACAATGTAAGATCATCGGGAAATGAACTATGGAAGCGAGTTCCGAAACAAGAGTTCATCATTAAACCAAGGAGAGGATGAGGAGGTGGCTGATGGACTCAGCGACAATTCATCAAGATTTCCAAAGGATGGATTTCCACCATTAAATATTGAACGAAAATGCACCTGGAAATATGGACCAAGTAGGACGTTCAAAGTTAGAATGGTGATTCGATAATGAAACTATCGGCCATTCACTTCAAAACAATAGGGTTGGTAGAAGTTTTGAATTCACGCATCGTAGTTCAATTGTCGGTATTCAGGTTAGAAACAACACGGGGATTAGAAAACGAATGGAGATGGCGAGAAGTATTACTATATCAAGAATTCTCAAGAGGTGGAGCAATTCTCACAATATCCTTGACACAAAAGATGGTAATACTCCAAGGTAGAACATAACATAAGCTGGTTAGCAAGGAGCTTCATAACATGATCAAGTTTGTGATGAAAGGAAGGTAATAATGTTGCCGATGGTAACTCTAATTACCAAGGGACGAGGATGGCACTTATCATCATGAATTAGATTGATATCCTGGAAGGAGTCAAAATGTTGATGATGATCATGACAAATTTTGTGGAGAGGTTCCACGAAGAGGCAACCGAACAGTGACTGCATCAAACAAAAAGGACTGATGAAGCAAAAGATTGGAATCAAGCTTGCTGTTCGAGGCGTAATGATATGGCGAGAAGATCGACGTAAGCTTAGCTCATCGTCAAAAGTGGTGCTCCAGGAATAAGGACCAGGTGGCACAATTAAAATTTAGCACGATAATGATATAGACGATCGGGCTAGGAATGATTTGAAGGATTATTAAACTCATAAGAAACGAAAATTACTTAGAGTTAATGAATCAGATTATGGACTCGATTCACTATCGGTGTCCCTGAGTGTCTAACAACTCAGAAACCGGGGAAAAATTGGGATCGGTGAGAAATAATACTTGAAGAAGAACTCATAAGAAGTAATATGGTTCTGTGATTTTATCGAGATACCATGGGGTAATACTCGAAGGTAGAACATAATAGAGGTTGCAAAGGTGTATTGATCTGCAGAAGACAAGTGCTTTAACTAGTCCGAGAATTAAAATCAAGGAGAAAATATGACCGGAACCACGATTGCAAAGGATCAATTCACAGATACCAAATGATATTATATCAAGGGAGTAATTATTATTACAAGAAGCTTCCATGATAGGATATACATCGTGTCCATGGGCATGAACACAGGGTTCAAGGTCGACTCCCACTTGTTCAACGCATAACCTTTCATTCACCTCTCGTATTTTGAAAATGACATTAGTTGTTGAAAGTTTTACTTGGTGCAATACCAGATAAGTATGACCCGTGAAATCTTCCAGGTTTGCATAGATTAGGGAAGGCATTAGTTCAAACCATCGGGTATCTTAGGAACATATATCACAAACTTCAGGAGTAAATAACACAAGCTCGAAAGTAGAGCATGGTTGACAAGGCAGAGGATACAGTTTACCAAAGGCATTATATACATGTGGAAAGGCTCACAAGGTTATTGAATATTAAGGACGATATCGGATGAAATCCAACAACGGATCTGTCGATCCACAACAGAGCTGATGTGAGTATCGGTACTCTACCAGAAGAAGAAAGAATGCAAGGGGATCAGATGATAGAAACAACTGACTAACTCAAAGCTCAATTGCAGAGGAATTATGATTCCAAGACAAGGGATCAGAAGCAATGCTCTGAATAGGGATGGATAAGTTGAATAGTCTTAGAGGTACAATCGTCGGCAATTTGATTGGTCGAGAACCAACTCATGTTTAAAATGGCGTCTGAGCCGGAAGGATGAATTCTAGGATCTGATTGAGGATTGCGAGCATTCGCACTCATTGAATCAATGGGCTCAAAATGATAGTGGCAAGGGATGCCAATAAGATTACGAGACTTATGGGATTAACTATAATGCAAGCAAACAAGAATTTTAAGAGCAATAGGCTGCTTAGGATTACCAGAAGATCGAATGGTATTTTCGAAGAATTTTGTGAAACATATGAACAACTGGGAATGAGCGGATACTCGATAAGTGTGAGGAATTATCCGTAGGGGTATCATGTGGCAAAGAACTGTAAGGTAGTAGCCACATAGTATTCTTGGTACAATAGAGATAATTTTGGGGTATCGGGTAATAACAAGATCACTGGGGAATGATTGTATGAATGGCACGTGTACGTGGTTATCCATAGAAGTTAATCGATGGAAGTGAATTGCAAAAGTGATGGGCACAAGGCCTCGAGAGAACATCGAAGAGTATCTTCGAAATCTTCTGGGGCACTAAGCAATCATTTGGAGTGAGGGGCTCTCCAGGAGGAAGTAGTTACGAGAACGTATTGTCAGAGTTAGTAAAAATCATTTAACCCGAATAGAAGAGAGATCAGAGTCCCAGAGTATAGACGAGGAGTAAAAGATCCTAATACCACCCAGATGGCGACGTGGGCCCGTAAGGCACACAGCCATGTTAGTAAAAGTTTTTGTAATGTCTAGACTCAACTTCGGCCAAGGAGGTGGAAAGGGGGATTCCTACAGGCAGTCGTCTCTGATACTAACTTGTGACGCCCCCTATTTGACCGTACACTAATCATTCACGCAAATGTGTACGACCAAGATCAGGAACTCACGGGAAGATATCACAACACAACTCTAGACACAAATTAAAATAATACAAGCTTTATATTACAAGCCAGTGGCCTCGAAGGCTCGAATACAAATGCTCGAAGGCACAAGAGTCAGCGGAAGCAACAATATCTGAGTACAGACATAAGTTAAACAAGTTTGCCTTAAGAAGGCTAGCACAAAAGTAGGAACGATCGAAAAGACGAGGCCTCCTGCCTGGGACCTCCTAACTACTCCCTGAAGTCGACTCCACGTAGAATCATCCTCGGGATCCTCTGGCTCCTGCACTCCATCATCTGGTCGCAACAACCGGGTACAGAAAAGGGGGAAAAGGGGGAGAAAAGCAACCGTGAGTACTCATCCAAAGTACTCGCAAGCAAGGAGCTACACTACATATGTATGCATTGGTATCAAATGGAAAAGGGGTTCATATGTGGACTGAACTGCAGAAAGCCGGAGTAAGAGGGGGATAGCTAGTCCTATCAAAGACTACGCTTCTGGTAACCTCCATCTTGCAGCAGAAGAAGAGAGTAGATGGTAAGTTCACCAAGTAGCATCGTGTAGCATAATCCTAACCGATGATCCTCCCTTCGTCGCCCTGTGAGAGAGCGATCACCGGTTGTATCTGGCACTTGGAAGGGTGTGTTTTATTAAGTATCCGGTTCTAGTTGTCATAAGGTCAAGGTACAACTCCGGGTCATCCTTTTACCGAGGGACGCGGCTATTCGAATAGATCAACTTCCCTGCAGGGGTGCACCACATTTCCCAACACGCTCGATCCCCTTTGTCCGGACACACTTTTCTGGGTCATGCCCGGCCTCGGAAGATCAACACGTCGCAGCCCTACCTAGGCACAACAGAGAGGTCAGCACGCCGGTCTAAATCCTATGGCGCAGGGGTCTGGGCCCATCGCCCATTGCACACCTGCACGTTGTGAGGGCGGCCGGAGAGCATACCTAGCAACCTCCATTACAAAGGAAGTTGCGTTACGCGGTCCAACCCGACGCGCGCCTCTTAGTCGCTGACGTCACGAAGGCTTCGGCTGATACCACGACGTCGAGTGCCCATAACTGTCCCCGCGTAGATGGTTAGTGCGTATAGGCCAGTGGCCAGACTCAGATCAAATACCAAGATCTCGTTAAACGTGTTATTTTGAAGTAACCGCGAACGCCGACCAGGGCCAGGCCCACCTCTCTCCTAGGTGGTCTCAACCTGCCCTGTCGCTCCGCCACAAAGTAACAGTCGGGGGCCGTCGGGAACCCAGGCCCACCTCTACCGGGATGGAGCCACCTGCCCCTTCAGCCCTCATCTCTGAACAGTATCACAGGTAATGTAACTGTGTAAAGTATATAGCATATGCCCATGATCACCTCCCGAAGTGATCACGGCCCAGTAGTATAGCATGGCAGATGGACAAGAGTGTAGGGCCACTGATGATAAACTAGCATCCTATACTAAGCATTTAGGATTGCAGGTAAGGTATCAACAACTGTAGTAACAATGACATGCTATGCATCAGAATAGGATTAACGGAAAGCAGTAACATGCTACACTACTCTAATGCAAGCAGTATGGAGAAGAGTAGGCGATATCTGGTGATCAAGGGGGGGGGCTTGCCTGGTTGCTCTGGCAAGAAGGAGAGGTCATCTTCAATGTAGTCAAACACACGGACATCGGCAGCAGTCTCAGAGTCTACCGGAAAGAAGTAACGGAGGGGGAACACAATAAATAATAGAGCAATCAATGTACACAAAGCAAGACGCGGCAACACGTTGTGCTAGGGGTGACCTAACGTAGGGATAGGCGATACCGGCAAAGGGGGGAAACATCCGGGAAGTATTCCCGATGTTTCGCGTTTTCGGACAGATGAAACGGAGGGGGAAAGTTGCGTGTTTGCTATGCTGGGGATGTGTGGCGGATGAACGAGCTGCGTATTCAGATTTGTCTCGTCGTTCTGAGCAACTTTCATGTACAAAGTATTTTCATCCGAGTTACGGATTATTTTATATTAATTTTTAAAGATTTAATTCATTTTCTGAAAATTCCTGAATTTAATTTAATTCGAAAATACAATTGTTAAATTGCTAGGGGTACACAGAGTGTACCCAGCAGAATGCTCATTAGGCTAACAGGTGGGGCTAGAGACCCAGTTTGACCAAGTCAACATTAACTGGTCAAACAATGAATAGTAGACATGGGTCCCGCCTGTCATTGCCTTTACATTTCTAGATGATTTTAATTCTTTTAATTAGACAGTCAGGTCCACCTGTCATTGACTATAGTCTTAACATGTTCAATTAACTATTTAGTTTACCAATGGGGCCCAGTGTCATTGAGTAAAGGTGGGGTGGTTAGGTACTAATGGGAGATTATTCCCCTAATCATGTCACCGCACAAAACAGCCCCGGCAGGGGCTCGGCCATGGCCGCGGAGGGAAACGCTAGGCCGTGATGGGCGGCGCTGGCGCGGCCGGGCAAGAGCAGGCTCGACCCTAGCGCAGCCGGGCGCGGCCACGGCGCGCACGCGGCCAGGGAGCAGCACCAGGTGGTTAGCGCCGCGCGACGTAAGAAGAAACGAGCAGCAGCGGTAGAAGCATTAGGAGAAGAGCGAGGCATCGGGCGCGCGCGGCAGGGCGACGGGCGAGCACAGCGGCGGGCAACTGCGGCAGTCGGCGGCGGGCAACGACGTGGAAGGTGCGGCCAGGCGATGGCGGGCACGCGGGGTCAAGCGGGTGAGTGCGCACGGCATCGGGACATGGGAAAAGGAAAGTGGGGCGCGGGAGCTCACGACGAGGGGGTCGGGGTGGCGTTCTGGACGAGGGGACCAGAGGGGAAACCCTTCTCCCATCTAGGGAGGTGGTCAGGGAAGAAGAAGATGAAGGGGCCCTCTCTCCCCTTCTCTTCCGGTGGCGCCGGAACGCTGCCGTGGCCATCATCATCATCACCACGATCTACACCAACACCTCCGCCATCTTCACCAACATCTCCATCACATTCCCCTCTCTATCTAGAGCGGTCCACCCTCCCGCAACCCACTGTACCCTCTACTTGAACTTGGTGCTTTATGCTTCATATTATTATCCAATGATGTGTATCCATCCTACGATGTCTGAGTAGATTTTCGTTGTCCTATCGGTGGTTGATGAATTGCTATGATTGATTTAATTTGCTTGTGGTTATGTTGCTGTCCTTTGGTGCCCATCATATGAGAGCGCGCGTGGATCACATCCTAGGGTTAGTTGTATGTTGATAGGACTATGTATTGGAGGGCAAGAGTGACAGAAGCTTCAACCTAGCATAGAAATTGATGCATACGTGATTGAAGGGGACCAATATATCTTAATGCTATGGTTGAGTTTTACCTTAATGAACGTTAGTAGTTGCGGACGCTTGCTAATAGTTCCAATCATAAGTCCATAGAATTCTAAGTCAGGGATGACATGCTAGCAGTGGCCTCTCCCACATAATACTTGCTATCGGTCTAGTAAAGTAGTCAATTGCTTAGGGGCAATTTCACAACTCCTACCACCATTTTTCCACACTTGCTATATTTACTTTATTGTTTCTCTAGACGGCCCCTACTTTTTATTTACGTAATCTTTATTATCTTGCAAACCTATCCAACAACACCTACAAAGTACTTCTAATTTCATACTTGTTCTAGGTAAAGCGAACATCAAGCGTTCGTAGAGTTGTATCGGTGGTCGATAGAACTTGAGGGAATATTTGTTCTGCCTTTAGCTCCTCGTTGGGTTCGACACTCTTACTTATCGAAAACTGTTGCGATCTCCTATACTTGTGGGTTATCAACAGTGCTGCGGCTAACTTCGGGCACGCCGAAGCACCCCGGATGAGTGTTCTTCAAATGCTAAAACGACGGGGTATGTGTTGTTTTCGTTCGGCTTTGTCACCGTATTATTCGGTTCAATTGTGATATCTCATTTTGAACATCATCATGTGTGTAGGAAGATGGATACTTATTTTGGTTTTGGGAAGAAGAATACATTGATTTATTGATAGAAAGAAACTTAATAGATGTTCGTGCACTTCTTTTATATGGGTCTGTTTTGCTGGGTCTGACTCTGCAGCCGCCGACGCCGGCCCGCAAAATCGTTTTTCCGCGAACCGCAAACACGTTTTGCGGTCGGTGTTGTACGAGGTCTGCTAGAGATGCTCTAGATGGGTTGTCAGCCTGCAACACTTTATAGGGATTAGGGCAATCCTATTTAGTGGCTCACTTCCCTCAAAAATAAATAAAATTAATGCTCACTGTGTCAAATAGGAGGCCAAAGCACAGAACATGCTAGACAACCCGAGGTCCATCTAACGGTTTTCATTTGTTTTTTTTCCAGGGTTTCTACTATGCTCTTTTTTCTAGTTTTGGTTCTCGTCTGATTTCCTTTTGTTGAGTTTTCTTTGATCTTACTTGTTTTCTCGCTTCTGCATCTCCTTTTCATTTTTCTTCTCTGGTCTTTTCTTTCCTTATCCCTACTTTCTTTCCTTTTTATGATTTATTTCTATTTTTCACATTTTTCAATTTATGGTTACTTTTTAATTTTACGTAATATTTGAAAATAAAAAACAAAAATCAGAATAGTTTTAAAATTCACAACCTTTAAATAACTGAGAATATTAACAAAAATCACAAATATTTATTAAATTCGTTTTTTGAATTTTTAAACTTACTGGACACTTTTTGCTTAGTAAATTTGAAAAATAAAATAGAGTATAGCATCTAGTTTCTTAGCACCCATGAAGTTTTAATCTATTTTTAAAAATTCATGAACCTTTTTCAAATTTGAAACTCTTTCTAAAATTCATGAACTTTTTAAAATCCATCAACTTTTTTCAGATACGCAAACTTTTGTCGAATTTGGGAACTTTTTGCAAATTCATGATTTGTTTTTCAAATTCATAAGTTATTTATTAAAAATGGTTTCTTCCGAACCACTGGTGGTTTTCTATGTGGCAACCGAAGCAACACACGCCCAGGCAACGGATGGCCAAGAATAGTGAGGCGAACGCTATTGGTCCACTGCCCATTTGGCATCAGGTTCGGCGATTCAACATTCTAAGCGTTCTGGAAGAGCTTTTTCCGATAAAGGGATAAAGGTTGAATTTTATTGGCTTAAAATGAAGCAACAAGAAGATACAAATACAGTGAATGCACACCTGGCCTCTGCATAACTAAGATACACACAACCAATATCAACAAAAAAAATGCCAGCAAATAGCAAAGTCATGAACGACCAAAACTATGTGTAGGTGAGTAAAAAAAAACTAAAACTAAAAGCGTTCAGATCCACGATCACAACTATGGGGCGCAACTATGTACCGCCCGTTGTGAGTTGTGACCCCTATGCGTGGGTACCTGCAGGAAGCTGGTACTGTCCGCCTGAGTAATCAAATGGCCTGGTCATGCTGATGTCACATGTGTTTTTAAATAAATACTGAATACATATATTATGGAAAATAAATAATTTTTTTAAATATGTTAAATGTACATTAATTATTTTGTAAGCGCGGTCTAATAAAAGTGCGCACAACCTTTAAGAAAATGTTTGTACCATTCAAGAAAATTTATATGATTTAACACAAATATTTTTGCATTTTAAAAAAAATGTACTACGTGATAAATGTTTTTTTAACATTTTTCAAAAAGATGTACTCCCTCCATTTCTAAATATAAGTCTTTTTAGATATTTTAAATAGATTACAACATACGAATGTATGTAGACATAGTTTATAGTGTAGATTCACTCATTTTTCTTCATATGTAGTCACTTGTTGGAATCTCTAAAAAGACTTATATTTGAGAACGGAGGGAGTACTATGTTTTTTCAAAGAAAATTATACAAAGTAAAACATATGTTCTTGTAATTGAAAAAATGTATGTTAGATTTTTCTTAAAATGTTCACGTTTTTCAAATAAATGGTTTTGGACATATTTAAAAAAGTTTATCTAATCTATAAAAATGTTCACGTAGTTTAAAAATAATGTTTGGTATCGTAGCTGAAATGTTTGAACGTGTAACCCAAAAAATAATTTAATAAATTATTAAAAAGATGTTAACCATGCATTTAATAATGTTAAACATATAAAGTAAATTATTTTAGATGTATGAGAAAAATATACAATATGGATGGAAAAAAGTAGGCATCAAAACATACATTTCAAGAATTGTTAGCCATGTATTTGAAAGATATGAGATCTGTATAAAAATGTTTTCTTAAAAAATCTGGCATGATTTGTTTAGCTTGTATTGTCTGTCGGTAGGCCAGGCCCAATAATGCAGTTCTTGTTTGTCCTTTTTTGGTTTTTTCTTTCCTGATTTCCCACTAATCTCTTATATTTCATTCATATTTTTTATGTTATTCCTTTTTAATGCTTATTCCTTTATTTTTGTGTGTTTAATTTTCATCACCTTTTCTTTGGTGGGGCATGGGGAGGGGCAAGTAATTTGTTTTTAAATTACATGAATATATATTCTTACACGTGTGAACAACTATTCTCTAACATATAAACTTTTTTCAAGTACATGAATATAATTTTTTATGCAGTGAAATTTGTTTTGATGCAGATGAACATTGCTTATATTTTATATACATGCACATCATTTTTATGTCACAAATCCTTGTCAGCAGAATATTAAAAAAAATATCTGACCATTTTCTACATATATTAAAACATTTTTTCAAAGGATGAACATTTATTCCTCGAGTAGTAAATTTTTTGATAAAATTTTATTATTGAGCAACACATAATTTTTAAAATTGTTTTTCAAAGTTATTACAAAGTTTATACAAATTATGAGATTTAATAAAATAAAAAAATCATTGTATCTGTTAATGGGTCACGCAATGTCCTACACAATAGGAGATCCCTTCCCGCGGAGCGAGTGTAGCCACCAGCACGAGCTGTAAATATCACTTCCCCCGCCTCGTTATAATGCCTGAAGGGGGCAAGAAAGCCCTATCTTCTAGCTTGTGTTTTCACATGTTCCCCATTGTTTTGGTGGCCACTTCGGCACCTGGAGATGGGGGAGGAGGGCATGGATCAAAGTTGAAGACTAGTCAGACTATTTATTTTAGTTTTCTATGTCAATGGTTGCTGCGTCTAGACGGTGAAGGAAATGTTGCGCAAAATAAAAGTCCCATGGCTCTATCTCTGTCTTGTTATCGTGACCGACACATACGCATCAAGGAGCATGTGGTGTTTTTCCTTCCGAATTATCGGATCTAATTCTGGTGGGTTATCGTCTGGCGCTTCGACCTATCAAGGCGGGGTAGCGGCAAGTGTGAGGCAAAGGTTGGTTTAGTGGGTGGTTCTCCTATTTTCACATTTTTGTGTTGCCGATATTCTTCCCTCAATAGTATGGCATCAAAGTGATAGTTCGACAACCTACATTGTAAGTGATGTGTCGTTGGCCACAATACATTCAACGATCTTAGGTTCTCACCTGTTGGGGTAGCTGGCTCATGCGGCTTTAAAATACCTATTAGGTCAGTACAACTTGTGCAAGTTTGGTATTCTATGACTTTTTCATGGCAGGCTCATGTTAAAGTCACAATACAAAAGATGAAGTGAGAGGCAGCAATGTAAAAGAATTTTGATGTAAGTGTTGGTTGTATTAGAAATATTTCTTATCCATGTGTCTGATGTAATTTATTTAGTTAATGAATAAAGTCGGATCATTTAGAAAAATGGCTACATCGGGTGAAGAAGTGAACATTTCTCTATATGGGCCAGCTCGGTAGCACGGCCCTTTAACTCATTTTTTAATATATATTTCGGGGAATGCACTTTATATTTAACAAGTTTTAACTTATTGAATAAATGATTAAAGATAGGAAAAATAGTGACAAATGAAAATGCTCACATACGAAATAGAAATGGTTGTATGCATTAAAAATAATCTTCATCTCATGCCTTAAGATATTCGTTCGATCGGGTGAAGAAATTACTTATTCTCATCCTGGATCTTAAATAAACTTTATTTAAAAAAAGTCCATGTATTTATATTTATTTTTTAGTAGATTTTAGAAAATAATGCTCATGTTTTACACACAAACAAGAGTTTAAGTATTTTAAGAAGTAGTTCATGCAACTAGATATATGTTCATATACTTAAAAATAATTCTTCTATTTGCTCTAGAAACAAGAGAAAAATAACTATATTTTTCTAAAAGTACACCTCAACAAAGATTCTGAAAATTTGAAAGAAAGAGGAGAGACATATGAATAAAAATAGATAAGAAAAACCAAAGAAAGAAAGAAACAGAAAAAACCACCATGGGTCTCATATAGGGGTCTCTTCTGGCTTGGAATAGGATTTAACCTTTCTCTGTGCGTGGCGGTCACCATTGTTGCCAGTACGACTATGTGATGGGAGCTCACTCTGTTCGTGTTTCGGGATGGAGTATGTAATTTTTGGTGGAAGTGATTTATATTTGTATAATTCTGTGACCACTCTTTTTTTTTAAAAAAAGGCACTCATAAAGTTGCAAAACATAAATAATTTCAAACAGTGTAATTTTTACATGTCATTGACAACCCGGCAGTAGCAACCGCTAAAATAGCAGGAGCGGGATCTTGATTATTGCTAACACTATTCCCATATACATGGGTGATAAATATCCTCACAAGAACAGGAACTGAAGAAAATATGCCCTGGATGCAATAATAAAGTTGTTATTTTATATTTCCTTATTGATGATAAATGTTTATTATTCATGCTAGAATTGTGTTGACCGGAAACCTTAATACATGTGTGAATACATAGACAAAACACTGAGTCCCTAGTGAGCCTCTATTTGACTAGCTCGTTGATGGTTAAGGTTTCCTAACCATGGACATGAGTTGTCATTTGATAACAGGATCACATCATTAGGAGAATGATGTGATGGACAAGACCCATCCGTTAGCTTAGCATGTTGATCGTTCAACTATATTGCTATTGCTTTCATGTATGTCAAATACATATTCCTTTGACTATAAGATCATGCAACTCCCGGATACCGGAGGAATGCCTTATGTGCTATCAAACGTCACAACGTAACTGGTGATTATAAAGATGCTCTACAGGTATCTCCAAAGGTGTCTTGTTGGTTTGGCGTGAATCGAGATTAGGATTTGTCACTCCGAATATCGGAGAGGTATCTCTGGGCCCTCTCGGTAATGCACATCATAAGAAGCCTTGTAAGCAAAGTGACTAATGAGTTAGTTGTGGGATGATGTATTACAGAACGAGTAAAGGGACTTTCCGGTAACGAGATTGAACTAGGTATGAAGATACCGACGATCGAATCTCGAGCAAGTAACATACCGATAGACAAAGGGAATTACGTATGTTGTCATAAGATTCGACCGATAAAGATCTTCATAGAATATGTAGCAGCCAATATGGGCATCCAGGTTCTGCTATCGGTTATTGACCAGAGAGGTGTCTCGGTCATGTCTACATAGTCCTCGAACCCGTAGGGTCCGCACGCTTAACATTCATTGATGATATAGTACTATATGAGTTATGTATGTTGGTGACCGAATGTTGTTCGGAGTCCCGGATGAGATCACTGACATGACGAGGAGCTTTGGAATGGCCCAGAGGTAAAGATTGATATATAGGATGATATGGTTCGGCCAAGGGGTGAAGTCCACGGGGCTTTAGGTTGGTGCAAAAGGAGTTTTGCGGAGGCCAGGGGGCCAAACGCCAGGCGTCTGGGCCAGACGCCAAGGACCATGGCGTCTGGTCCTGGAAGTCCGAGAAGGACTCTTCCTTGCAGGCAAAACTGACTTTGAGGAGGCTTTTACTCCAAGTTTTGGCCCCAGGGCTCAAATATAAATAGAGGGGCAGGGCTAGCACCTGGAACACATCAAGTATAACCAAGCCATGTGTCGGCAACCCCGTCCCCTCTAGTTTATCCTCCGTCATAGCTTCTGTAGTGCTTGGCGAAGCTCTGTGGAGATTGCTCTTCACCAACACCGTCACCACGTCGTCGTGCTGCCGGAACTCATCTACTACTTCGCCCGTCTTGCTGGATCAAGAAGGTGAGGATGTCATCAAGCTGAACGTGTGCTGAACACGGAGGTGCCATACGTTCGGTACTTGATCGGGACTGATCGTGAAGGTGTACGACTACATCAACTGCGTTGATAAATGCTTGCGCTTTGCGATCTTCAAGGGTATGAAGATGCTCTCCCCCTCTCGTAGCTATGCATCTCCATGGATAAATCTTGCATGTGCGTAGGAATATTTTTGAAATGCATGCTACGTTTCCCAACAGTGGCATCCGAGCCAGGTCTATGCGTAGATGATATGCACGAGTAGAACACAAAGAGTTGTGGGCGGTGATCGTCATACTGCTTACCACCAATGTCTTATTTTGATTCGGCGGTATTGTTGGATGAAGCGTCCCAGATCAACCTTTCATGACCACGTTCATGAGACCGGTTCCACTGACAGACATGCAACTAGTTCTGCATAAAGGTGGCTGGCGGGTGTCTGTTTCTCCAACTTTAGTTTAATCGAATTTGACTGCAGTCGGTCCTTTTTGAAGGTTAAAACAACAAACTTGATAAATCACCATTGTGGTTTTGATGCGTAGTTAAGAATGGTTCTTGCTAGAAGCCCGTAGCAGCCACGTAAAACTTGCAACAACAAAGTAGAGGACGTCTAACTTGTTTTTGCATGGCATGTTGTCATGTGATATGGTCAAGACATGATGTGATATACGTTATTGTATGAGATGATCATGCTTTGTAGAAGTTATCGGCAACTGGCAGTAGCCTTATGGTTGTCGCTTTATTGTATGAAATGCAAACGCCATGTAATTGCTTTAGTTTATCACTATGCATTAGCGATAGTTGTAGAAGCAATAGTTGGCGAGACGACATGACGCTACGATGGAGATCAAGGTGTCAAGCTAGTGATGATGGAGATCATGGCGATGCTTTGGAGATGGAGATCAAAAGCACAAGATGATGATGGCCATATCATGTCACATATTTTGATTGCATGTGGTGTTTATATTTTATGCATCTTATTTTTCTTAGTACGGCAGTAGCATTATAAGATGATCCATTAACTAAAATTTCAAGGTATAAGTGTTCTCCCTGAGTATGCACCATTGCGACAGTTCGTCGTGCTGAGACAACACGTGATGATCGGGTGTGATAAGCTCTACGTTCACATACAACCGGTGCAAGACAGTTTTGCACATGTGGAATACTCGGGTTAAACTTGACGAGCCTAGCATGTACAGACATGGCCTCCGAACACTTGAGACCGAAAGGTCAAACGTGAATCATATAGTAGATTTGATCAACATAGATATGTTCACCATTGAAGACTACTCCATCTCACGTGATGATCGGACATGGTTTAGTTGATTTGGATCATGTAATCATTTAGATGACTCGAGGGATGTCTATCTAAGTGGGAGTTCTTAAGTAATATGATTAATTGAACTTAATGTATCATGAACTTAGTCCTGCTAGTATTTGCATATCTATGTTGTAGATCAATAGCTAGCATATAGCTCCCTTGTTTTATTTTTGATATGTTCCTAGAGAAAACTAAGTTGAAAGATGATAGTAGCAATGATGTGGACTAGGTCCGTGATCTGAGGATTATCCTCATTGCTGCACAGAAGAATTATGTCCTTGATGCACCGCTAGGTGACAGACCTATTGCAGGAGCAGATGCAGACGTTATGAACGTTTGACAAGCTCGGTATGATGACTACTTGATAGTTAGTGCACCATGCTTTACGGTTTAGAACCGGGACTTCAAAAATGTTTTGAACACCATGGAGCATATGAGATGTTCCAAGAGTTGAAATTGGTATTTCAGACTCATGCCCATGTCGAGAGGTATGAGACCTCTGACAAGTACTTTGCCTACAAGATGGAGGAGAATAGCTCAGCTAGTGAGCATGTGCTCAGAATGCTTGGGTACTACAATTGCTTGAATCAAGTGGGAGTTAATCTTCCAGATAAGATAGTGATTGACAGAGTTCTCTAGTCACTATCACCAAGTTACTAGAACTTCGTGATGAACTATAATATGCAAGGGATGACGAAAACGATCCCCAAGCTCTTTGCGATGTAGAAATCGGAGAAGGTAGAAATCAAGAAATAGCATCAAGTGTTGATGGTTAACAAGATCACTAGTTTCAAGAAAAAGGGCAAGGGAAAGAAAGGGAACTTCAAGAAGAATGGCAAGCAAGTTGCCACTCTCGTGAAGAAGCCCAAAGCTAGACCCAAACCTAAAACTGAGTGCTACTATTGCAAAGGAAATGGTCACTGGAAGCGGAACTTCCCCAAAAACTTGGCGGATAAGAAGGATGGAAAAGTGAACAAAGGTATATTTGATATACATGTTATTGATGTGTACTTTACTAGTGTTCATAGTAGCCCCTAGGTATTTGATACCGGTTCAGTTGCTAAGAATTGTAACTCGAAACTGGAGTTGCAAAATGAATAGATACTAGTTAAGGGCGAGGTGATGATGTGTGTTGGAAGTGATTCCAAGGTTGATAAGATCACCATCGCACACTCCCTTTACTTTCAGGATTAGTGTTGAACCTAAAATAAATATTATTTGGTGTTTGCGTTGAGCATAAATATGATTGGATCATGTTTATTGCAATACGGTTATTCATTTAAGCCAAAGAATAATTGTTGTTCTGTTTACATGAATAAAACCTTCTATGGTCATATACTCAATATAAATGGTTTATTGAATCTCGATCGTAGTGATACACATATTCATAATATTGATGCCAAAAGATGTAAAGTTGATAATGATAGTGCAACATATTTATGGCACTGCTGTTTAGGTCATATTGGTGTAAAGCGCATGAAGAAACTCCATGCAAATGGGTTTTTGGAATCACTTGATTATGAATTATTTGATACTTGCGAACCATGCCTGGGCAAGATGACTAAAACTCCATTCTCCAGAACAATGGAGCAAGCTAATGACTAATTGGAAACAATACATACCGATGTATGCGGTCCAATGAGTGTTGAGGCTCGCGGCGGATATCTTTATTTTCTGACCTTCACAGATGATTTAAGCAGATATGGGTATGTCTACTTGATGAAACACAAGTCTGAAACATTTGAAAAGTTCAAAGAATTTTAGAGTGAAGTGGAGAATCATCGTAACAAGAAAATAAAGTTTCTACGATCTGATCGTGGAGGCGAATATTTGAGTTATGAGTTTGGTCTTCATTTAGAACAATGTGGAATAGTTTCACAACTCACGCCACCTGAAACACCACAGCGTAATGGTGTGTCCGAACGTCGTAACCGTACTTTATTAGATATGGTGCGATCTATGATGTCTCTTACCGATTTACCACTATCATTTTGGAGTTATGCATTAGAGACAACTGCATTCACGATAAACAGGGCACCGTCTAAATCCGTTGAGACGACACTGTATGAACTGTGGTTTGGCAAGAAATCTAAGTTGCCGTTTCTTAAAGTTTGGGGTTGCGACACTTTTGTCAAAAGGCTTCAGCCTGATAAGCTCGAATCCAAATCGGAGAAGTGCGTCTTCATAGGATACCCTAAGGAAACAATTGGGTACACCTTCTACCACAGATCCGAAGGCAAGATTGCTACCTCTTGAGCACTGCGTTGGTTTTCCCTTGAAGAGGAAAGGGTGATGTAGCAAAGTAGCATAAGTATTTCCCTTAGTTTTTGAGAACCAAGGTATCAATCTAGTAGGAGGCCACGCACGAGTCCCTCGCACCTACACAAACAAATAAAATCCTCGCAACCAACGCAATAAAGGGGTTGTCAATCCCTTCATGGTCACTTACGAAAGTGAGATCTGATAGATATGAAAGATAATATTTTTGGTATTTTTATGATAAAGATGCAAAGTAAATAAAGAGGAATAAAAACGGCACCAGAAATAGCTTGTTAAAGGGAGATTAATATGATGGAAAATAGACTTGGGAGCCATAGGTTTCACTAGTGGATTCTCTCAAGAGCATAAGTATTACGGTGGGTAAACAAATTACTGTTGAGCAATTGACAGAATTGAGCATAGTTATGAGAATATCTAGGTATGATCATGTATATAGGCATCACGTCCGAGACAAGTAGACCGACTCCTGCCTGCATCTACTACTATTAGAGCATTACTAGTAGAACCCTCAAATCCTTAAAGCAGTTTTAAGGGTTGAGAAGTGCCACTTTTTGACACTTTTAAGGGTTGAAAAACAGGGGCAAATACTAGAACCCTCAAACCCAACCCTTAAACTGCTTTAAGGATTGGATTGGAGGGTTCTAGTCTTTGCCTCAACCCCAACCTTTAAATCTATCATTTGACATCTCACAATTTATGACAACAAGGACATAATCAACTTCCAAAAAAACTACCAAATGACAATCATTGATGCATGGTTTAATAGTTTACATCACAAAATCATCATCTTCCTCCTCTCATCGGCACCATCACCAAAAAGTTGCACCTCGGCGCCATCTCCTAGACCACATGCGGGCTCCATCAAGCATCTCCATGGGCACCGGTGGAGTCGTACACACCACCATCGCCACAACTACTCATCGGAGTGTCACCTTGAAAAGTAGAGGACGCAACACGGAACATCCTGTTCCTCTCCGCGATGTCCTCCTTGTAGTCCTTCCACCATTGCAATTGGTCTTGATCCACGTCCTTCTTGGACATCAACGTGTGCTCTTTCTCTTCCACCATGAGTTCTTTCCATACCTTTGCCTCTTTGAGCTTGATCATCCTCTCTTCCAACTCGGCCTTGCGCTTTGCTTCTTCACGCTTTGCTTCAACTTGTGCAAGCTTTACCTCTTTCTTCTTCTCGGTGATAAGAAGCTTTGTCTCCAATGTCTTCGTTGTGAATTCCTCTCTTGCCTTCATCATGTGGTCCATCTTCTCCCTTAGTCTTGACGCCTCTTCTTCCATCTTCACCCTTAGCTTGCCCTTCTTGGTTCCCTCGGGCTTGCCCAAGTTCCTCTCGTCCTCATCTTCACTATCATCCATCCTAAGCATTGCCGACTTCTTGGGTGCGGTCTCTTGATCCCTCAACTTCCACTTGTCAAAGGTTTGAAGAATTGTCCAAGCATGCTTAAATGGGAATGGCTTGCCCTTGGAAGCGGCCATCTCCTTGTTCCTCATGCCGGCAATTGTCTCCTATCAACCACACATAAATCACATAAGAACCTACCAATAGCATAGTACACACACATAATCAAAATAGTGAAGAAATATGTACTCACATAGTCACTCTCCACGGTTCCACTAGGTGGTGCATCCCTCACTTGGTCCATGGCCGCACTCCAACGAGCACAAGCGGCTTCATCAACTCCCACCGGCCTTGAAGCGACCGGTAAGTGCGAGAGATGAACCCACTATTCTTCGGCTTGATCCTACAATAGGTATCCTCGATCCTTTGCCAATACCGTTTACCGGTTTGATTGGTGCCGGTGGTTGCATCCATTCCCACAGCTGCCCAAGCACGAACCAAGAGGATATCTTCCGCCTCGGTGTAGTTTGTCGACCGCGCGTGTGGGCCGGAAGCGGCGGTGAATGCCTCCTCCCCTATCTCGGCCACCTCCTCCTTGTCATCACCTTCATCCTCCTCATCTTCCTCTAAGTCGTCACCAACCCTAAAGGGTTCGAGAGGCGGAGCCCCAAGGTCCACCTTCCCGTTTTGGAGGAGGTCCATGAACGAGGATGGGGTTGCCATTTTCTCAAACACCTCGTGCGCGGCGGGAGGAGATTCGGACACGACAACGAAAGGAGGTTCGGCAACGGAGGCGGGCGGGGGCGCGGGCTTCTTCCATGCCGCGGGCTTCTTCCGCGGCATCTTCACGGCCGGGGCGACCTTGGATGGCGCCTTCGGCCGGCTCTGCTTGGTGGCCGGGGCGGGAGCCGGGGAGGCGGCGGGGGTGGGCGCCGGGGCGGTGACGGTGGCCGGGGCGGGAGCTGGGGAGGCAGGAGGAGGAGGTGCGAGGCCCGCCCGCCGCCGCTTGGCCCCGATGTGGGTCGCCGCCACTACGTCGGCCATGGTCGGGTGGGCGGGGCGGGGGCGGGCGCCGGGGCGGGCGAGGCAGGCGGGGCGGGCGCGGCGGCGGGGGGGCCCTCCATGGTCGGCGCGGCAGGAGGCGGCAGGAGGCGGCGGGAGAAGGAGGCCGGGAGGAGGAGGAAGTTTCCTCCCGCGCGAGAGAGGAGGAGTGCTGGTTGGGGGGATATTTCCCTCTCAACCCCTACTTCTACAGGTTGCAAACTGGTTTGAGGGTTGGACCTCTAATTTTTTTACGGGTTTGAGGGTTTAGAGGTTCTAGTCGACGGCGTTTTTTCGGCGAAAACTGTAAAAACGGTTATTTTTAGGGGTTTGAGGGTTTGAGGGCTCTACTAGACTTGCTCTTACTCCACACATCGCCCGCTATCTAGCATGCATCTAGAGTATTAAGTTCAAAGGAACAGAGTAACGCTTGAAGAAAAATGACATGATGTAGAGGGATAAACTCATGCAATATGATATAAACCCCATCTTGTTATACTCGATGGCAACAATACAATACGTGCCTTGCTGCCCCTACTGTCACTGGGAAAGGACATCGCAAGATTGAACCCAAACCTAAGCACTTCTCCCATTGCAAGAAAGATCAATCTAGTAGGCCAAACCAAACTGATAATTCGAAGAGACTTGCAAAGATAACCAATCATACATAAAATAATTCAGAGAAGATTCAAATATTGTTCATAGATAAACTTGATCATAAACCCACAATTCATCGGTCTCAACAAACACACTGCAAAAGAAGATTACATCGAATACATCTCCACGAGAATCGTGGAGAACTTTGTATTGCGATCCAAAGAGAGAGAAGAAGCCATCTAGCTAATAACTATGGACCCGAAGGTCTGAGGTAAACTACTCACACATCATCAGAGAGGCTATGGTGTTGATGTAGAAGCCCTCCGTGATCGATGCCCCCTCCGGCGGAGCTCCGGAAAAGGCCCCAAGATGGGATCTCACGGGTACAGAAGGTTGCGGCGGTGGAATTAGGTTTTTGGCTCTGTATCTGGTAGTTTGGGGGTACGTAGGTATATATAGGAGGAAGAAGTACGTCGGTGGAGCAATGTGGGCCTCACGAGGGTGGAGGGCGCGCCGAGGGGGGGGGGGGGGGTAGGCGCGTCCCCTACCTCGTGCCTTCCTGGTTGCTTTCTTGACGTAGGGTCCATGTCCTCTGGATCACGTCCGTTCCAAAAATCACGTCTCTGAAGGTTTCATTCCGTTTGGACTCCGTTTGATATTCTTTTTCTGCAAAACTCTGAAATAGGCAAAAAACAACAATTCTGGGCTGGGCCTCCGGTTAATAGGTTAGTCCCAAAAATAATATAAAAGTGTATAATAAAGCCCAATAATGTCCAAAACAGAATATAATATAGCATGGAACAATCAAAAATTATAGATACGTTGGAGACGTATCATGCATCCCCAAGCTTAATTCCTGCTCGTCCTCTAGTAGGTAAATGATAAAACAAAATTTTTGATGTGGAATGCTACTTGGCATAATTTCAATGGAATTCTCTTAATTGTGGTATGAATATTCAGATCCGAAAGATTCAAGACAAGAGTTTAATATTGACTTAAAAATAATAATACTTCAAGCATACTAACTAAGCAATTATGTCTTCTCAAAATAACATGGCCAAAGAAAGTTATTCCTACAAAATCATATAGTCTGGCTATGCTCTATCTTCACCACACAAAGTATTTAAATCATGCACAACCCCGATGACAAGCCAAGTAATTGTTTCATACTTTTGGTGTTCTCAAACTTTTTCAACCTTCACGCAATACATGAGCGTGAGCCATGGACATAGCACTATATGTGGAATAGAATGGTGGTTGTGGAGAAGACAAAAAAGGAGAATATAGTCTCACATCAACTAGGCATATCAACGGGCTATGGAGATGCCCATTAATAGATATCAATGTGAGTGAGTAGGGATTGCCATGCAACGGATGCACTAGAGCTATAAGTATATGAAAGCTCAACAAAAGGAACTAAGTGGGTGTGCATCCAACTCGCTTGCTCATGAAGACCTAGGGCATTTTGAGGAAGCCCATCATTGGAATATACAAGCCAAGTTCTATAATGAAAAATTCCCACTAGTATATGAAAGTGATATCATAGGAGACTCTCTATCATGAAGATCATGGTGCTACTTTGAAGCACAAGTGTGGTAAAAGGATAGTAGCATTGTCCCTTCTCTCTTTTTCTCTCATTTTTTATTTGGGCCTTCTTTCTCTTTTTTATGGCCTCTTTTTTATTTAGTCCAGAGTCTCATTCCGACTTGTGGGGGAATCATAGTCTCCATCATCCTTTCCTCACTTGGGACAATGCTCTAAAAATGATGATCATCACACTTTTATTTACATACAACTCAATACTTAGAACAAAATATGACTCTATGTGAATGCCTCCGGCGGTATACCGGGATATGCAATGAATCAAGAGTGACATGTATGAAAGAATTATGAACGGTGGCTTTGCCACAAATACAATGTCAACTACATGATCATGCAAAGCAATATGACAATGATGGAGCATGTCATAGTAAACGGAACAGTGGTAAGTTGCATGGCAATATATCTCGGGATGGCTATGGAAATGCCATGATAGGTAGGTATGGTGGCTGTTTTGAGGAAGGTATATGGTAGGTGTATGATACCGGCGAGAAGTGCGCGGTATTAGAGAGGCTAGCAATGGTGGAAGGGTGAGAGTGCGTATAATCCATGGACTCGACATTAGTCATAAAGAACTCACATACTTATTGCAAAAATCTATTAGTTATCGAAACAAAGTATTACGCGCATGCTCCTAGGGGGATAGATTGGTAGGAGAAGACCATCGCTCGTCCCCGACTGCCACTCATAAGGAAGACAATCAATAAATAAATCATGCTCCGACTTCATCACATAGCGGTTCACCATTTGTGCATGCTACGGGAATCACAAACTTCAACACAAGTATTTCTCAAATTCACAACTACTCAACTAGCATGACTCTAATATCACCATCTCCATATCTCAAAACAATTATCAAGTAGCAAACTTCTCATAGTATTCAATGCAGTCATAAGATTTTTTTACTAATCTTGAATGCCTATCATAATTAAAGCAAATTACCACGCTGTTTTGTAGGACTCTCAAAATGATCTAAGTGAAGCATGAGAGAACAATAGTTTCTATAAAACAAATCCACCACCGTGCTCTAAAAGATATAAGTGAAGCACTAGAGCAAAAACTATATAGCTCAAAAGATATAAGTGAAGCACATAGAGTATTCTAATAATTTTCAAATCATGTGAGTCTCTCTCAAAAGGTGTGTACAGCAAGGATTATTGTGGTAAACTAAGAAATAAAGACTCAAATAATACAAGACGCTCCAAGAAAAACACACATCATGTGGTGAATAAAAATATAGCTCCAAGTAAAGTTACCGATAGACGAAGACGAAAGAGGGGATGCCTTCCGGGGCATCCCCAAGCTTAGGATTTTGGGTGTCCTTGAATTTTACCTTGGGGTTCCATGGGCATCCCCAAGCTTAGGCTCTTGCCACTCCTTGTTCCATAATCCATCAAGACTTAACCCAAAACTTGAAAACTTCACAACACAAAACTCAAAATAGAAAATCTCGTGAGCTCCGTTAGCGAAAGAAAACAAAACACCACTTCAAGGTACTGTAATGAACTCATTCTTTATTTATATTGGTGTTAAACTACTGCATTCCAACTTCTCTATGGTTTATAAACTATTTTACTAGCCATAGATTCATCAAAATAAGCAAACAACACGCGAAAAACAGAATCTGTCAAAAACAGAACAGTCTGTAGTAATCTGTAGCTAACGCAAACTTCTGGAACCCCAAAAATTCTAAAATAAATTGCTGGACGTGAGGAATTTATCTATTAACCATCTGCAAAAAGAATTAACTAAATAGCACTTTCCAAATAAAAATGGCAGCAATTCTCGTGAGCGCTAAAGTTTCTGTTTTTTACAGTATTCCAACTTCTCTATGGTTTATAAACTATTTTACTAGCCATAGATTCATCAAAATAAGCAAACAACACACGAAAAACAGAATCTATCAAAAACAGAACAGTCTATAGTCATCTGTAGCTAACGCAAACTTCTGGAACCCAAGAAATTCTAAAATAAATTGCTGGACGTGAGGAATTTATCTATTAATCATCTGCAAAAAGAATTAACTAAATAGCACTTTCCAAATAAAAATGGCAGCAATTCTTGTGAGCGCTAAAGTTTCTGTTTTTTACAGAAAGATCAAAAAGACTTTCCCCAAGTCTTCCCAACGGTTCTACTTGGCACAAACACTAATTAAAACATAATAAACACAACCAAAACAGAGGCTAGATAAATTATTTATTACTAAACAGGAGCAAAAAGCAAGGAATAAAAATAAAATTGGGTTGCCTCCCAACAAGCGCTATCGTTTAACGCCCCTAGCTAGGCATAAAAGCGAAGATAGATCTAGGTATTGCCATCTTTGGTAGGCAATCCATAAGTGGCTCTCATAATATATTCATATGATAATTTAATTTTCTTTCTAGGGAAGTGTTCCATGCCTTTCCTTAACAGAAATTGGAATCTAATATTCCCTTCCTTCATGTCAATAATTGGACCAATCGTTCTAAGGAAAGGTGTATCAAGAATAATAGGACATGAAGGATTGCAATCTATATCAAGAACAATAAAATCTACGGGCACATAATTACTATTTGCAACAATAAGAACATCATTAATTCTTCCCATAGGTTTCTTAATGGTGGAATCCGCAAGGTGCAAGTTTAAAGAGCAATCATCAAAATCACGGAAACCTAGCAAATCACACAAAGCCTTTGGAATCGTGGAAACACTAGCACCCAAATCACACAAAGCATAACATTCATGGTCTTTAATTTTAATTTTAATAGTAGGTTCCCACTCATCATAAAGTTTTCTAGGGATAGAAACTTCCAACTCAAGTTTTTCTTCATAAGATTGCATCAAAGCATCAACGATATGTTGGTAAAGGCTTTATTTTGACTATAAGCATGTGGAGAATTTAGCACGGATTGCAACAAGGAAATACAATATATCAAAGAGCAATTATCATAATTAAATTCCTTGAAATCCAAGATAGTGGGTTAATTAATATCTAGGGTTTTGATCTCTTCAATCCTACTTTTACCAATTTTTGCATCAAGATCTAAAAACTCGAATTTTTGGAACACCTTGTAGGTAAAGGTGGATCATATTCAGTCCCATCATTATCAAGATTCATATTCCAAAACAAAGATTTAATAGGGGACACATCAATAACTTTTAGATCTTCATCTTTATTTTCATAGAAACTAGAAGAACAGGCTTTCACAAAACAATCTTTCTTAGCACGCATCCTAGCAGTTCTTTCTTTGCACTCATCAATGGAAATTCTCATAGCTTTGAGAGACTCATTGATACATGCTTAGGTGGAATACATCTAAGTTTCAAAGAATCAACATCAAGAAAAATTCTATCAACGTTCCTAGCCAATTCATCAACTTTAAGCAATTTTTCTTCAAGCAAAGCATTGAAATTCTTTTGCGAGGTAATAAATTCTTTAACACTAGTCTCAAATTCAGAGGGCATCTTATTAAAATTTCCATAATAATTGTTGTAGGAATTACCATAATTATTAGAGGAATTACTAGGATATGGCCTAGGATTAAAGTTTCCTCTATACGCGTTGTTACCAAAATTATTCTACCAACAAAATTCACATCCATAGATTCATTATTATTCTCAATCAAGGTAGACAAAGGAATATCATTAGGATCCGTAGGAGCACTTTTATTAGCAAATAATTTCATAAGTTCATCCATCTTTCCACTCAAAACATCAATTTCTTCTATCGCATGCACTTTCGTATTAGTAGATCTTTCAGTGTGCCATTGAGAATAATTAACCATAATATTATATAGGAGTTTAGTACCTTCTCCTAAAGTGATTTCCATAAAAGTGCCTCCTGCGGCCGAATCTAAAAGATTTCTAGAAGCAAAATTCAATTCGACATAAAAAATTTGTATAATCATCCACAAATTCAAACCATGTGTAGGTCAATTACGTATCATTAATTTCATCCTCTCCCAAGCTTGTGCAACATGTTCATGATCAAGTTGCTTAAAATTCATAATATCATTTCTAAGAGAGATGATCTTAGCGGGAGGAAAATACTCAGAGATAAAAGCATCTTTGCACTTATTCCATGAATCAATATTATTTTTAGGAAAAGACGAAAACCAAGCTTTAGCACGATCTCTAAGCGAAAAAGGAAATAGCTTCAATTTAACAATATCATTATCCACATATTTCTTCTTTTGCATATCACACAAATCAACAAAGTTGTTTAGATGGGTAGCGGCATCTTCACTAGGAAGGCCGGAAAACGGATCTTTCATGACAAGATTCAGCAAACCAGCATTGTTTAGATGGTATGTTGACTTTTGCGTAGACTCCCCGGCAACGGCGCCAGAAATCCTTCTTGCTACCTCTTGAGCACTGCGTTGGTTTCCCTTGAAGAGGAAAGGGTGATGCAGCAAAGTAGCGTAAGTATTTCCCTCAGTTTTTGAGAACCAAGGTATCAATCCAGTAGGAGACCACGCACGAGTCCCTCGCACCTACACAAACAAATAAAATCCTCGCAACCAACGCAATAAAGGGGTTGTCAATCCCTTCATGGTAACTTACGAAAGTGAGATCTGATAGATATGATAAGATAATATTTTTGGTATTTTTATGATAAAGATGCAAAGTAAATAAAGCGAAATAAAAACGGCACCAGACATAGCTTGTTAAAGGGAGATTAATATGATGGAAAATAGACCTGGGGGCCATAGGTTTCACTAGTGGCTTCTCTCGAGAGCATAAGTATTACAGTGGGTAAACAAATTACTGTTGAGCAATTGACAGAATTGAGCATAATTATGATAATATCTAGGTATGATCATGTATATAGGCATCATGTCCGAGACAAGTACACCGACTCCTGCCTGCATCTAGTACTATTACTCCACACATCGACCACTATCCAGCATGCATCTAGAGTATTAAGTTCAAAGGAACAGAGTAACGCTTTAAGCAAGATGACATGATGTAGAGGGATAAACTCATGCAATATGATATAAACCCCATCTTGTTATCCTTGATGGCAACAATACAATACGTGCCTTGCTGCCCCTACTGTCACTGGGAAAGGACACCACAAGATTGAACCCAAAGCTAAGCACTTTTCCCATTGCAAGAAAGATCAATCTAGTAGGCCAAACCAAACTGATAATTCAAAGAGACTTGCAAAGATAACCAATCATACATAAAAGAATTCAGATAAGATTCAAATATTGTTCATAGATAAAATTGATCATAAACCCACAATTCATCGGTCTCAACAAACACACCGCAAAAGAAGATTACATATAATAGATCTCCACGAGAATCGTGGAGAACTTTGTATTGAGATCCAAAGAGAGAGAAGAAGCCATCTAGCTAATAACTATGGACCCGAAGGTCTGAGGTAAACTACTCACACATCATCAGAGAGGCTATGGTGTTAATGTAGAAGCCCTCTGTGATCGATGCCCCCTCCGGTGGAGCTCCGGAAAAGGCCCCAAGATGGGATCTCATGGGTACAGAAGGTTGCGGCGGTGGAATTAGGTTTTTGGCTCCATATCTGGTAGTTTGGGGGTACGTAGGTATATATAGGAGGAAGAAGTATGCCGGTGGAGCAACGTGGGCCCCACGAGGGTGGAGGGCGCGCCTGGGGGGAGGTAGGCGCGCCCCCTACCTCGTGCCTTCCTGGTTGCTTTCTTGACGTAGGGTCCAAGTCCTTTGGATCACGTTCGTTCCAAAAATCACGTTCCCGAAGGTTTCATTCCGTTTGGACTCCGTTTGATATTCTTTTTCTGTGAAACTCTAAAATAGGCAAAAAAACAGCAATTCTGGGCTAGGCCTCCGGTTAATAGGTTAGTTCCAAAAATAATATAGAAGTGTATAATAAAGCCCAATAATGTCCAAAACAGAATATTATATAGCATGGAACAATAAAAAATTATAGATACGTTGGAGACGTATTAAAGATCTATGTTGTCGGGAATGGAACCTTTCTAAAGAAGGAGTTTCTCTCGAAAGAAGTGAGTGGGAGGAAAGTGGAACTTGATGAGGTAATTGTACCTTCTCTCGAATTGGAAAGTAGCACATCAGTGAAATTCGTTCCCATGATGCCTACACCAACTAGAGAGGAAGCTAATGATGATGATCATGAAACTTCCAATCAAGTTACTACTGGACCTCGTAGGTCGAACAGAGCACGTTCCGCACCAGAGTGTGGTATAGTAATCCTGTCCTGGAAGTCATGTTATTAGACCATGGCGAACCTACGAACGATGAATAAGCTATGATAAGCCCAGATTCTGACAGATGGCTTGGGGCCATGAAATCTGAGAGAGGATCCATGTATGAGAACAAAGTGTGGACTTTGGTGGACTTGCGCAATGACCGACAAGCCATTAAGAATAAATGGATCTTCAAGAGGAAGACGGACACTGATGGTAGCGTTACTATCTACAAAGCTCGACTTGTCGCAAAATGTTTTTGACAAGTTCAAGGTGTTGACTACGATGAGATTTTCTCACTCATAGCGATGCTTAAGTCTGTCCGAATCATATTAGCAATTGCTGCATTTTATGTAATATGGCAAATGGATGTCAAAACTGCATTCCTTAATCGATTTCTTAAAGAAGAGTTGTATATGATGCAACCAAAAGGTTGTGTCAATCCTAAAGGTTCTAACAAAGTGTGCAAGCTCCAGCGATCCATCTATGGACTGGTGTAAGAATCTCGGAGTTGGAATATATGCTTTGATGAGTTAATCAAAGCATATAGTTTTATACATACTTGCGGTGAAGCCTGTATTTACAAGAAAGTGAGTGGGAGCACTACAACCTTTCTGATAAGTATATGTGAATGACATATTGTTGATCAGAAAAGATGTAGAATTTTCTGGAAAGCATAAAGGAGTGTTTGAAAGGAGCTTTTTTTTCAAAGGAAGACCTCGGTGAAGCTACTTACATGTTGGACATCAAGATCTATAGAGACAGATCAAGACGTTTGATAAGTCTTTCGATGAGTACATACCTTGATAAGATTTTGAAGGAGTTCAAAATGGATCAGTCAAAGAAGGATTTCTTGCCTGAATTGTAAGGTATGAAGTTGAGTAAGACTCAAAGCCCGACTACGGCAGAAAAATAGAGAGAGAATGAAAGTCATTCCCTATGCCTCAGCCATAGATTCTATAAACACTACAAAAAAATACACTTCCGTGATGATACATGTTTGTCATAGTAGGTCACGTTTTCCGTCATGCATGTACATCCATGACAATTTTATGACAGAATCAAGATAGTACCTGTGTTGTCGTAGAAGTGTTCCAGGACATTACCAAAATTATCATCACGGAAGTGTCAACTTCCATGACGATAAATCGCGCGTCATAGAAGTGCTTTCGTCAAGGGTGATCGACACGTGGAATCCACCGTAACGGGTCGCCGTTACGCTATCGGGTCCGGTTTTGGATCCGATAACCCATTAACAGCCCGGACCAATGAGGATTTTCCATGTGTAAAATTGTCATTGGTCGGAGGAAACACGTGTTGGCTCACTGTTGGGACAGATGTCATCTATTCATTGGACAGGAGGCGCCTATGATAGGTCAACACATGGCATGGCCCAACAAAGGCCCATATAGGTTAAAAAGGCCAGCCTAGTCAAAGGCCCGTAGTACTTACTCAAGTACTAGTGGGCCAGCCCAATAACAGCATGTTTAATAAGGCCCATTTACGGCCCGAAGCCAGATCTGGCCCGTTAATTGTTCGCCGAATATTTGGGCCCAATTACGGCCCAGTGACTTTCGGCCTGTTAGAGGCCTGATGTAGACATGGGCCTATTTCAGCCCGGTGTGTCTTTCAGCCTGGGAATGGCCCGTGCTGCTCATGGGCCATATATGGTCCGACGCTACATCCGGCCCACTAACGGCCCGTGATAAAGGTGGCAACAGTTCATCCCAATGTGACTTTGGGCCTGTTAAAGGCCTGTCGTATAATTCGGCCTGTTGATGCATGTACTAAGCTTTTGGCCTCTTAAAGGCCCATGATATCAGTGGGCCAACTCAGGCCCAAAATATGTTTCAGCCTAGTAATGGTCCATCATATAACTGGGCCTAAGTGAAGGAAATTTGCCTTAGAGGAAATAATAAAGTTGTTATTTATATTTCCTTATATCATGATAAATGTTTATTATTCATGCTAGAATTGTATTAACCGGAAACTTAGTACATGTGTGAATACATAGACAAACAGAGCGTCACTAGTTTGCCTCTACTTGACTAGCTCGTTGAATCAATGGTGGTTATGTTTCCTAACCATAGACATGAGTTTTCATTTGATTAACGAGATCACATCATTAGATAATGATGTGATTGACTTGACCCATCCGTTAGCTTAGCACGATGATCGTTTAGTTTTTTGCTGTTGCTTTCTCCATAACTTATACATGTTCCTATGACTATGACATCATGCAACTCCCGAATACCGGAGGAACACTTTGTGTGCTACGAAACATCACAACATAAAGGTGCTCTATAGGTGTCTCCGATGATGTTTGTTGAGTTGGCATAAATCAAGATTAGGATTTGTCACTCCGATTGTCAAAGAGGTATCTTTGGGCCCTCTCGGTAATGCACATCAATATAAGCCTTGCAAGCAATGTGATTAATCATTTAGTTGCAGGATCATGCATTACGGAACGAGTAAAGAGACTTGCCGGTAACAAGATTGAACTAGGTATTGAGATACTGACGATCGAATCTCGGGTAAGTAACATACCGATGTTAAAGGGAACAACGTATATCGTTATGCGATTTGACCGATAAAGATCTTTGTAGAATATGTGGGAGCCAATATGAACATCTAGGTTCCGCTATTGGTTATTGACTGGAGACGTGTCTCGGTCATGTCTACATAGTTCTCGAACCCATGGGGTCCACACACTTAACGTTCGGTGACGATTGGTATTATGTTTTTATGTGTTTTGATGTACCAAAGGTAGTTCGGAGTCCCGGATTTTATCACGGACATGACGAGGAGTCTCGAAATGGTCGAGACGTAAAGATCGATATATTAGAAGCCTATGTTTGGACATCCGAATGGTTCCAGATGAGTTCGGGCATTTTCCGGAGTACTGGGAGGTTATCGGAACCCCCCGGGGAGTATATGGGCCTTATTGGGATTTAGGGGAAATAGAGAGGGGCTGCCTAGGGTAGGTCGCGCCCCCCAAGGCCAAGTCCGAATTGGACTAGGGGGAGGGCGGCGCCCCCTCCTTCCCTTCCTTCTTTCCTACTCCTACAGGGAAAGGGGGGAATCCTACTCCCGGTGGGAGTAGGACTCCCTAGGGCGCGTCATAGTAGAGGGCCGGCCCTCCCCCTCCTCCACTCCTTTATATACGGGGGAGGGGGGCACCCCATAGACACACAAGTTGATCATTGATCTCTTAGCCGTGTGCGATGCCCCCCTCCACCATAATCCACCTCGGTCATATCATAGCGGTGCTTAGGCGAAGCCCTGGTCTGGTAGCATCATCATCACCGTCATCACGCCGTCGTGCTGACGAAGCTCTCTCTGCTGGATCGTAAGTTCGTGGGACGTCACCGAGCCGAACGTGTGTAGATCGCGGAGGTGTCGTACCTTCGGTGCTAGGACCAGTCGATCGTGAAGACGTACGACTACATCAACCGCGTTGTCATAACGCTTCCGCTTACGGTCTACGAGGGTATGTGGACAACACTCTTCCCCTCTCGTTGCTATGCATCACCATGATCTTGCGTCTGCGTAGGAATTTTTTGAAATTACTGCGTTCCCCAACAGTGGCATTAGAGCCAGGTTTATGCGTAGATGTTATATGCATGAGTAGAACACAAAGGAGTTGTGGGCGTGGGTATATACATATTGCTTGCCGTCACTAGTTGGTTCTTGATTTGGCGGTATTATTGGATGAAGTGGCCCAGACTGACATTACGTGTACGCTAACGCGAGACTGGTTCTACCGAGGTGCTTCGCACACAGGTGGCAGGTGGGTGTCAATTTCTCCAACTTTAGTTGAATCGGATTCAATGAACAGGGTTCTTTCTGAAGATCAAAAAGCAATCACTATATCGCGTTGTGGTTTTTGATGCGTAGGTAAGAGCGGTTCTTGCTCAGCCCGTAGCAGCCACGTAAAACTTGCAACAACAAAGTAGAGGACGTCTAACTTGTTTTTGCAGGGCATGTTGTGATATGATATGGTTAAGACATGATGCTAAATTTTATTGTATGAGATGATCATGTTTTGTAACACAGTTATCGGCAACTGGCAGGAGCCATATGGTTGTCGCTTTATTGTATGAAATGCAATCGCCATGTAATTTCTTTACTTTATCACTAAGCGGTAGCGATAGTCATCGAAGCAATAGTTGGTGAGACGACAACGATGCTTCGATGGAGATCAAGGTGTCAAGCCGGTGACGATGGTGATCATGACGGTGCTTTGGAGATGGAGATCAAAGGCACAAGATGATGATGGCCATATCATATCACTTATATTGATTGCATGTGATGTTTATCCTTTATGCATCTTATTTTGCTTAGTTCGAAGGTAGCATTATAAGATGATCTATCACTAAATTTCAAGGTATAAGTGTTCTCCCTGAGTATGCAACATTGCTACAGTTCGTCGTGCCGAGATACCACATGATGATCGGGTGTGACAAGCTCTACGTTGACATACAACGGGTGCAAGCCAGTTTTGCACACGCGGAATACTCGGGTTAAACTTGACGAGGCTAGGATATGCAGATATGGCCTCAGAACACTGAGACCGAAAGGTCGAGCGTGAATCAGATAGTAGATATGATCAACATAGTGATGTTCACCATTGAAAACTACTCCATCTCACGTGATGATCGGACATGGTTTAGTTAATATGGATCACCTGATCACTTAGATGATTAGAGAGATGTCTATCTGAGTGGGAGTTCTTAAGTAATTTGATTAATTGAACTTTAATTTATCAAGAACTTAGTACCTGATAGTATTTTGCATGTCTATGTTGTTGCAGATAGATGGCCCGTGCTGTTGTTCCGTTGAATTTTAATACGTTCCTAGAGAAAGCTAAGTTGAAAGATGATGGTAGCAACTACACAGACTGGGTCCGTAACTTGAGGATTATCCTCATTGCTGCACAGAAGAATTACGTCCTGGAAGCACCGCTAGGTGACAAACCCGCTTCAGGAGCAACGCCAGATGTTGTGAACACCTGGCAGAGCAAAGCTGATGACTACTCGATAGTTCAGTGTACCATGCTTTACAGCTTAGAACCGGGACTTCAACGATGTTTTGAATGTCATGGAGCATATGAGATGTTCCAGGAGTTGAAGTTAATATTTCAAGCAAATGCCCGGATTGAGAGATATGAAGTCTCCAATAAGTTCTACAGCTGGAAGATGGAGGAGAATAGTTCTATCAGTGAACATATACTCAGAATGTCTGGGTACCACAACCACTTGACTCAACTGGGAGTTAATCTTCTGGATGATAGTGCCATTGACAGAGTTCTAAAATCACTGCCACCAAGATACAAGAGCTTCATGATGAACTATAATATGCAAGGGATGGATAAGACGATTCCTGAGCTCTTCGCAATGCTAAAGGCTGTAGAGGTAGAGATCAAGAAGGAGCATCAAGTGTTGATGGTCAAAAAGACCACCAGTTTCAAGAAAAAGGGTAAAGGGAAGAAGGGGAACTTCAAGAAGAACATAAATTTTGTTTAGAGGCTTGCCATTGAAGTGCGCTTGCCTCAGGTAGGAGCGATACTTCATCAACGAGTGCTTGAAAAGTGCAACCAACCCTTGCTCGTCTTGACAATCCAATTTGGTCCTCGTGTCAGGACCCCGATCCTAACTCACACTGATCTAGCATGTAACACATCATATCACTTTGCGGCCTCATGCACAGTATTCCCACGGGTGCCATCTTACCTAGCCCGGGACCGTTTGCGCCTTTTGGCTCACGTATATGATAGTATCGCTAGCATCCATATGACAGAGAACCTGGGCCGACATGACTAGTCATGAACCCAAAGTGGCACTAACTTACAGGGACAGGCATACATGACCCAGCAACGAACGTGTCGGTCATCAACGTATGAACCCAAGTCATAGCAAGCTACAAGGACTTAAAGGAACAACACGTGACATTTCCTCGAAGGGACAGACACAGGAACGAAGGACACATGCCGGCCAGTCTAAGTGTTCCGGAGCAGTAGCAAGCTACCATGGCTCAGTGGACGCACTAGGAGACATTTCCCGGTAAGAGAGGCTACCAAGGATAAACAACTAGGTTGTAGGATCCCACACATACCAAGAATTTCAAATCATAGACACAATATGTTCGATATGTGCAAATACAACATGGCATCACAACATAACTCTATGACTCAAAGTATTTATTCATTAGGCTCCGAAGAGCCAGATATTACAAACATGGGTCTGATGACCCAGCATTCAAGTCATACAAGCAACAAGCACAAGCGGAAGCTTAACTTGTCTGAGTATAGACAACTACAAAAGAAAAGGCTAAGAAGCCTGACTATCTACAAGACCCTGCCGAGGGCACAGGATCGTAGCCGAGGTAACAAGCTAAACGTCGAAGTCCACACGGGACTACTAGCGAGACTGAAGTCTCTCTACAAAAACATAATTAAGCAAACATGAGTACAAATGTACCTAGCAAGACTTACATCACAACTAACTACATATGCATCATTATCAACAAAGGGGGTGGTGGAGTTTAACTGCAGCAAGCGAGCTTTGACTCGGTGGCTATCCTAAACTACGACTGCAAGTAACTCTTTTGAGGTGGCGCACACAAGTCCACATATTCACCATATCAATACACCACTATGGATCCGCTCCCATCTCCCAACGAGAATGCCATCCATAGCACTCATGCTTATCCTGCACATTTTAGAGTATCCACTTCCACTTGTATATGAACTGTATAGGCAACCCAGAGGTCCTTTACCGCGGGAGCGGCCATTCGAATAGATTATTTATAACCCTGCAGGGGTGTACTTCTTCACACATGTTTCCACCACTTAGCGTCTGCACACGACATGTGCTCGGCAGACTTCAAGCGAAAGCCGACGTGGGTGTAGACCACGACCTGACTAACCACGCAAGTCCCTAGTCCAGGTTTATCACCTATTCAGGTTCCATCCGAAGCGAGTTCGGCCAAGGTTTCCACTTATGGCCCCGAACGATGTGTGCAGGGTTCCCGACGCACCAAATGGGTGTCCCGGTACACCGTGCCATGTGCCTACCGCATCACAACCCACCCCACGGGTCAGCGCTGCACACGGCCTCCAACATACTACAAACACCATAAACTACTTGCAACTCCTGGACAGAGGACAAGGGGGGTTAATAAGTCGAGCGAGGTCATATTTCAGGGCCCAACGTGTGGTAGTAGCTGTTCATGGATCACAAACACAGAAATCAGTTCCTGAGGACGGCTTCAATGAGACAACCCACCATGTACTCCTACATGGCCTCTCACCGCTACCTTTACCAAATCTTGTTCACACACTTAGCTCCCAACAGTAGGACATGTTCACCACATTCCAATTCATTCCTGATGAATCGGACCTGACTCAACTCTAAGCAGTAGCAGACATGACAACAAGCATGAATGAGTAGGCACATCAGGGCACAAACAACTCCTACTCATGCTAGTGGGTTTCATCTATTTACTGTGGTGATGACAGGTCATGCAGAGGAAAAGGGGATCAACTACAGCAGCATGTAACAGATGAATCGTTGTTGTCCTAATGCAATAAAAGAGAGCAGGAGCGATAAAGTGGGATTGTATCGGAATGAACAAGGGGGTTTTGCTTGCCTGGCACTTCTGAAGATAGTATAGTTCTTCATCGGTGTCATCGATCTCATCATCGGAATGTCGTCTACTCAGAGGGGACAATTACCGCCAAACAAGGAAGAACACAATCAATGCAATGCTCAATATGATGCATGATCAGGACAGGGAAAAATGAGTGTGTTGGGATAATGCAACTACAAATAGTTGGGTTCGAGTCATTTTGAACCAAAGGTTCAATCCCAAACTCAAGTTATGAATTTAAATAGTGCCTTATAATGTTTTGCACTAACCAGAAAGGTTAAGTTGCTTAAACATGCATGAAACCCATATAGATGGATGGATTGGATTTTTCTGATCATTTTTCATATATAAATCTTTCCATTTGGAGTTACGGATTATTTTCTATGATTTTTCTAAGTTTATAGCATTTTATAGCATTTTCTGGAATTTTCTGAATTATTCTAATTTAAACTAAAACCAGAAAATGACTTATTGCGTTAGCATGATGTCAGCATTGTGTCAGTAGGTCAACGTGGCTAGTCCAGGTCAAACCTGATGCTGGGGCCCACATGTTAGTGTCTAACTAACTAACCTAAGTTAATTAGTACTAATCAAATTCTAAACTATATTAGTTTAGGCCCTGGGCCCACACGTCAGTGACCCAGTGGGGTCAAACTGCGATCAAACTCGGGTCAACTCGTCGGAGTTGACCCGCGGCTCGTTGCCGGCGGAGCCAGAGACGGCGGAGGGCGTCGGGTTTCGCCCTCCGGCGACCAAAAGAGCGGCGGAGGGGCTCTACATGGCGCCCAGGCTCGCGCGCATCCATTGCAGCCAGCGGCAGCAGCTGGGGTGCACTACAGCGAAGACGGTGATGGCAAGTGCGGCAGCCGGAGCTCAGCGAGCTCGGGCGCGAGGGTTACGGTCCACTAGCGAGCGACCCGAGGCGTGCTGCGGCTTCCTGGGGATGCCCGGAGCACGACTACATGCTTGGTTTGGCCAGGCAGGGCTGCTAGTGACGGCGAGCTTCGTGGCGGCGGCAGTGGGCTCCGGTCGAAGTGGGAACCACGGCTAGAGGTTGCAGGAGACGACGGGGAGAGGGGGGAAGAAAGAGGGGCTCACAGGGAACTCGCAGAGCAGGCTAGTGAGCTCGGGGGAGGCTGGACGGCGACGTACGGGTGGCGGCGCTCTCGGAGGACCGAGTGGGAAAACGGCGGCGTTGGAGATGCCACAGGGCTTCTGGCACCGCGTGGATCGGTGGAGAGGACGACGATGTACTGGCAGAGCTCGGGGACACATCGGTGACGCGATAGGTGGACGGTGGCCATGGCTACGGCGAGCGGCGGCAACGGCTACGCTCGGGAAGAGAGCAGAGAGGGGAGGGGAGAGAGCTGCGAGGAGGGAGGAGGTATAGAGGGTCGAGGGGGGTGCGTGGCGCCCTCAGGTGAGTCCAGCGGCGAGGAGGCAGGCAGGAGGTGGCCGGCGCGTGCGCGTCGGGCACACGCCCTCTGGCCTACTGGCAGGAGGTTGAAGACGGTGGCGGCTGCGGTGGGCTGGGCTGCTGCTGGGCTGCACAGTAACTAGGCCAGCCAGGTAAGTTTTCCTTTCTCTCCATCTTTCTATTTGTTTCAGTTTTCTATTATTTTGTAGTTGGTTTTGACTTTAGTTAAAATGCCAAAGCATTTCCAAAAACCATGCAACTGACAGTGGCAACTGTTTGGAATATTTCCAACAGTAAACATTTCAGTTTGTGACTATTTGGCCATTAAAAATATTTTATAGCATTTAAATGCCCAAATGCAAATACCATATGATTTCGTTCAAAAATCCAGAATGGCCTAGAGAAATGTGCACCATTTTTGGGAGAGGATCTAGACCAATTCAAAAATGATGAACTTTTGTGAAGGGCATTTTGGGTTCATTGAAATGTTTTTCAGTTGAACCTGGTATTCTCAGGGGGGTGCTGGGGTTTGTTGATCCCCATTTCAAGTTTAAAGATAAATTTAAACATGATGGCATGATGAGCAAGCAAAGCCAAACAAGAGTTGATCTAGGGCTGTGACACCTCGCCTATTTAAAAGAATGAAATCTTGTGTCTTCTATCAGCAGAAACATATGCAGTAATTACCATGAATAACATTAGTACATTACTTACGCGTAAGTTGCAGACGAAGACTGGAAATTGTTCTGTATCTGCGGTATAATCTTTCCATGAAGGAAAGATGTGCTCAAAGTTCCTGACAACAATATAAGCTTCATCTTCTAAACTGCGAAGAAATGGAACAGGGGTCCTATTTGCTGCAATTGGGGCTCTCTCTGGTTTGAAAAGGGATTTGGCAACTGGATTTGATGTACTCTTTGCTGGAATGGGGGTTTTACGTCGTAGAGCTGGTGCTATGTTAACTGGCATCATCATACTGTTTGCTACAGTTGGGGCATCAGAAATGACTAGTGTAGTAGGGTAGAGTCTGCTAGAGTTGGGGTGTTTTGTGGGTCAGGTGATATTGCAACTACACCTAATGGGCTATTTGATTTATCAGGTATCACTACCTTTTCCAAATACTTTGCTCGTGCTCCTCCGTGATCAGCAATCGCCCTCTTCCTTTTGAACGTCTTATACACAAGAACAACATTTGAATGGATAAATATGGTATGATGATAGATGGAATATGTACTGAAAATGGATAGGCAGAGCGTATTCACATACACGATGTGTAAACTAAGCTAATGGCGGTGCAACAAAGTAGAAACAATGCAAAGCATCAGTTGCAAGATATGTGTGACCAATATAACCTTGGAAAGTTAGAGCAAGCACCTTGATGGGTGAATAAGATAGGGCATCTGACTCTGACTCCTCCAATAGGGAGCTACACTGACTTAGGTATCCCTCTAGCTCAGAATCAATATTAGGATCATATTCTGAGCATGAATCTGTAGGTGGAGAGCGTTTGGATTGCATTGCATCCAGACTTGATTTCAGCCCCTTAATGCCAAGTTTGACAGCCATGGCATTGTTCTCCTTTATTCTTTTCATGCGCGCAAGCTCATAATCATTATGAAGCTGTTCAGAATCTAAGATTCATGAAAACATAAAAAGTAGTCAGATTATCTATGGAATGAATTGCGGATTCAACTCGAATAGTGTCTCCCTATAAACCCCTGCATATGCAAAGTTCACCCCCAACCATGCTGACCAGACCACACACAGAAATACAAATCTCTTATGTCTCTATAACAGGCAGACACACATTTCAAAACTGAAGTAGGAACATTAGAATCATATCAAATCCGTATTTCAACAAATAAACTAAGGAATTATCAGTGGAATAATGTTTAGCTTCAAGGGTGGAGTGCTAGTAGTGTGACACAAAGCAAGTAGGCAAATTGTATTCCATGTAAAAGATCATAGTCTATGTAAAAGCTGGAAATGACACTTTCTTTCTATACAATACAGTGCTCGTAGCCCACACATGATGGAAGAGGTCACACAGAGAAATACTATTCACTCATGTCTACGGTTCCAATATTTTGAAACAGGGTGGTCCACCCTAAAAGAATATTGACAACAAATATGACAAGCCAATCATAGATGTAGTGAATCAATCATTTACTTGTGAGCTTACTAGGACAGGTATGCAGAATTGTAACTGCAGTAAGCGACCATCCAAAATCTGAATCAAGAAGTTTGTCTATCACTTATTGTTTGCAACTAATCGACGTGAATAATTGGATATCATATCGAATGAGTAAGAAAGACAAGTAAAATTGTCAACAAACCTGGCCTGCAGTAGTAATCTGGGTCAATGTCACTATGACCAACAACCCAAAATGACTAGTGTCTGTTCCTAGGGCCAGAATTTTGAAACCCTGTGAACTTTACAGGTACTAAAGATTACTGAAATACATCTGAACCATTAAGTGTAGGTAGCAATCAGCACACAACAAACCCTAATGACAGTACTGCCTAATGAGTAATGAATCAATTAGAAAATGGGTGATGAGGAGTGGCTGCTGAGTGTTGAGGACGTATCTCAGGATAAATCGGGTTGGCTTAGTCGGTGCTGCATGCCTGAGCCCTGAATGGACTAGGAAGGTAGGCACGGCGGCGTGCCCGGGCAGCGGTGACGCTGTTAGGCGAGCGGCTCCTGACCTCCTTTTAGTCCGGCGTCTCCTCCTAGAGTCATGTCGTCCGGGGACGGCAAGTCGCCGGCGAGGCAGGCGGCTGGGGGTGAGTAGAGATCGGAAGCGCGCAGCAGAACAAAGGGGAATCGGGGCCTGGGCCGACCCAAAATCCCAGGGTGGGCCGTGGCCCACCATGGGCACCCTGTAGAGATACACACCTGAGCAGCGAACATGCATTTTTGAAACTAAATTAGGAACATTTAGCTGACTAATTAAATGACTCTGTTTTAATAATATCATATTCGTATTTTAACAACTAAGCTTGTTTAGCTTGATGGGTGGAGAAGTGCTATTATGACACTTAGAGTGATCATAAAAGGGGGAAACCCTAAGCATTTTTTGGAGCAAAATAGGGTTTCCCCTCCGATTTCTATTAAAGAAACCACCACGGAACCACATGATCAATTAAACCCTAAGCATGATCAATTAAACCCTATTATGACTGTGCCATGGCAAATTTAAAGCTGCAAATAGGGGAAATGCTATTTAGCATCCATTGTTTGCTTCGAACTAAGAACTAAATTCTAAGAGCTGAAAAGAAAGTACAGTAACCAAGTTACGATCTATTTTCTGGTTGAGATCAAAAAGTTGTGGAGATATGAAGTACCACCTCTCTTGCGGCGCTGTGTAGGCATCGGGGGTGCGATGGCTGTCGGTGGCGTTGAAGGAGATCTGCGATAGTAGACAGGTGCATCGGGGGATAAGTCCCATTGCGGTGGAAGAGAAGGTCGTGTGAGCGGCCCCGACAAAGAGGACGACGGCGCCGATGAAGCGAGAGGACGCGATGCAAGGCTCTTGGCCTATCGTTGTGGATGAGAAACGTCCATCTCTAGCAGTGGATGACGTGGTCTTGGTAGGCGCTCCGGCATGGTGGAGGATGGTTGCGATGGATGGGGTGGAGGACGATGGTGATGTATGGGGTGGAGGACGGCAGTGATGGATGGGGTGGCGGATAAAGGAGGCTGGTGTGGGGATGGTGTTCTAGCGCAGACGGTGTATGTATGGGAAAATGGAGGAAGAGGTACGGGGAACCATGTTTTGGGGACGCGCCTGTTTGAAATATGAGAAAGTTACGAACATAGCCCCTGTTTGAAATTTGGACGTCTCGTCGGTTGGGGATAGCGCGGTAATCTCGCATCTCACAAATATTTGCCCAGAGCGATTTCGGGCGAGGAGAGGGTGTTTTGGCGCCCATGGTTGGTGCCCATGGTGTATGAAAGGGGCTGACGGGTAGGGCGGTTGTGTCATGCCTGAGTGAAGTTACAAACCTGCCCCTATTGAAAATATTTGCCTACATCTATTTCGGCCGAGTCGAGTTTGTTTTTCCGCCCATCGTGTATGAATGGGCAAATGGAGGGAGAAACAGAGGTATTTCGGACGAGCTTGAATCAAATGTGTTTTGCCGCCCATGTTTGGCGCCCACCATGTCGGAATGGGCATAGAGGCGGTCGTGTCACGTCTAATTGAAGTTACTAACCTACCCCTATTGAGAGAAGTGGTAATGGGCCGATGGATTGTCTGTGTAAGGGGTAGACAGTAATTTCCATCTCCCAAACACTTGGCTTCGGGCAGCCGACGTGGGAGTGGACATTTTGCCGCTTCTTTCGAATTTTGGGACAATAAGCATCCACGTTTACCCTGGCAACTAAATTCGAATCCATTTTGTATTCCTATACGAATCTTTATAAATCATTCTATGTGTTTTTATATATCTTCAAAAGCACGACAAAGATGTATTCCACTATCATATATGAATATGATTTACAAATGCCGATACTCGAATTCAGAAGCTAGAATCCAGTTTAAGGTGAATTCGAATATTTGGAACACTTTATGTCCAACTCAAATGTCACACGCAACATAATATGTACTCCCATTTAGATATGTACACAAGCAATGTATCAAGATTCAAATACCAAGTCAATCAACCAATAATGTACAAAACTAACAGACATATAAACACTTATAGAGTATATGGATCAATAATATCAACTAACATACAAAAGCCAGGCCGCTGTACTTTTTTTTGCTAGAAGAGCATCCTTTTTTTTAGCGAAGCTAGTACAACATCTTGGCCCTTTCCGATGCATGCCACTTATGGTCCATCTATACTACTATTATTGCTGAATGCACATTCATCCTGATTGGCGTATTTGTAGGTCTGGCACACCAATCAAAATGAAATGTCTCCGAGTCTTATCAACTAATACAGACTTGTGCTCAAATAAAATTACAAACCAAAAAACAAAAAATATATATTACATGATCTCTAAAACAAATGGTTTGATCGATTACATGAACAAACAACACAAAGGTTATTCAATGATGGAAAGAACATTTCACCTATGATTTACCAAGTGGGAATTTAATTTCCTTTTTTCCTTTAGGACCTTAACAATGCGGTCAATCTCAGCTTGCTTCGTTTTGAAATCCACCATATATTTAATGGTTGTCTTGAGTACTGCTTGTGATTGTGCTGTTTGCTTCCTCAACATGTCAACTTCATCTCTAAGTGCAGAAGCAAAATCTCTTTCTACCACTAGTTTAGCCTCTAGAGCATGAGCAGTTGGAAATTCATGATGCACGATTGGGCCAGTGTCACTACTCTGGGATGATACAACGTCCAAAGGGACCTCGCTCTTTGATCTTGGTCTAACCTGTTTTGCCATTAAAGTTTCAATTGGCTTCCGAAAAGTTGAAGTTAGCAAAACATCTAAACTAGGAATTATAACAGCAAACCAGTTAAACAAACAAGGAAATAAAGAGTTTCAATTGGATGCTGAAAAGTAGTTATTAACATAATTGTAGCCGATTGTTGCAGCACCAAGGCAGTTAAACAAACAAGTTTTGCAAAAGGTACCTGTTGTGGCATTAGAGTTTCTCTTGGATCCTGAAAAGTTGAGTAGCCAGTAACGTGATTAGAGCAACCGGTTGCAGCAGCAAAGCAGTTAAATAAACAAGTTTTGCAAAAGGAACCTGTTGTGGCACTGGAGTTTCTCTTGGATCCTGAACAAGTTGAGTAGTCAGTAACTTGATTAGAGCAACAAGTTACATCAGCAAACCTATTACACAAATATATTTTTGAAAATGTACCTGCTGTGCAATTGGACTTCCAATTGGATCCTGAAAACTTGAAGTTGGTAAGATGATTACAACAAGTTACAATAGCAAACCAGGTAAACAAGTAAGTTTTTGAAAACATACCTGTTGTGCCAACGGAGTTTCAGTTGGATCCCGCAAACTTGAATGTTAGCAATAAATAAATAAATTTTTGCAAGAGCCATAAGAAACTAACATCAAACTAGTAAAACTAACCAGTTTTGGCGACGTATTTAATTACACATGAACTAGTAAAACTAACAAGTTCTTGGCAACATATTAAAGTAACAAGTTGGTACCGTTTACCAGCAACACAGACATCTATAAATTTATTTGATGTAAGCAAAATGATTCCAAAACAGATATAAGTTAAAAAGATGGTGTCCCTCATATAAACCTGACAGTTGTCTATGTATGAACATGCAAACATTATAGTGCTACAAGTGATAACAGCAAACCATTTAAACAAACAGGGTATCAGAATGTAAATTACACGTGAATTCTGCTGCACCCTAGAAGTACATATGACCATCTATCTATGTGCTTAAGTAGTTATTTAAGTTCAGGAAAATAGGTAATTCTTAATAGTAAGTATCAAACACACAGATAGGCGCGGTATATAATAGGATTATTAACAGGCTATGGCATTATGTAATTAGTAGCAAACTAAATTAAGCCAAGAAACATAATTGAACAATTTTGCAATAAGTGGCTAACTAAAATTCCGAGAAGCAGGTAACTGAACTTACGCTAACTCTTTGTACAGGCACGCTACAACTTCTTTTTCGCTTACAAGGTTCTACGAAGGAGTCCATGTCATCAAGTGCTTGGATACGCAGTCCCAATACTTCTTTATTTCCACACAACATTGGTAAGTCGAATGGTTAATCTGGTAAGATGGTGCATCCTTGATATGTTATATGAGGATGTGTAGTCAGACTAGTTGTAGCCACACACATCACACTGGCTTTTACTGTATATTTCATGCGATTACATTTGGCATACCGAGATCTAAGCAATCTACAATAGGATGAAATACTGGCATCCTTCACATTATTGGCGAACTCAGTTCATAGAAACAAGCAATTCAACCATTCTGTGGGTAAATCAAAAGCGCCACTGGAATATTTTTCACTACCTCAATCATACATGCAAAAAGGGGCGACACCACCATAGGGGCTGGTATAGGCGGCCGCCTCGGGTGGCTGGAAAGTGTGCACCTAGTTTGAGTCATCTAGGTTGGCCTAGGCTAGTTATGTTTGTCCCAGCGCATGAGCAGGCATTGTAAAAAAATGAAGAAAATGTTTCAATTTGGATGGGCCAACAACGTAAGTGCAAGGAAGGCCCTATAGCAGGCTCGCGACCCAAACGAGCACCTCCCATATCGATCGACAGCGGGAAAAATCCCAATTCGTTCCCTCCAGCCTCCAGTCTGGTTCGCTCCTATCTAGCTGCCGTTGGACAGACCAACACAACACTTCCTCGCGTCCTCATTGGAGGGCAACCGCCAGGCTTCAAGCGAATGGAAGGACAAGAAGATGAAGATCCAGCCCTGGGTGTAGCCTGCGTGGGAGGTGTCGGTGTCAAAACCGGCGAATCTCGGGTAGGGGGTCCCAAACTATGCGTCTGAGGTCGATGGTAACAGGAGACAGGGAACACAATGTTTACCCAGGACTGGGCCCTCTCGATAGAGGTAAAACCCTACGTCCTGCTAGGTTAATATTGATGAGTATGGGGGTTACAAGAGTTGATCTACCACGAGATCATAATGGCTAAAACCCTAGAAGTCTAGCCTATCTGATTATCCTTGTCTCTATGGACTAAACCCTCCAGTTTATATAGACACTGGAGGGGACCAGGGTTATAAAAAGTCGGTTACATAGAAAGGAAATAGTATATCCGGCCGCCTGACATGCTATCCACGCAAAGAAGAGTCCTATCCGGACACAGGAAAAAGTCTTCCATCCTGTATCTTCATGGCCCAATAATCCGGCCCATGTCCAACAGGCCGGACGCCCGAGGACCCCTTAGTCCAGGACTCCCTCAGTAGCCCCTGAACCTGGCTTCAATGACAAGGCGTCCGGTGATATGTCTCCGTCGTATCTATAATTTTTGATTGTTCCATGCCAATATTCTACAACTTTCATATACTTTTGGCAACTTTTAATACTATTTTTGGGACTAACATATTGATCCAGTGCCCAGTGCCAGTTCCTGTTTGTTGCATGTTTTTTTTGTTTCACAGTAAATCCATATCAAACGAAGTACAAACGGGATAAAAACTGACGGAGATTTTTTTGGAATATATGTGACTTTTGGGAAGAAGAATCAACATGAGACGATACCCGAGGGGGCCGCGCCCTAGGGGGTCAGGCACGCCATGGGCCCTTGTGGCCACCCCGTAAGGCGGTTGATGCCCTTCTTTCGCCGCAAGAAAGCTAATATCCGGATAGAGATCGTGTTAAAATTTCAGCCCAATCGGAGTTACAGATCTCTGGGAATATAAGAAATGGTGAAAGGGCAGAATCTGAGAACGCAGAAACACAGAGAGAGAGACAGAGAGACAGATCCAATCTCGGAGGGGCTCTCGCCCCTCCCATGCCATGGAGACCAAGGACCAGAGGGGAAATCCTTCTCCCATCTAGGGAGGAGGTCAAGGAATAAGAAGACGGAGGGGGGCTCTCTCCCCCTCGCTTCCGGTGGCGCCGGAGTGCCACCGAGGGCCATCATCATTGTCGGTGTCAAAACCGGCGGATCTCGGGTAGGGGGTCCCGAACTGTGCGTCTAGGCGGATGGTAACAGGAGGCAGGGGACACAATGTTTTACCCAGGTTCGGGCCCTCTTGATGGAGGTAAAACCCTACGTCCTGCTTGATTAATATTGATGATATGGGTAGTACAAGAGTAGATCTACCACGAGATCAAGGAGGCTAAACCCTAGAAGCTAGCCTATGGTATGATTGTTGTTCTTCCTATGGACTAAAACCCTCCGATTTATATAGACACCGGAGAGGGCTAGGGTTACACAGAGTCGGTTACAATGGTAGGAGATCTACATATCCGTATCGCCAAGCTTGCCTTCCACGCCAAGGAAAGTCCCTTCCGGACACGGGACGAAGTCTTCAATCTTGTATCTTCATAGTCCAGGAGTCCGGCCAAAGGTATAGTCCGGCTATCCGGACACCCCCTAATCCAGGACTCCCTCAGTAGCCCCTGAACCAGGCTTCAATGACGACGAGTCCGGCGCGCAGATTGTCTTCAGCATTGCAAGGCGGGTTCCTCCTCCAAGTACTTCATAGAAGATTTTGAACACAAAGGTAGTGTCCGGCTCTGCAAAATAAGTTTCCACATATTGCCATAGAGAGAATAATATTTACACAAATCTAATCTGCTAACGTATTTCGTAGCGTGACATCACACCATGGCCCAGTCTTTATTCGAATCGTTTTACTGTTCCACCTCAGCGCGTTTAGCGAGGCGGTTTCCTTGGCACGTCTTGTCAAAGCATAGATCGTGTCCCCTTATTCTGGGATTCTCATCAATACGGGCGTGGGTAACCCAACCACGCCATTGATTACGGCACTTGGGAGATAAGCGAGTTTTACCAGGCTGGTGGGGACGCATAGTCGCGTCCGCCCATATAAGGGGATAAGGATCCACCTTTTCATCCACGCCTTCTTCCTCCTTTGCCTATGCATTTCCGCGCACTCGAGCTCTAGTGCCCAAGTCCGCACACCCTACCTCAACCTTCTCCAGCCATGTCCGGAGCGGGAGGCAAGTGGATGGCCTCCTCCGTTATGGAGGGACACATCAAAAAACTGAGGAAGGCCGGATACTTATCTAACGACATTGCGCACCGGCTTCCCAAAGAGGGGCAGCTCATCCCCACCCCTAGGCCCCATGAGAGGGTGGTGTTCCTCCCCCATTTCCTCCGCGGAGTGGGCTTCCCTCTCCACCCATTTGTTCGGGGGCTCATGTTCTACTATGGCCTGGATTTCCACGATCTGGCCCCGAACTTTGTCCTCAACATCTCGGCGTTTATCGTCGTGTGCGAGGCTTTCTTCCGCATCCGCCCCCATTTTGGCCTATGGCTCAAGACTTTCAATGTCAAGCCGAAGGTGGTGCGCGGCACCCTAGCGGAGTGCAGAGGCGCCATGGTGGGCAAGATGCCCAACGTCCTATGGCTCGAGGGCTCCTTCGTGGAGTCCCTAAAGGGGTGGCAGTCGGGGTGGTTTTACATCACCGAGCCGCGCGACCCTGAATGGGTCGCAACCCCCGAGTTCCGATCCAGACCCCCTACGCGGCTCGCCTCCTGGAAAGAGACGGGCCTGTCGTGGGGTAAAAAAGGAGAGCTGAGCAGACTCCAAACATGCGTCCAAACCCTGGTGGACAAGAAGCTCAAACTTGTCAACGTAGTCCAGGTTATGCTCATCCGCCGGATCCGCCCGTGTCAACAACGGGCTTTCAACCTGTGGGAGTTTGACCCGGCGCGACACCGAACTCTTAGCAGGCTCTTCGACACGACGTACGAAGATGCCTGTAAGGTGCTTTTCAAGGGCGCCGAGGCCCCCGCATCCGCTACCGAGGATCGCGGATTCAGCATGCAGCGTCACGCTCGTGTGGTAAGCTGTTTTTACCTTTTACAGGGTATTAGTTTTTCATAGTTTGACTCCATGCGGGATCTAAGCTCCCTTACCTTTGACAGGATTGGAAGGAGACATCCGGACAGATCAACTATCCGGCTCCTTTGCCCGAAGGCCCAACGGATGCTCGCTTGGCGAAGCTGCTGGTTCCAGCACCCTATGTGGTGCCGGAGAAGAAGGCCACGGGGACTCGAAAGAGTGCCCGGCGCTAGGAGGTGTCGGATTCATCATCCGACGACTCCAAGGCGCACTCATCCCATGAAGACGAGGAGGAGGAAGACGAGACCTCTCCCCCTCCAGCGGGGGGAGGGAAGAAAAGGAAGGTCGCCCCAACTGGGGAGGCCGAAGGGTCCAAGAAGGGGAAGACACCTCCTCCGGACTACTCCACCAACGCCGATGACGGCGAAGAGGAGTGGCCGCACAGGGCCAAGCCCCTGGCGAGATCATAAGTATCCGGATACCAGAGTGATTCATAGTATTCCCCCATTGCACAGCTTTTCCTTACGTCGAACATGTTTATGCAGTCCGCCCAAGGCCGGGCTCGACGAGTCGTCGAGCGGCTCCCTGGATTCGTTGGATGTGAATTTGCTTCCGGCGGCTACCTCCCCCCACCCTATGGACGATGCCGAGACGGCGTCCCAATAGGTTCCAAGCCAGGAGGAGGTGGTCCTGGAGGCGCCGTAAGGCGACCTCCCGGACTCCAGGCGTGAAGGGGATAGAACCCCCAAGGGCTCCAAGTCTGGCTTTGAGCCAGACACCGTGCCGGAAACTTCAACGGTTCCGGACTCCGGTAGGCAGCCTCCTTCCAAGAGGAGCAAGCCTACCGAGATGGTGACCTTCGTCCAACCGGAAGGACCGGACAATTTGCTGGAGGTGCTTAACGACGCCTCCATCGATGAGGAGCACCGCACTATTATGAGTGCGGTGATCCAGAAGGTTCAGTCCGCCAAGAGCGGACTGACTGAAGCCCGTGCCAGCCTTCTAACAGGCTTCGAGGTAAGTAAAGAATATGTAAAAATATTACCGCATAGACAGTAGCCCCTGATGCTCTGTTTGGTGTTCGGAAAGAAAAGCCGAATAGAGGATCTAATAACATTCGCAGGAGTCTAACATAATCAAGTAAATATGCGTATGCAGGCTTTGCTGCTGGCCTCCTCCGCACTGACTACGGAAGTGGATACGCTAAAGCAAAACCTCGCACGGTCCGAGAACAAGCTCGGCCATGCCAAGAGGCAACTCGAGGAGAAGGAAGGTAAGTAATACCTTGCGCAAGTATATAGAGAAGATGTGGTTGCAAAAAATGACAGGATCAACGTGCTATTATAGGGGCCACGACCGAGGTGGCAACCCTTAAGAAAGCGCTGTCCGAGGCCGAAAACAGAGCGGCCGCGGAGCGCACAGAGAGAGGGAAGCAGGAGGCACGGGTGGAGGAGGTGCAGAAAGAGCTCCAGGCTCTCGTGAAAAAACATGAGAGTTTGGAGCTTGACTCAAAGACGCAAGCGTCCGAGCTTGCGGCAACCCTCGAAAGCGCGAAGTCTGCCAAGGCCGAAGCCCAGAAAGCCCTCCAAGAAATTGGAGATATGAAGAAGATAGTGGCAGGTAAGGCATTCATTATGCAAAGCAAGCACATGAAAGTGAATTACTTTTTACTTACCCGAGTCCGGAGCTCTCCAGGAGCATTCGCAGATTTGCCCCGTAGTGCGTCTGATGCCGCTGCCTACTACCGAGCTGAGGAGGGGAGCTCGACGGAGAAGGTGTTTTGGTCTCAGTATGCTGAGGCCGGACACCTGGTGCCTTTGAGCGACCAGCTGAAGCAAATGGTCGAGCTCCACAAGGTGGCTGAACAGGCCATAAAGGGCCTCATAGTTCGGCTTTGGCCTGGAGAGGCTCTTCCTGGGAGCTACTTCGGGCTGGTGAGGTGGCTGGTGGATGCCTGTCCACGGCTTGAAGTAATCAAGCGCTCCGTCTGCATCGAAGGTGCCCGTAGGGCGCTTGCCCGTGCTAAAGTGCACTGGGGCAAGATGGATGCAGAGAAGCTGGTGAAGGACGGGCCGCCACCGGGCAAGGAGCATCGCGTCCCGGAAGCGTATTATGAGGGCATCCTGAAGGGTTCCCGCCTTATAGCGGATGAATGCTCCAAAAATGTAATATTTGAGTAAACTTGCATTTGTGATCCTATACGCTGAAAACTTGTTCATATCCACTGAGCAACGCTTTTCAATTTAAAATATTACCTTCTGTGCGGCCGTTTATCAAATTTGAGAGATGGCAAGTCGTCGGCTTCTGCCCCCATGCCGCGAGTGCTGGGGTGTTCGGGATAAACATGAGTGCTCTTTTTCCCATTCTTGGGTCCTTCGAGGGAGGCGCTCAACACAACGAACAAGGCAATCGGACTATAATGCTTGAACACTCTCACTTAGCCATAGAATTCTATAATTTTAAATTTCGGCGAAGCCCCTAGTGTTCGGAAGATCGAGTTCGGGGCGCTATCCACGCCTAGGCCGGACAAAGCCGACTCCGCGCTCTAAGCGGCATAAGTCTTTAGGGACTCGAAAACCTCTCGAACAGCGACCAGCTCTCGCCTCATCATGACGGTCAGTTTTAGCTTTCTCTACTGAGGTGCTTAGCCCAGCTCAACTGGGGCACAATCGCAGTAGTTCTCCTAGTGCTACCTTAGTTGATATAATGGAACGTAAGGTACCAAAACATAGGAGCCGGCAAACCCAACTATTGACCCAAGACATAATTCGGAGCCGATGCATATAATGCTATAAGGTCGGGGTGCCGCACTTGTGAAAGTGTTCGGACTTCTCACACCGTAATGTGGGGTACTTAAGCCCCTGGCGTATTTGGCCGTACCAAAGTGTACGGGTGCAACATGTCATTAATGAACATATATTCGTAAAAAAGAGTAATGCAATAATAGACGGAAGCTATGCATTGTTTATTTAAAAAGGCTGCGATCAAAGCAGAACGATACAAATAGTGCAATAAGCAAAAGATGGGACTATTTAACATGTCCCTTCCAGGGGCGAGCTGCGGAATGTTATGTGAAACAGGTATACTGCTCGTTATAGAGACCACCTTAGAGTTCCATAGTGCGACGTAGCTTTCTGCTTCCCTGGTTGTATCGTTTGTGCGGCAATTGTACTGCCGGACAGGCCTTCCGAAGAATGGAGTCCTGAAAATAAGAGAAAATTAAGAAATCGGTAGCCCTTAGTGCGGTTTAAGCCGCGTGTCGGGCGTGCCGTGATGGTGCCCCTCCCCCTGTGCCCATGTTATTTCCAGAGCGTAGTTATGTACGCGCAACACTGGTTTCGCAAGTTCGCGAGGGCTGGGGTTGGGGCCGCATTGCTACGCTTGCTCAGATCATGCCAGGCGGTCTTGTTGTAGGTTACTCCGGGCGCGCTTGACGGTGTCCAGACGTTTAATGGCCGGACTGGAGAATTGCCTTGGGAGGCTGCTTTGTACTTCCGCTGTGATAGCCGCCGTATGCTCCTCCGTTCGGAGAGAGCGTTCGGTGTTTCCATTGACCGTGATGACTCCTCGAGGGCCTGGCATCTTGAGCTTGAGGTATGCGTAGTGCGGCACCGCATTGAACTTGGCAAATGCGGTTCGCCCGAGCAGTGCGTGATAGCCACTGCGGAACGGGACTATGTCGAAGATTAACTCCTCGCTTCGGAAATTATCCGGAGATTCGAAGACCACTTCAAGTGCAACTGAGCCTGTACAGTTAGCCTCTACACCTGGTATGACGCCTTTAAAGGTCGTTTTAGTGGGTTTAATCCTCGAGGGATCGATGCCCATTTTCCGCACGGTATCCTGGTAAAGCAGGTTCAGGCTGCTGCCGCCATCCATAAGGACTCTAGTGAGGTGAAATCCGTCAATAATTGGGTCTAGAACCAATGTGGCGAATCCGCCATGACGGGTGCTAGTGGGATGGTCCCTTCGATCAAAAGTGATCCGGCAGGAAGACCATGGGTTGAACTTTGGGGAGACTGGCTCCATCGCGTATACGTCCCTTAGCGCACGCTTCCGCTCCCTCTTGGGGACGTTGGTTGCGTATATCATGTTCACCGTCCGCACTTGTGGGGGAAAACCTTTATGTCCACTGTTGTTCGGCGGCCGGGGCTCCTCCTCGTCATCGCTATGCAGCCCCTTGTCTCTGCTTTCGACATTTAACTTGCTTGCCTGCTTGAACACCCAACAATCCCTGTTGGTGTGATTGGCTGGTTTTTCGGGGGTGCCATGTATCTGGCATGAGCGGTCGAGTATTTGGTCCAAACTGGACGGGCCCGGAGTATTTCTTTTGAATGGATTTTTCCGCTGACCGGGTTTAGGGCCTCTTAATCAGGCATTAACTACCGTATCCTCAGCATTGTCGCCGTTAATGCGGCGCTTTTGCTTGTTGCGACGCGACCCGCCACTGCTGTCCTTGGTATCCGAATTACCAGGGCTCTTGGTCATGTCATTGCTGTGAGCTAGCCAGTTGTCTTCTCCCACGCAAAAGCGGGTCATAAGTGTCGTGAGGGCTGGCATAGATTTCGGCTTTTCCTGTCCTAGGTGCCGTGCAAGCCACTCGTCGCGGATGTTATGCTTGAAGGCTGCTAGGGCCTGTGTGTCCGGACAGTCGACGATTTGATTTTTCTTGGTTAGGAACCGTGTCTAGAATTGTCTGGCCGATTCCTCTGGCTGCTGAATTATGTGGCTAAGGTCATCGGCGTCTGGTGGTCGTACATAAGTGCCCTAGAAATTGTCGAGGAATGCGGCTTCCAGGTCCTCCCAACAACCAATTGATTCTGCTGGCAAGCTGTTAAGCCAATGCCGAGCTGGTCCTTTAAGCTTGAGTGGGAGGTATTTGATGGAGATAGTCCTCGATCCATACCGCAGGATCTTTTGTGCCATCATATGATTCGATGTTCACGGGTTTGAAACCCTCAGGGATTTGATGATCCATTACTTCATCTGTGAAGCATAGTGGGTGTGCAGCGCCTCTGTATTGGGCTATATCACGACGCAGCTCAAACGAGCTTTGTCTACTGTGTTCGGCCCGGCCGGATTGACTGTATCCGGAGTGATGATTACCGTCTCGTGCCGTGGGGCGCCCACATGATCCATAGATCGATCTTGTTTGCCTTTCCTTGTCCTCCAATATATCTCGCAGGTCTGGCGCATTTTCCCATGCCTTGGTATTTTTTGAGCGGCGTCGGGGTGCGGCTTGAGTGGAGGGCCGAGAGGCTTCTCTGTCATGGCCACGGGGTGGCCGATCGGCCGCATCATGCGCCGGTGATGTAGGTTTAGGTGCTTCCTCCTCTAATCGGGGTAGCAGCCTGTGCTTTGGGTAGCTCTTGGAGGGGCGTTCGAGTTCATACTCTTCGGCCGCAAGGACCTCAGTCCATCTGTCGGCTAGCAAATCTTGATCAGCTCTAAGCTATTGCTGTTTTTTCTTGAGGCTGCTCGCCGTGGCCATAAGCCTATGTTTGAAACGCTCTTGTTCGACGGGATCCTCCGGCACGACAAATTCGTCGTCGTCGAGGCTTGCCTCGTCTTCAGAGGGAGGCATATAATTATCGTCCTCGACCTCTCTGTCTGCCGCTCTCTCATGAGGGCTGGCTTCTCCATCCTCCTGTGCTGAATCTTGCTGGAGGTGGTTGTCTTCGGCATTGTCCGGGTTGTTATTATCTCCCGTGCCGGAATCACCGTTTTTGCTTTGGCGGAATTTAGAGCGGCGCCGCTGACGCCGACGCTTAGGCTGCTTCTTGGAGGGATCACCCTCCGCTGTTCCATCGCCATTGCCTTCTTTTGGGGTGTCCACCATGTATATATCATACGACGAGGTGGCTTTCCAGTGCCCTATAGGCGCTGGTTCTTGATCGTCTCCTGCATCGGCGTCCATACCGTCGATGTCTTCGGAGTCGAAGTCGAGCATGTCGGTTAAATCATCGACAGTGGCTACGAAGTGGGTGGTGGGTGGGCTTTGAATTTCTTCATCATCCGCATCCCATCCTTGCTGACCATAGTCTGGCCAGGGCTCTCCTGATAAAGAGAGAGACTTTAGTGAATTCAGAATATCGCCGAAGGGCGAGTGCTGAAAGATGTCCGCGGCGGTGAACTCCATGATCGTCGCCCAATCGGGTTCGATCGGTAGGGGCGCGGAGGGCTCGGAGTCTGGAGAGGAATCTGGCTCCTTGGAGTCACGAGCTTCGCAAAGAATAGGGCTGGTGTTCGGCTCGATCGCCGTAGAGATTGCAGCCCCCGAGGCGGTGTCCAACCACCCATCCTCGATTGGCGCAGTTGGCTCCGAATTAAGGGTCGGAGCTGATGCGGGTGCGGCCTCCAGGGCACTGTTCGGCGGCAGAGCTAGATCATGCCCATCGTGACAGTGCGGCGCACTCGGCTGCAGCTCAAATCCGTCGAAGATCAAGTCTCCGCGGAGGTCCGATGTGTAGTTTAAACTTCCAAATCTGACCTGAGGGCCAGGGGCATAGCTTTCGATCTGCTCCAGATGGCCAAGCGAATTGGCCCGCAATGCAAAGCCGCCAAATACGAAGATCTGTCCAGGGAGAAAAGTCTCTCCCTGGATCGCATCGTCGTTGATGATCGGAGGAGCCATCGGGCCTAAAAGTGACGACACAGAGGAACTCTCAATGAAAGCACCAATGTCGGTGTCAAAACCAGCGGATCTCGGGTAGGGGGTCCCGAACTGTGCGTCTAGGAGGATGGTAACAGGAGGCAGGGGACACAATGTTTTACCCAGGTTCGGGCCCTCTTGATGGAGGTAAAACCCTACGTCCTGCTTGATTAATATTGATGATATGGGTAGTACAAGAGTAGATCTACCACGAGATCAAGGAGGCTAAACCCTAGAAGCTAGCCTATGGTATGATTGTTGTTCGTCCTATGGACTAAACCCCTTCGGTTTATATAGATACCGGAGAGGGCTAGGGTTACACAGAGTCGGTTACGATGGTAGGAGATCTACATATCCGTATCGCCAAGCTTGCCTTCCATGCCAAGGAGAGTCCCTTCTGGATACGGGACGAAGTCTTCAATCTTGTATCTTCATAGTCCAGGAGTCCGGCCGAAGGTATAGTCCGGCTATCCGGACACCCCCTAATCCAGGACTCCCTCAATCATCACCGCAATCTTCATCAACAACTTCACCACCATCATCACCAACTCTTCCCCCCTCTATGCAGCGGTGTAACCTCTCTCTTACCCGCTGTAATATCTACTTAAACATGGTGATCAACGCTATATATTATTTCCCAATGATGTATGGCTATCCTATGATGTTTGAGTAGATCCATTTTGTCCTATGGGTTATTTGATGATCGTGATTGGTTTGAGTTGCATGTTTTACTATTGGTGCTGTCCTATGGTGCTCTCGGTGTCGTGCAAGCGTGAGGGATTCCCGCTGTAGGGTGTTGCAATACGTTTATGATTCGCTTATAGTGGGTTGCGTGAGTGACTGAAACACAAACCCGAGTAAGGGGGGTTGTTGCGTATGGGATAAAGAGGACTTGATACTTTAATGCTATGGTTGGGTTTTACCTTAATGATCTTTAGTAGTTGCGGATGCTTGCTAGAGTTCCAATCATAAGTGCATATGATCCAAGTAGAGAAAGTATGTTAGCTTATGCCTCTCCCTCATCTAAAATTGCAATAATGATTACCGGTCTAGTTATCGATTGCCTAGGGACAAATAACTTTCTCATAACAAAAAGCTCTTTACTAAAACTAACTTAGTTGTGTCTTTATCTAAACAGTCCCTACTTTTTATTTACGCGCTCTTTATTATCTTGCAAACTTATCCAATAACACCTACAAAGTACTTCTAGTTTCATACTTGTTCTAGGTAAAGCGAACGTTAGGCGTGCGTAGAGTTGTATCGGTGGTCGATAGAACTTGAGGGAATATTTGTTCTACCTTTAGCTCCTCGTTGGGTTCGACACTCTTATTTATCGAAAGAGGCTACAATTGATCCCCTATACTTGTGGGTTATCAAGACCTTTTTCTGGCGCCGTTGCCGGGGAGCCATAGCGTGGGGTGAATATTCTCGTGTGTGCTTGTTTGCTTTATCACTAAGTAATTTTTATTTGCTGTTCTAAGTTCTTCTCTATCTTTAGTTATGGATATGGAACACGAAATACCAAAAAAATTAGGTGTACCTGCTACTCATGGAGATGAGGAACCTCCTAAAACCCCTGATGCTGGTTATGTGAAAGAGATTATGTACTACTTTGATAATCCTGAGAAAACCCCATTCAATTATGTTATGGGAGACACGTTGGATCAACGTGAATACTTTAGGGATTATCGCTTGACTCAAAAAGGGAAACTATTATGGGATCAAATTCATATGTTGCATTGGTATGCTCGGGAACTATGCTTGAGATCTGACTATACTTGTTGCTCTAGGATGAAGGCTCCACACCTTCCCTTTTCATGCAAATTTAATGACGATAAAACCTTGGCATCTTATGCTAATGGTATATATGATTACTATGATGTGGAACAAATAGAAGAATTTGTTGCTTTTATGGGTGCTTATGAAATTGAATCTTTGTTTACAGAGTGTAAAAATCTTGATGATGCTATTTACAGACCTAAAATTTTGCTATACTTAAATATTGCTATGAGAATTATGAATTCAATTCCGATATTGATGATTTTATTGATAGAGTCTCCGCTGTCCAAGAAGAGACTAATATTTTGCAGGAGTCTATGGAAGAAGAAATTAATGACATTGTGAGCTCATTGGATGAAAAAGATGAGGAGGAGAGCGAAGAACAAAAGGAGGAAGAGCGGATTGATCACCCGTGCCCACCTTCTAATGAGAGTAACTCTTCAACTCATACATTGTTTAATTTCCCTTCATGCTTACCGAAGGATGATTGCTATGATGACTGTTATGATCCCATTGATTCTCTTGAAATATCCCTTTTTGATGATGCTTGCTATGCTTGTGGCCAAGATGCCAATATGAATTATGCTTATGGAGATGAACTTGCTATAGTTCCTTATGTTAAACATGAAATTGTTGCTATTGCACCCACACATGATAGTCCTATTATCTTTTTGAATTCTCCCGACTACACTATATCGAAGAAGTTTGCCCTTATTAAGGATTATATTGATGGGTTGCGTTTTACTACTACACATGATGATTTTGATAGATAATGCATGTGCTTGCTGCACCTACTTGCAATTATTATAAGAGAGGAACTACATCTCCGCCTCTTTATGTTTCCAACACGAAAAAATTGCAAGAAACTGTTTATACTATGCATTGGCCTTTACTTTGTGTGCATGAATTGTTCTTTTATGACATGCCGATGCATAGGAAGAGAGTTAGACTTCGTCATTACTTGATATATGTTGCTTTATGCTGACTACTAAATGCCAAATCATTGCTAATTCAAATTGGCTTTGATATACCTTGGGATCCGGGTGGATTCATTACTTGAGCACTATATGCCTAGCTTAATGACTTTAAAGAAAGCGTTGCCATGGAGACAACCCGGAAGTTTTAGGGAGTCATTTATTTCTGTTGTGTGCTTTTATAAGGTTTAAAAATAAAAATAATGTGCCAAGATTTGCCTTTAGGATGTTTACTTTGCTTGTTGGTTTGTACGGTGCAGGACAGAAACTTTGGCTGTAGTGCGTGATTTTACATTTTTTACTGGAACGTCAAACGGTTATGAAACTTTTTGCACAATCTTTCTATACAAATTTCTTATTTTTTCTAAATTTGGTAGAATTTTTGGAGTACATAGGTATGGTGAATGTTCAGATTACTACAGACTGTCCTGTTTAAGACAGATTCTGTTTTTGATGCATAGTTTGCTTGTTTTGATGAAATTATCGATTCCTATCAGTGGATTAAGCCACGGAAAAGTTATATTACAGTATCTATAATGAAAAAACAAAATATGAATTGGTTTGCAACATTACTTAGAGTAGTGATTTGCTTTATTATACGAACGGATCTTACCGAGCTTTCTGTTGAGTTTTGTGTGGATGAAGTGTTCGAAGATCGAGGATGTCTCGATGTGATGATAAGGAGGCGAGACAAGAGCTCAAGCTTGGGGATGCACAAGGCACCCCAAGTAAATATTCAAGGAGACTCAAGTGTCTAAGCTTGGGGATGCCCCGGAAGGCATCCCATCTTTCTTCAACAAGTATCAGTATGTTTTCGGATTCGTTTCGTTCATGCGATATGTGAAATCTTGGAGCGTCTTTTGCATTTAGTTTTAATTTTTTGTTTATGCACCATGCTGGTATGAGATATTCCTTGGTTTATTTATAGAATGCTCATTGCACTTCACTTAAATCTTTTGAGTATGGCTTTATAGAATGCTTCATGTGCTTCGCATATATCATTTGAAGTTTGGATTGCTGTTTCTCCTCACATAGAAAACCGCCATTTGTAGAATGCTATTTTGCTTCACTTATATTTGTTAGAGCATGGGCATATATTTTGTAGAAAGAATTAAACTCTCCTACTTCACTTATATCCATTTAGAGAGTTGACAGGAATTGGTCATTCACATGGTTAGTCATAAAATCATACATAAAGCTTGTTGATCACTGAATATGATATGTTTGATTCCTTGCAATAGTTTTGCGATATAAAGGTGGTGATATTAGAGTCGTGCTAGTTGAGTAATTGTAAATTGAGAAATACTTGTGTTGAGGTTTGCAAGTCCCGTAGCATGCACGTACGGTGAACCGTTATGTAACGAAGTTGGAGCATGAGGTATTTATTGATTGTCTTCCTTATGAGTGGCAGTCGGGGACGAGCGATGGTCTTTTCCTACCAATCTATCCCCCTAGGGGCATGCGTAGTAGTACTTTGCTTCGAGGGCTAATAAACTTTTGCAATAAGTATGTGAGTTCTTTATGACTAATGTTGAGTCCATGGATTATACGCACTCTCACCCTTCCATCATTGCTAGCCTCTTCGATACCGTGCATTGCCCTTTCTCACCTCGAGAGTTGGTGCAAACTTCGCCGGTGCATGCAAACCCCGTGATACGATACGCTCTATCAAACATAAGCCTCCTTATATCTTCCTCAAAACAGCCACCATACCTACCTATTATGGCATTTCCATAGCCATTCCGAGATATATTGCCATGCAACTTTCCACCGTTCCATTTATTATGACACGCATCATCATTGTCATATTGCTTTGCATGATCGTAAGATAGCTAGCATGACGTTTTCATGGATTGTCCATTTTTTGATGACATTGCTACGCTAGATCATTGCACATCCCGGTACACCGCCGGAGGCATTCATATAGAGTCATATTATGTTCTAGTATCGAGTTGTAATATTGAGTTGTAAGTAAATAAAAGTGTGATGATCATCATTATTAGAACATTGTCCCATTTGAGGTTATCAAAATAAAAGAGGCCAAAGAAGCCCAAATAAAAAAAGAGGCCAAAGAAGCCCACAAAAAAAATACAAAAAAATGAGAGAAAAAGACTAGTATAGAATCTGAGCCTAGGGTGCAAAAATAGAAAAAATGGATGTGTACCATCGGATGGGAAATTGATGGCCCAGATTTGGGTGGGTCGCTGTGTGCGCAAAATTTGCAAGAAAGTCCCTCCCTGCAAGCTATTTCGTTCCCCATGCCCCTCGTTGTTCAAACCCAAATCCACTCGGCAGAGAGCTAGATACTACAGCGCACGAACCAAAATCTCCCGGACGGCGGCCGCGGCGGCAGCCCAGATCTCTCCTCCAAGCTGAGCGAGTACGCCCGGTAGAGGCGGCACAGATCCCTCTTCCATGTTGTTCCAACTCTTGACGGCTCCCTACCATTGTGTGGGTGGCGTCCCGGTTTGAGGCGGACCAGATCGGAGCTCGTAGGCAATCTCCGCCCCGCTGCTCGTCGCAGCCTCCCTTCTGAAGCTCCGGCGGCGGTGCCTTCGTTGCCTCTCTCGCGCTCTCTCTCTCATGCTCCAGTATTAGCTCGCATCCGGCATCCTCCTCCCTCATGTCGCGGCAAGCCGGTGGTGGTCTCCTCGGCTCCTTCCCAACCGGCCCGTGCGACGAGGTGGTTCACCTTTAAATACGTGCTAACTTTTGTTTGTTAGTAAATTTGTGCTACATCCCAATTTTATTATCATGTAGATTTGTACTGCATCTCTCTAGTTCTGTTTTCTTGTTCATGTTGAGTGAATGATGCAGTTTAACAACTCCGATTTGATGGTGCATTGCTACTGTTTTAGGTGTTTTGGTAATCTCTTTGAACATTTTGATTCGCTGATTAGTATTCTGGAGGATCAAGTTGGAAGGTTGAGGATGGTTAGATAATCGCGCCGGCGTGAACTTCAGGAAAATTAAGTAAAAATATTAGTACCTGTAGTTCTTATACAGAGTCAATAGCTTCAAAAGCTGGAAAGAAAATAAATTGATTCTGCTAGGCAAAAAAAATTGAAATTGGTCCATTTGTCAGCATATCAAAATTTTGATTCATGTATACATGATTCACCGCTGGAAATTAATCCATTTAAACAGGGAATAGTAAGAAGTGTCCTAGTATATACTCCCTCCGTTCCAAAATAGATGACTCAACTTTGTACTTAGTACAAAGTTGAGTCATCTATTTTGGAACAGAGGGAGTATGAATTATGATTCCCAAAGATGGTGGCATTGAGGGCCAACAATTTATGCATACAGGGCCAACAATTAGAAATGTCCTAGTAAATATTCTAATTCATAGACTGTTGCCCTAGGTTGCGTCCTTTATGTGATCTTTGTGCCTAATGTCTGAACTACAAAAGATGATCTCATTTTTGACTTTGCAATTCTCATCTCGGGACAAGTGAAAAAATATCTCATCTGAGGATTAAGTAATGGAGGGGAGCAGCACTATTTCGCCATCAGGAGAGCCCATAGTTGCAATGGCCACAACATATGCACCATCACTATCAGGTGAGAAATCCATCTAAGAAAGTAAATAATCTGTTGAGGTACCTAACATTTTGTTAATCCCTTGTGTGATGTTGTTTCCTATAAAATTGTTTGCAGCCATGGAATCGGTCAATAGTGCTCAAAATCAAGATTTCAGCAATGGTACCTTGTTTGTAGAGATTAATTCCCCAATGCTTGTCATTACTGATTCCAGTACACTGGAAAAGAAACAATCGTTCTTTCAAGAGGTACACACACTTCTGGATTTTATGTACATAAAAATTTCACTTTTGTCCATGTTCCATGATTTCATTAATATTTCATAGGAAAATATACGGCCTTATCATCTATCATGTCCATGCCAAATCATAGGTGCGGAACAAGTAGGCGCTAATGTGAACAACCGATAGATTTCATGGTTCAAACTACAAGGTCCTATAAATGTTCACAACCTGTGTTTAGTACTATTGGTCATGTTGTGTTATACTAGTTACTGCAAAGCATAATGTAATGCATGCCATCATTCTTTGTTTTGTACTGTTGAATTAGAATAATAATCTTCCTTTTTGTTCATTGCCATTTCTTCGCATTGCTATTTCTGCTTTTACGTGGTCCTTGAAACTTGTAATTTGCTTGAGCCTATGTTAAAACTTCATCAAGTGTGAACATATGACACTTGCATGGACCTGTGCTAACTTAACTTTATTTGTTAGGTTTGATCTCTCCCAACAGAAGAAGCATGATGAGCAAGAAGCACTAGAACTGGAGGCAAAAGGATGCAACTTTTCTGTTCTGTAACACCACTCTAGGAAAGTTGATGCAGTTTCTAATGGCACTGCTTGTTGAGTTGTGATTTATTTTCGTCGTTCATAGTCAGTCTTGCCCATGATGTACCACAAATGATCCTCTAATCCAATGTAACACTTGATATGTATTCATGTCTCTTCTGTTGGCTCATGATTGTGGTTGTGCAGTTTGGAATCTATGTTTGCTTGAAGATGAATTAATTCTCATGTACTGAAAGATGTTTCTGATGATGCTCACATACTTTTTGGTAACCAACATGTTTGAATTTCTTGCATGATTCGTGATAACACAAGTTACTGAAAAAATTAGGTACACAGAAGCTTCACACAGTACATATGTGTAGATTTTTTATAAATCTAAGACGAGAGGATTTTTTATAAATCTAAGACGAGAGGGCATCTGTACAGATCTAAAAAGTAGTCTTATTAATGAAGAATTGTATGATTGATATATGAGAGCTTTGAGGTGGTTACTGCAAAAGTTATCTTTTATATGTAACTAGTTGTAGGGGGGTTTCTTTAAATGTACATTGAGAACCCTGCACCTCAATCTGTACCAATGATTCAGCATCTAATGGCTCAGGTTTGTTTTTCTATTTTTGCACCCTAGGCTCATTTTCTATACTAGTTGCTCCCAGATAGGATATAGATAGATAGATATAGATGATAAAAAAGATAATTTTTGATGTGGAATGCTACCTAGCATAATCTTGATCATGCAATCTAATCATGGCATAAATATTAAGACACGAGTGATTCAGAGCAATAGTCTATCATTTGACATTAAGATAATAATACTTCAAGCATACTAATAAAGCAATCATGTATTTTCAAAATAACATGGCCAAAGAAAGTTATCCCTACAAAATCATTTAGTCTGGCTATGCTCCATCTTCACCACACAAAATATTCAAATCATGCACAACCCTGATGACAAGCCAAGCAATTGTTTCATACTTTTGATGTTCTCAAACCTTTTCAACTTTCACGCAATACATGAGCATGAGCCATGGACATAGCACTATAGATGGAATAGAATATGATGGTGGAGGTTGTGTGGAGAAGACAAAAAGGAGAAAGTCTCACATCAACACGGCTAATAAACGGGCTATGGATATGCCCATCAATTGATGTCAATGTGAGGAGTAGGGATTGCCATGCAACGGATGCACTAAGAGCTATAAGTGTATGAAAGCTCAAACTGGAAACTAAGTGGGTGTGCATCCAACTTGCTTGCTCATGAAGACCTCGGGCATTTGAGAAAGCTCATCATCGGAATATACAAGCCAAGTTCTATAATGAAAATTCCCACTAGTATATGAAAGTGATAACTCAAGAGACTCTATATAAAGAACATGGTGCTACTTTGAGGCACAAGTGTGGTAAAAGGATAGTAACATGTCCCAAAATATCTATCTATACTATCTATGATCTATGTATCTATATCTTCTATACCTATACTAATTACAGACTCCCAAAAAATTACCACGTTAATCAGTAATTAGGAACCGTTCATCTGGTGGGACTGAGTTATTACAGTCCAGATTAATCCATATATTTGGAATTCCCACATTAACCAACGAAAATAAAAAACATGAAAAACTAACCTGCCATATCCCTAGGGGACAGATTTTTTAACAGTAGGAATTATAATGGTTCATATTAATAAAAAGGAAGCCTTCGTGTCACGTACAACATCCTAAGAGTTCGGACATTAGGGAGCCAAATTATACTTAACGTCCTGATTAATAAAAGTGTCCCTGCCACCTACGTCTTTCCATATATACATGTAGATAATACTTCGATTAAAAGAAGTCTCTTTGTCACCAACAAATATTCCCATTATACATACAAATAGTTAATCCTCATGTACGTCAGAAAATAATTAATCATTATGCAACCAAGGCCTAGAGGATAACATCTAGAAAAACAAGACGAGAAGCTTCAATGCCTTCGTGGTCGCAGGCGATGATATATTGTCAGCCGTTAAAGACCTGCATGCGCCACGCCTCGCCGCAATAAGCTGCTGCTAGCCGTTGTTCTGTTGCTAGCCATCGCCATGAAATTCTACGGCTGTGATGAGATCCTGCGCTCGCAAGATGGTCTTGCCGCTGCAGCCGTACGTGACATGTTGTTGCGTGTATACATGCTCTCCTTGCTGCCGTTGTGTGGGTTTCACGTGATCTAGCTACCAATCAGAGAAACACAGAGATCTCAAGTCGATGGAAGAGGCTACAACCAGGTGCAGCCAACGGCAGCAAGCTGCACAAATTTCTTCTTGAAGAATTTAATTGAAAGAGAGGTTACTACAGCCAGTAGGAAGAGATCAAGGCAACAACCAATGAAACCAGAGAAAAAGACAAGGGAAGGAAGAGAAATCGTGAGCTTGCTATGGAAGAATATTCCATGTTGCCCAGGTAAACCATAGTTGTCATTATTTCAAAAGTAGATATGTGGCTATAATTTAATTGTAAAACTGCAATTAAATAGTGTGTAATCTGAAATTAAGGCAACGGTAAAATTTGTGGGATTAGTGGTAAGCTTTCCAGTGGCACCAGTTTTTTTCGATTCTGATTTATGGCTTGCAAGCTACGACCAAAAATCTAATACTGGCACTGCGTTTTTTGTAAGAACATATTACTGTTTAGCCAATATTCCATCAAATTTGAGGAAGAATCATATTATGTTTAAAGCAAGAAAATTTTAGGTATTTCCTCTAGATACCATAGTTGGTATCATTTCAGATGTTTGGATAAGCATATTAATAGGTAAAAAGATAATATTAAAGGGTTCGCCAAGGGACACTTATGCAGTATATTTTTGTGTGACAATCTTTGAATAGTTTCTGATTGGAGTTTGCCTCGCAGGTTTGGATAGATGCAATGTGAGGTTATTCCTTCCAATGGTCACCCTGGGAATGTGTATATATGAATGTTTCCTTTAAGAAATACTGTAACGTCAATGCTATTTTTACAACCATATAAAAACACAAAGGACACTCGGCATTCCGTCAAAGACAAATACCAAATTTTCATTGTCTTGGCGCCTCACTCAGAGGTGTTGGATACATCTTCTCTCAAGAAAATGGTGTCGTCTATATCAAGTCCAATAGCTCTGTCATACATGCATATAGATATAAAACATGCATTCATGTTGAGGTATGTAATCATTTGGTATCCGTAATACCGTAGCAGCAGGCTGCATGAATATGCATTTCCCTCAAAACATTTATATCATTAACTGAAATATTTGTCAGTTGGTCAACGAAGTACACACATCAGGTACAAGTTCGTCAAGCTATGTGCTGGAGGAAGGAGACAAAAACACGTGTTTTTGCACCCTCCTATGGATGTTGCACGTACCATAGCAAACTCTGGAGCACCATCGGTACTACAAGACAGACGATTATGAATCATCACATGATATGCAGTCCGTAAGATTCTCCTTCGGCCGCCATAGAAAAAAAATATGATCACCAACTGAATAGGTTCATAATGATAGGAATTGGTAATAGTTAAAAAATTGCACTCTATGTTTTCCATCAAAATTTAAAGTTTCTAACTCTTTATGTTTTCTAATATTTAACTTTAATCACTACTTTTGCGTGAACATATATACAAACAATAAACTATGGAAAAGTTATGCCATGCATGTACTTCACGGTCAATTAATCTAATAAAACTAATTACACCAATGCAATCAACTTAAATATTTGTTACAATTATGGTTGTAAAAGGGAAGTTTGGCATCCAACTACCTAAAACATTTTCTACTTTAAAACATATCAAGGTATTAATTTCTGGCTCATTCACAAAACAAGAAATTGATGTTTCTTTTTTTATATTATTGCTAGGAGCAACAATGAAAACCAACATAATACTCTACGATTCTTGCAAGATAAATTAATATATTCTCGCAAAAAAAGAAAAACATATTTCATGTAAAGTGCATATGTATAAGGTGTTTTGTTTAGAAAGACTTATAACATGTGTAAAGAAGACTTACTGGAATGTGCTACTTTATGCATAAATATAGCAATTTAAAAGCAGTGTTTATTCTAAAGACACTGTTTGGGTCTCGTACTACTTATAGGTTTCTTTTAATTTTGATTCAAAAAATATAATTTAGAATAAAAAATCAAGCAACGTGAAAATATTCCAGGAATGACAAACTATAATTTCAAACACTTATTTGGGTTGTAAGTAAAGTACTATTTAAGTATTTCCATTCCACATATTTGAAAATTGTGCAGACCCGGGGATACATGCATACACAGAACCAACTTAATGGTCGCATTTATCAGGAAGGAATGACACATGGTCGATTTATCTTCTCATTTTGGCCACATTGTGGATGTTTCCCTACAACTTTATAACTGCCACTCTATAGATAAAACAATAATTTATCTAAACTGATAGCATATAGTCGTCAAAAGGCTTCACTTCATCATGTTGATAGTAAGAAAAGCGTATAGTATTTGTACATCTTATCTAGCCCCATAAAGTTAAGTATGGTATTGACACAATAGAACTGTAGGATTAAATAGATGGTTCATTTTTATGAGAAATTTATAGAATAGTGCATATAGTAGCAGGAAAAGGTGATGCTACAGGATATGCCTTATGAAGGATTATTTGCGGCCGAACACAAAATATGATGATCTACTATCAAAACATGAGTTCACAGAAGAAATATGAGTTGTATCAAAGTCCCTTGAAGGGGTCACACTTTACTCAGGTCAACAAAGAACGGGTAGTCAGTGTTTTGTCTTATGTGCACTGAATTCACTTTGAAGAACATTTTTCCTTGAATATACGTAGATGAAGTTTATGTACTACTAGGAAAGAGCTTTAGATCACGTCCAAAAAAAGAAAGGGTTTCAGATGTAATGATGTAAGCAACTAAAAATAATTACAAATTATAGCTTCCACATTGTTGCACTTGAATACATAAATGGAATAGAAATCTAACAAATATATTAAAGTCAAGAATAAAACTAGGTTAAAGTTGTGACGATCAAATGCATCAAAATGAATTTGAGAACTCAAATATGTTCCTTATATATTTATATGCATAAACTATGCATATGGAAAATATAGTGATGTACTCCCTCTGATCACAAATAGCCTGCCAAAACGTCTTACATTTGTGAATAGAGGGCGTAGCAAATTCAACATATAAATAGGACACACAACAAATAAGAACAATGAATCAATATCATAGGTATTATTTATATATATATTCTATATTCTAGCCCGTGCAGATGCACGGGTTGGTGACTAGTTTACCTACTCGAGGACGAGCAGGAATTAAGCTTGGGGATGCTGATACGTCTCCGTCGTATCTATAATTTTTGATTGTTCCATGCCAATATTCTACAACTTTCAAATACTTTTGGCAACTTTTTATACTATTTTTGGGACTAACATATTGATTCAGTGCCCAGTGCCAGTTCCTGTTTGTTGCATTTTTTTGTTTCGCAGTAAATCCATATCAAACGAAGTCCAAACGGGATAAAAACTGACGGAGATTTTTTTGGAATATATGTGATTTTTGGGAAGAAGAATCAACGCGAGACGATGCCCGAGGGGGCCACGAGGCAGGGGCGCGCCCTAGGGGGTCAGACGCTCCCTGTGCCCTCGTGCCTACCCCGTAAGGCGGTTGATGCCCTTCTTTCGCCGCAAGAAAGCTAATATCCGGATAGAGATCGTGTTAAAATTTCATCCCAATCGGAGTTACGGATCTCTGGAAATATATGAAATGGTGAAATGGCAGAATCTGAGAACGCAGAAACACAGAGAGAGACAGAGAGACAGATCCTCGAAGGGGCTCTCGCCCCTCCCATGCCATGTAGACCAAGGACCAGAGAGGAAACCCTTCTCCCATCTAGGGTGGAGGTCAAGGAAGAAGAAGAAGGAGGGGGCTCTCTCCCCCTCGCTTCCTGTGGCGCTGGAGTGCCACCGGGGGCCATCATCATCACCGCAATCTTCACCAACAACTTCACCATCATCATCACCAACTCTTCCCCCCTCTATGCAGCGGTGTAACCTCTCTCTTACCCGCTGTAATCTGTACCTACTAATAAAGTAAGGTGCGTTTCTCCGATTTTTCATCCGTTCACCACCGAAAAGATTTTAATTTATTATCCAAGGTGGTACTAAATTTTGTGCGTTCAACAGGTAGAAAAGATAAAACGGTTTCGTCCAGAATTTCGTACGTGGGCCGTACGCCGCAGGCCCAACACATTTAATTCCTGAGAACACAGCCCGGACTTCTTATTTATCGCACAGAGCGTCAAGTAGGCGCAACTTCCACTGGGTGCCCCAAACTGGGCCGACCCGTCTTCATATTTTTTTCTGTATTCTGTTTTTGTTTCTATTTTTTTCTTTTTCTTTTTTTCTTTTAATGCTTCCAGGTTTATATTTCTTTTTTCATTTTTCATAAACTAAAACTTTTAATCAATGTTAAGATTTTCAATTTGTGTTCCAATTTTCTTAAAATCTTCAAAATTTTAAAATTTTGTTCTTGTTTTAAAAATGTTTGCAACTTTAAATCATTGTTGTTGTGAGTTAATTTGTTCAAAATGTAAAAATTGTTCGCATTTAAAAAATGTTTTTGTTCTCCGAAAATGTTCGACATTATCAAACTAGATTAAATTCAAAAAAATATCAGAATTCTAAACATATTCCTGTTCTATATAATTTTTCATAAATACATAAATAATCTTTGTGTTTGAAACAAAGCAACATTTTCCGAAATTGATTTGAATGTTCAAAAGCTATTCCCAATTTGATAATTGTATATAAATTTCAAAAATACGTTTTCATAATATGTTCATGTTTTCGAAAAATGTTTATAAGTTTTAAAAAATCTTCCAGTTTCGAAATTTGTTTGTCTTTTCTCCATAAATAATTCACATTTAAAAAAAACTGCTCGCATATTTAAAAAATGTTCACAATTCGAAGAATATTATGCAATTCATAATTATTAATTTATTTTTGAAAATTTTAAAAAAGATAAGAAAAATAAAAAAAACTACATGCGCCGTGTGTGCTACGGTTCAGCGAGAACAACATATTTATTTGCCACCCATGTAGCTGGGAAACCTTATTTGCCGCGCGTAGTCGGAGTTTATACACAGAGGGAGCCCATGATTGGGCAGGCCCGTTTTTGGTTTTTTATTTGTTTGTTTTTATTTTTATTTTTTTATTTTCATTTATCTTTTTCATTTCCTTTTTTGTAAATTAATATTTCAAATATGTTCAGAATTTCAAAAGTGTATTCCCTTTTTAAAAGTGTTTGGAACTTAATTCTCCTTCCTTTTTTATCAAAATTCAAAAAATGTTCGCATTTTGCAAAATAAAATATCGCAATTTTAAAGATAAATCGGATTTTAGTAAATGATCCAAATTCTAAAAATATTCCTATTTTATTGAATGTACATTTTTTGAAAATTGTTCTGAAGGTTCTAAACATGTTTGGGTTTTAAATTTTTGATCATAAATTAAAAAAATGTTCCTCTTTTATAAAAGGTTCATGTTTTTGGAAAATGTTTGTGAATTTCAATAAATCTTACCGTTTCTTATTTTTTCGTCTGTATCCAAGAACAATTTAAAAAAAAAACTCTCAAGTTTTTAAAATTTCTCCAGCATTTTAAAAATTGTTTGTATGTTGAAGAATAATCGAAAATCGAAAATGATTATTTTATTTTTTGAAAAGTTCAAAAACAATCTGAAATATCAAAAAATATGTGAAATCTGACACTGAATGTTCTTTAACCTTCGCACTGAAGCAGGTCATTTTGGTGCCTTTGAGTGGTCTGGCCCAGATGTGAACTGTTGTGCGTCCCACGCGCTATCTGACGATAAAGAAAAATATGTTGTTTGGCTATAGTTTGAAAGAAATTATGGGCACATGCCAATAAAAAAATATGATGGTTTGGCTCTTATTTTAATCAAACTGAGGCCAAGAGAGCACTGGAATAATAAAAAAGAATAAACCTAATAAATTAGGGACTACCTGGTTATGAGCTGATTATGCCAATGAAACAGAATTTATGCACTGCAATTAGTAATCCATCAGGTTACACCATCATACGAGAGAGTGGTTGGAGTAACTGTGCCCAAAGGTCGCCGCGCAACCACCAAATGAGGAGGCAACCACAACTCCAAGAAAAAAGTATACACGAGTTGGGTGGTGGCAGCTGATGAAGCTATGTATCTAGGGTAGGGTCATATATCTGTTCAAGATACCCTCCCAAGGACATCTCTAAAAGAACCAGAAGCAGTCGAAGAAAAATCATCATCCACTCGACCTTGAAGCCATGTTCCACTCGACAGTCTTGAAGACACTCGACCGTACGAACAACCACTCGACTACCAGAAGATCTAGAGCCACTCCACTCTGCAACGGTCGGGATTTAAGTCATAGCCTTAATGGTCATTATGTACTTTTATTACGGGCGTTACCAGTAACGTCTCCATCTTTATGTACCTTAAACCCTTTGTGACTGAGGGCGGGAGGGGTCTGTCGAACTTTATATAAGCCACCCCCCTCCTCAGGGACAAGGGTCCGCACCCCCTGTAACACACACGCATATAATCCAGTCGACCGCCTCCGGGCTCCGAGACGTAGGGCTGTTACTTCCTCCGAGAAGGGCCTGAACTCGTAAAACTCGTGTGTACAACTCCTCTATAGCTAGGATCTTACCTCTACATTTCTACCCCCATTCTACTGTCAGACTTAGAACCACGACAGTTGGCGCCCACCGTGGGGCAGGTGTCTTAGCGACTTTTTGGAGAAGTTGCAATTTTTCCGATCCCCTTCATCATGGTTTCAGGCGGAGGTTTGGCTGAGGGCCGCGAGATCCGTCTCGGCGCGCTCGTGTTTGTCGCCGACGACTTCGCTTGGCTTCAGGAGGCTCCACTTGACGTCGACGCACTCCCCGTCTGCGGGGCGATGCACTTTCGCGCATGCGTCCGCGGCGTCCTCCTGCGGCAGTCGTCGACCCAGTATCGGTCGGCTCCTGTAGCTTCCCCCCTCCCTACGGCCCGCCGAAGCAAATATTCCAGTCGATCGAGGCTTCAGCGGTGGGTGAAGCATGCGGTGGGTCGCCAGTCGGCCACCCCCAAGTCACGGCAATCGAGCCCGATGAAACCCTCTACGGCATGTTCGATCTGTCGACTGGCTCCGTAGAGACTGCATCCGAGTGCGACAGCAGCGACCCTGCGGTGGAAGTTTTTATGGTCAATGGACCACGCAGTCCTCCCGGCTTCACCCGTGAAGACGGAGGCGATGGGGGCGGTGATCCGCCACGTGTTCATGAAGAGTACCGCCTCGAACCCCTCTCTTCGCAGCGGAGAGAAGAACTTCGCCGCCAGAACATGGACGCACTTCACACTCCTATCGTTGGAGAAACCCTCAAGGCTCAGGCCTTGGAGGAGGCGCGCCTGGCCAACTTGGCTGAGCGCACTCGACTGGAGAACCTCCAGCGTGCACTCGACGAGCGTGCTCCTGAATCCAGTCTACGTCAACTTTTTACGCCTCCGACTCAGGTATACCGAACTCCAATCCAGAATCTCGCAGCTGCGGCCCGAATAGTGGAGTCAATTCAACCTTCCCAGTCAGAAGCTGGTCGGGGTTTGGTGCAGATCCGGGCCTTGCTCCGAGCCGCGGGTGAGCAGAACACAGTAGTATCTCAGTCATGGAATAGGATTCACAGCAGATCCGTGGTTACAGACACAGTCCAATCGGCTCACAGCCCAAGATCGCCCCCGAGGCGTGAGGGACGTGGAGATCGACGAGATCAGTACAGAAGCCGTGAGCAGTATGATCACCGACTCGATCACGACGATCGTCGTCGAGTGCCCATGCCACCCCCAAGGAGTGGATCGTACGTGCCTCGGCAACAGGATGACAGACGCCCTCACAGTGGTGGGCGAAGGATTCCAGTCGACCCCAGGGAACCGGGCTTTGACGTGAGATCTATTCTCGTTCAGGATCTGGTCGACAGAAATAGAGCTCATAGAGAAGGTCCCGACAGAGATTTTCCAACCAGCAGCAGAGCGCGTGTCTCAGGTCCAGAGTGCTTCAGCAGAGCCATCAGGGCTGCGGTGATTCCTCCCAAATTCAGGTTGGCGACTGGAGTCAGTAAGTTCACTGGTGAGTCCAAGCCTGATACTTGGCTTGAAGATTACCGAGTGGCTGTTCAGATCGGTGGTGGAAATGATGAGGTGGCCATGAAACACCTTCCTTTGATGTTGGAGGGCTCAGCCAGAGCGTGGCTGAATCAGTTAGCACCTAGTAGCATTTATACTTGGAAAGATCTTGCCCGAGTATGTTGCGTTCAGAAACCGAATGAAACTTTGAGAGATTATATCCAGAGATGGATCACATTGCACCACACGGTGGAGAATGTGTCTGATCATTAGGCAATTTGTGCCTTTAAAGAAGGCTTCAAATATCGGGAGTTGAATATGAAATTCGGTCGGACAGGAGATATGACTCTGACTCGGATGATGGAAATTGCCACCAAGTACGCCAACGGTGAAGAAGAAGACCGACTCCGGAGTGGCAAGCACAAAACAGTCGCCCACGAAACCGGAGGAGGAAACTCCAGTCGGAAGCAGAAGCGCAAAGCCGAGCCAGCCGCTCCTGGTGAAGCCTTAGCCATGACTCAAGGAAAGTTCAAGGGGAAGCCCAAAGGGCCGTGGAACCCCAAGAAAGTAAAAGATCAAGATGGAAATGATGTGCTGGATTTACCATGCCACATTCACACCAAAAAAGATGAAGAGGGTAATTTCATTTACCCGAAGCATACCACTCGACAGTGTCGACTCCTAATCCATCAATTCCGAGAGAAACAACCCAAGGAAAAGGAGAAAGAAGCAGACAAGGTTGAGGACGAGGAAGATGATGATGATGGTTATCCCCATGTGAATTCCACTCTGATTGTTTCCGCTGACGTTGAGAGCAAAAGTCGATTGAAAGTCATCAACAGAGAAGTGAACATGGTCGCTCCGGTGACACCCAGTTATTTGAAGTGGTCCCAGACTGCCATTACATTCGACCAGTCCGATCACCTAGCGCACATAGCCACCCCTGGGAGGCAAGCGTTGGTGGTCGACCCAGTAGTCGAAGGCACCCGACTGACTAAGGTTCTGATGGATGGTGGCAGTGGCCTGAATATACTGTATGCAGAAATGTTGAAAGGAATGGTCATTCCGATGTCCAGACTTAGTGAAAGCAATATGAGTTTCCATGGGGTCATTCCCGGCAAGAAGGCTGCATCACTCGGCCAGATTGCTCTCGATGTGGTTTTTGGTGATTCCAAGAATTACCACAAAGAAAATTTGACATTTGAAGTTGTGGATTTCCAGAGTGCCTATCATGCTATTCTGGGCAGGCCAGCTTATGCACGTTTTATGGCTCGACCATGTTACGTGTACCTCAAATTGAAGATGCCTGGCCCCAAAGGGGTGATCACTGGTAGTCGGAAGAAGGCGGAAGAGTGCTTCCAGAAGGGCTTAAAGATCGTTGATGCACAGATGGCCGTAGTAGAATTGCAGGAATATAAAAAAATGCAGATCCGAGTGATTTGTTGCGAGCCAAGAAGCCTGCCACGGATTCAACATTCCAATCGTCTGGCAAAACAAAGTCGATTCATATTCACCCGACGGATCCCAATGCTGCTCCGACTCACATTTCAACAACACTCAACTCCAAATAGGAAGAAGTGCTCATCCAGTTCCTCCGTGAGAACTGGGACATCTTTGCCTGGAAACCTTCGAACATGCCAGGTGTTCCCAGGGGACTGGCTGAGCATCGTTTGCGAGTCGAGCCAAAAGTGAAACCAGTCAAAGAACATCTTCGACAGTCCACCGTACAGAAGAGGAAGGCAATCGGTGAAGAGGTGGCTCGGCTTTTGGCAGCTGAGTTTATCTGTGAGATTTACCACTCCAAGTGGTTAGCTAATGTTGTCATGGTCCCAAAGAAGGACGACTCACTTCGCATGTGCATCGACTTCAAACATATCAATCGGGCCTGCCCGAAAGATCACTTTCCTCTCCCTCGCATCGACCAAATAGTCGACTCGACTGCGGGGTGCGAGCGTTTGTCCTTTTTGGACGCCTATTCCGGGTACCACCAGATCAGTCTATACGGACCCGACAAGATAAAAACAGCTTTCATCACCCCATTTTGGTGCTTCTGTTATGTCACTATGCCATTCGGTTTGAAGAACGCTGGAGCCACATTCATGCAGATGATTCAGAAGTGCCTGCTCACTCAGATCAGTCGGAATGTGGAAGCATACATGGATGACAATGTGGTCAAGTCACGTAAAGGTTCCGACCTACTGGCTGACCTTGCTGAAACCTTTGCCAACCTCAGAAGGTATGATATCAAGCTTAATCCATCAAAGTGCATGTTTGGAGTTCCAGGCGGAAAATTACTCGGTTTTCTCGTTTCCGAACGAGGGATCGATGCTAACCCAGAGAAAGTGGGTGCCATACTCCGGATGAAACGCCCTGTGCCTGTGCACGATGTCCAGATGCTTACTGGTTGTTTGGCCGCCCTAAGTCGATTCATTTCTCGCCTCGGTGAAAAGGCACTGCCTCTTTACCGACTGATGAAGAAATCAGATAAGTTCGAGTGGACTCCTGAAGCTGATGCAGCATTTGCAGAGCTAAAAGCCCTGCTTTCCACCCAGCCTATGCTTGCTGCCCCAATCAGCAAAGAGCCTTTACTGCTTTATATAGCAGCGACTGGACAAGTCGTCAGTACAGTACTTACGGTCGAGCGGGAAGAAGAGGGAAAAGCCTATAAAGTTCAGCGCCTGGTTTATTGTGTTTCTGAAGTTCTGACTTCATCAAAGCAGAGATATCCACACTATCAGAAGCTTGTTTATGGGATTTACATGACCACAAAGAAGGTTGCACACTATTTCTCTGATCACTCTATTACAGTCGTCATCGACGCTCCATTGTTGGAGATTCTGCACAACAGAGATGCAACTGGTCGAGTGGCAAAATGGGCGATTGAACTCCTTCCTTTAGATATCAAGTTTGAGGCAAGGAAAGCTATCAAGTCCCAAGCAGTGGCAGATTTCCTCGCCGAGTGGATCGAACAACAACTGCCGACTCAAGTTCACTCGGAGCACTGGACCATGTTCTTTGATGGGTCCAAGATGCTGAATGGTTCTGGTGCTGGGGTGGTACTGGTATCCCCCCGAGGAGATAAGCTCAAATACGTTCTCTAGATTCACTTTGATACCTCCAATAACGAAGCAGAATATGAAGCACTCCTATATGGGTTACATATGGCCATTTCACTCGGCGTTCGTCGCCTCATGGTTTACAGCGACTCAGATTTGGTGGTCAATCAAGTGATGAAAGAATGGGACGTTAGAAGCCCAGCTATGACTGGTTACTGCAATGCGGTGAGGAAGTTGGAAAAGAAGTTTGAGGGGTTAGAGCTCCATCACATACCCCGTCTGAAAAATCAAGCAGCCGATGATTTGGCAAAGATAGGTTCCAAGAGAGAAGCCATTACCAGCAATGTGTTTTTGGAACATATTCACACACCGACAGTTCAAGAAGATCCTTTCACGGAAGAGCCCTCGCAGCCTAAGAGCGCCACAGATCCGACTAAAGTTGAGATCCCAGCCGTGGTCGATCTAATCATGGAGGTCCTGGTCATTACTCCCGACTAGACAGTGCCATACATTGCGTACATCCTTAGGAAGGAACTCCCAGAGGACGAAGAAGAGGCTCGACAGATCGTCCGTCGATCCAAAGCCTTTACTGTGATAAGAGGACAACTGTTCAGGGAAAGCGTGACTAGAGCCAGTCAAAAATGCATAACACCAGAAGAAGGTCGAATGATCCTCAACGACATCCACTCGGGGACCTATGGTCACCATGCGTCCTCTCGAGCCATCGTGGCTAAAGCATACCGATCCGGATTTTATTGGCCACGAGCAAATGAAATGGCGAAAGATATAGTCGACAGATGTGAAGACTGCCAGTTTTACTCCGACATGTCTCACAAGCCAACGTCAGCTCTGAAGACCATTCCCCTCGTCTAGCCCTTTGCTGTTTGGGGATTAGATATGGTTGAACCACTGAGAACTGGTAGGAGCGGCTTCACTCATGTGCTCATAGCAGTCGACAAGTTTACCAAATGGATTGAAGCTAAACCTATCAAGAATCTTGAAGCCAGCATCACTGTCAATTTTATCAGGGAATTGACATTCAGATATGGAGTTCCACATAGCATCATCACTTACAATGGGTCGAACTTTGTAGGATCGAAAGTATGTCTAGAGGGGGGGGTGATTAGACTACTTGACCAAATAAAAACTTAACCTTTTCCCAATTTTAGTTCTTGGCAGATTTTAGCTATTTTAGGACAAGTCAAGCAATCATCACATAATTCAAGCAAGCATGCAAAGAGTATATAGGCAGCGGAAAGTAAAGCATGCAACTTGCAAGAATGTAAAGGGAAGGGTTTGGAGAATTCAAACGCTATTGGAGACACGGATGTTTTTCCCGTGGTTCGAATAGGTGGTGCTATCCTACATCAACGTTGATGGAGACTTCAACCCACGAAGGGTAACGGTTGCGCGAGTCCACACAGGGCTCCACCCAAGGGTAACGGTTGCGCGAGTCCACACAGGGCTCCACCCACGAAGGGTCCACGAAGAAGCAACCACCCACAAAGGGTCCACGAAGAAGCAACCTTGTCTATCCCACCATGGCCATCACCCACACAGGACTTGCCTCACTAGCGGTAGATCTTCACGAAGTAGGCGATCTCCTTGCCCTTACAAACTCCTTGGTTCAACTCCACAATCTTGTCGGAGGCTCCCAAGTGACACCTAGCCAATCTAGGAGACACCACTCTCCAAGAAGTAACAAATGGTGTGTAGGTAATGAACTCCTTGCTCTTGTGCTTCAAATGATAGTCTCCCCAACACTCAACTCTCTCTCATAGGATTTGGATTTGGTGGAAAGAAGGTTTGAGTGGAAAGCAACTTGGGAAGGCTAGAGATCAAGATTCATATGGTAGGAATGGAATGTCTTGGTCTCAACACATGAGTAGGTGGTTCTTTCTCAGAACATATGAGTTGGAATGATGTGTGTGTTCTGATGGCTCTCTCATTGAATGAGAAGGAGGTGGAGGGGTATATATAGCCTCCACACAAAATCCAACCGTTACACAGTTTTCCAATCTCGGTGGGACCGAATCAATAAGCTCGGTCGGACCGAAAATGTAAACCTAGTGACCGTTAGTGATTTCGGTGGGACTGACATGCAACTCGGTAGGACCGATATGGTTAGGGTTTGGGCATAACGTAATCTCGGTGAGACCGATTACACAAACTCGGTGAGACCGAATTTGGTAATTAGCTAACCAGAGAGTTGGTCAGGCAAACTCGGTGGGACCGATTTGCTCTTTCGGTGAGACCGAAAAGTTACAAAGGGGAAACACTGAGTTTACATTGCAATCTCGGTGGGACCGATTCACTCTTTCGGTAAGACCGAAAAGTTACGAAAGGGAAACAGAGAGTTTGCAACCCCATCTCGGTGAGACCGAGATCCTTATCGATAGAACCGAATTGCTAGGGTTTGGCAGTGGCTAATGACAAGTGAAACTCGGTGGCGCCGGATAGAAAGAATCGGTAGGACCGAGTTTGGCTTAGGGTTTAGGTCATATGTGGATATGGGAAAGTAGTTGAGGATTTTGGAGCATATCATTAAGCACATGAAGCAAGAGGCTCATTAAGCAACACCTCATCCCTCCTTAATAGTATTGGCTTTTCCTAAAGACTCAATGTGATCTTGGATCACTAAAATATAAAATGAAGAGTCTTGAGCTTTTGAGCTTGAGCCAATCCTTTGTCCTTAGCATTTTGAGGGTTCCACTTTCACATCCATGCCATGCCAATCATTGAGCTTTCCTGAAATAATCATCTTGGAATAGCATTAGCTCAATGAGCTATATGTTGTTATGAATTACCAAAACCACCTAGGGATAGTTACACTCTCAATCTCCCCCTTTTTGGTAATTGATGACAACATATAGATCAAAGCTTCGACAAAAGATAATAATCATGAAATGTATCGTCGCTTTGAGAAGTATGTGATAAGTAAGAGCTCCCCCTAAATTTGTGCATATTTAAAATTTGCTTTGGACTGCAAATGCACAAAGAGTTCGAGTCATGGGTTACTCTTCCATGTCACATACATCTTGGTGGAGTGCTTAAAATGATAAGAATGAAATACATGCACTCATCACCAAGAATAATGAATGATCACATAAGATAGATAAGATAATAGCATTAAGCAAGCATTAAGTGTAGCTTATGATCAAACACATGATCATCAATGTCTCACAAATAATGACGTAGTATCTCAAGCACTCAAAAGCAAACAAGTTCGAAAAACCACCAAATAAAGCAAGAGAGAAAAGCAACACTCTCTCTCTCTCGAAGCCTATGATCTATACATCTTCTCCCCCTTTGGCAACAAGTTACCAAAAAGTTCCTAGAAAATGCATAGCACTAGATCGACGCTCAGGCTTGATCTTCAGGTGGTGGTGGAGTCCGGATCACTCCAAGGACGAAGGCTTCGGTAGATGCTGAAGTAGACGCTGGAGTTGGAGCTGAAGTAGATGCTGGAGCTGGTGGAACTAAGGCTGTGGCTGGTGCTGAGGTGGTGGCTCTTGTGTCAGCAACTGGCACGGCAGACGACCTCGGACCTCTTGGCACTCTGGCAAAGGCATGAGTAGTAGTCCTGCCTCTCCTCTCCTGCATGTCCTCCTGTAGCTGCTCCACTGCAGACTGAACTTCCGTTACTTTGACATCCAAGTCATAGAACTTCTGTTCCATGATTCTCTCTAGGCTCTGCTGATTCTGAGTGAGGGTGGCTAGACTTTGCTCAATCCTCAGCGTGGATGCAATCAAGTAACCAAGCTGCTCTTGTTTGGTCTTCAAGAAGTATTCAGATGCCTCCTCTTGAGTAGGCATCTTGGCAGCTTTCTCCTTCCTCGCCTTCTCCTTCTTTGCATATGCTTGTGCAGACGATGGCTCGTTCTCAGTCATCACAACTTCATTGTTCTCAAAATTTGGACGGATGGGCAAATGTTCCTTGTCCAATAAATATATGCCCGTGCCCATCTTGGAGTTGATGAGCTCCTGAATCTGAGGGGCATATCCACAGCTCCTCTTCTGGTCTGCTGTAGTCCTCTTGATTGTTTCCACTATGAGGCTCATCACCTTGAACTTCTGAGGCACATCAAACACATGTAGCAAGTTTATAGCATGGCCTCTGATCATCTTGTGATCTCCAGACTTGGGCAGTAAGGTGTGCCTTAGTATCCAATTGATTTTCGGGAGCCCTGACAGAAGGTAATGTACTGAGCCAAACTTGAAGGTATCAAGTGCTTCATTTGGGATCTCCTTGTACATATTTGACATTGAGTTGTGGTCCATCTTGTTCTTGGCATCGATATCCAAGTAATCATCTTGCTCCTCTGGGGCATTAATGATCTGTGCCCATTCAGCAACTGTGGATTGGTACCTTGTACCCTCAGACATCCATGTGATCCTCCCATCTGGATAAAAGTGAGCTGTGGAGTAGAACTGCATGATGAGTTCCTCGTTCCACTTTGTGAGCTTCTGCCCAACAAAGTCAGCTACTCCACAAGCTATGAAGCTGTCTTGCACTCCAGGATAGTGCTCCTCATTGTCCTTGATGTATGTCCAATCAACCCATCGCATATCACACACAATGGGCTTCTTATCTAGCAGCACTGTCTCATAAAAATCCTGCTGCTCCTTGGTGTGAAACCTTTAGTCCACGGATGTCCTTCTCCTTGAAGCATATGGGTCTGCTTCTCTCCACTTTCTCAGCCCTGAATCTCTCCTGAGCTTCATGTCCTCAGCCACAGGATGAGCATCGTTGTGGTCTGGGATCTTGGGCTTTAGCTTCCTTAGGACATTTTCTTCCTCTTCTTCAGCAACAGTCTCAGGCACTGGGGCCTTGTTCTTTTCAGCTGCAGGAATGCTTCTTGTGTTCCTCTTTGGCTTTGGCTTTGGATCTGGCTTGGCCTTGGAAGCAGCTCCCCCTGATTTTATGGCATCTCCCATTAGCTTGGGTGCCTTGGGTGCTGGTGCAGCTACTACTTCTTCTTCTTCTTCCTCTTCCATGATGGAAGCTTTGCCAAGCACTCTAGCCACAGTCTTCTTCACCCTTTCCTTTCTTTTCTTGCCCTCAGCTGCAACTGGCTCTTGGGCAGTGGGCTTCTCAGTTGAGGCTCTTGCCTTTGACATGGGCTGCCTGCCTGCTGGCCTTTTGATTTTCAGACCTGGCTTAGTGCCTTGAGCTGGCTCAACTCTCTTGGAAGTGGCCTCTTCCTCTGCCACATAGTCCTCATCTTCGGAATCTGAAGTCCTCTTCTTCCTTTGTCTCGTGGCAGCCTTTGGCAAATTGCTAGGAGTGCTCCTGCTGCCTTCATCAGATGAACTGGAGGGACTAGTGCCCTCACTCATCACTACTTGCTGCTCTGACATGTTTTGGCTATCACTTTGATCAGACATGCTGCAAACTGACTGCTGACCCTGTGAATAGATTATAGATGAGATAGAAAAGATGAGCATCACAAAATGCAGAGATTTTTGCAAAAGAATGATCCAAAAACTTAGTTTTAGTTTCCCACTGAAATCATCTCGGATCTACCGATTTTCAAACTTGGTGATACCGAAGCAGTTTTGGAACCTAAACTAGTGAACTCGGTAGGACCGAGTCACAGTTCGGTGGCACCGAGACTGCCAGGGTTTCACTGAGTTCAAAAATCGGTCACACCGATAAGTAATTCCCGGTCAGACCGAGTCTCACTTGTGCAATGGCATAAGCCAAATTGGTGGGACCGAGTTTTTCAACTCGGTGGGTCCGAGATGGTTTTGGCGGAAACCTAAACCTAGAATTTTCGAATCAAACCTAACTACGGGCGTTTTGACTGGATAGAAGTTTATCAAACGTGGCTAGAATCAATATGATCACAATGTGCTAGGAATCAGATTGAGGAATAGCACAAAGATCAAGTCCATACCCTAGTTCGGCGGGGACTTGCTACGGCGGCAACGATGGGGCAGAATTCCCATTTACGGCGACGGAGACCAGCGACTGGAGGCGGCTGGCGGCGAGAAGACGATCCGGAGACCACGAGGGCAGAGCAGGCTATCGCGCGGGCGAAGGGGTTCGGAGAAATTTCCAAATTTTGCCCGTGACTATATATAGCCCGACCCTGTCGGTGTGACCGAGTGGAATGACTCGGTGGCACCGAGATTCATAACTGCATGCAGTTACTGAAACTCGGTGTGACCGAAAGGTTCAAATCGGTTGCACCGAGATCGAAAACCTAGATCAACTTAATGATCTCGGTAGGACCGAAAGTGGAGTATCGGTCAGACCGAGAATCATAAAGATGTTTTGGAAGTTTAAGTCTATGATGAATCGGGGACTCCGAGCGCTCCTCACACAGAGTGGTTCGAATCTGACTTGACCAAATTTTGTGATGCAGCATGAATAGAGTTTGAGACGAGAAAAGCATAGATAGCTAGAGGAGGTTCTTAGGCATTCTTGTCCATCCACTTGGCAAAAACAAATAAAGCCAAACAATCAAAACAACAAGTGGATGTCCTCGAATGAGTAAAATATGGAACCAGCATGCTCACACAATAAGATGGCAAATGAAATATGTGACAAGGCATGCACAACCAATTCTAGCATCTATCAAGCAATTTGCGATGACTAGGTCATCTATATATGAGTATATTGACTTAGGAGTCAAGTGAGATCACTTGATCATAGGTCATACTCATCGTTTAAGCTCAAGTGGGGTTACCACTTTTACATAAAGCATTATTGTGTTCACATCTTTAGAGTTGCTTTAGCTCAAGTCTTAGAGTAAAGCTCCCCCTAGATGTGATATCCCCCCTAAGAGGGATGAACTAACCTTGGGTTTTGTCGATGATGACTTCATGTAGATATTGAAGATGTGGATGCTCAATGTTGATGTAGATATCTTGGAGCTATCCATTTGAGTGAATTGCACTTTCAATACCTACATGGGTTAGTCCCACAAGGAACAAACAAGGATATCCATAGACATAGAGTGATGCACACAAAAGATGATGTCCATGAGAACTTTTAGGTTACCTTGTCCCTTGTCTTACCAACAAGAGGGTTTGTGACTCCTTGAACTAGTGCAAGATGTGGAAGTTGATTGCACTTGTTCTTGCCAAAATGATAAGAGTGAAGTATGTTGGCGGAGTCACCCTCAAGAACTCTCTAGTTCTTCTTCTTTTGGATCCACATCATCTTGATGGGAATCCTTGGAGTTGTAGTCGTACTAGATGATGTGGAGCTTGAAGTAGTCTTGGGAATCCACTTGACTAAGGTCTTTGGAGCTTCTTCAAATGCATCAATTTCCTCTTGAAGCTTGTCCTTGCCTTTTTGCTTGTAGTCTTGTGGTGGAAGATCATCTTGAGCTTGTGTTCCCTTGAAAGAAGTAAACTTCTCTTGTTGAGGGACAAACTTTGTCTTGGGGTATTGATCTTCTTCCCACTCAACTCCATTGGCATTGAACTTTCGCTCAAAACCAACACCTTGATTCTTCCGGTGCATTCCTTGCTTGCGCACAATTTCCTCGAATTGCTTACTCCCGGCAAGGCTTTTGTACACTCCTTTCTCTATAATTCCCTTCAATAAACTATTTTCTTGCTCAAGTGTAACTTGGCTAAGAGAATCATTAGTGGAATCAAGAGAACTACTAGAAGCAACAATATTGGATTTAACATGATCATTGTTACTGCTAGAGGAAGAATCTTTCTTGTTACTAGACTTGACTTGAGGCATGTAAGTGGATAAGAGTAAACGCTTGGCAATGTAAGAAGAACTTTTCTTGCGGAGATCATCATTGATTGCCTTTAAGAACTCATGCTCTTGCTCAAGACTGAGCTTTTCAAAGCGTAATTTCTCATGAGCTCTTAAAAGTTCTTGATGATCTTCGAAGATAGTGTCATGAGCTAACTTAAGAGTTTTTAGTTCTTTAGTTAGAGCCTCAATCTTCTCCTTATCATTGTCATTCGTTTTATCTTGATTAGCATGATTAATTGGTCTTTCATCATAGTATTCATCACTAGAGTTGTCACCAAGCAAATCATCACCTAACAAGTCATCTTCATCACTATTGAATTCAACATACTCAGGGTGTGTTACCTTAGGACCTTTGGCCATGAAGCATCTTCCAATTCCTTCATTTGGTGAGTCAAATATTTCGTAGGAGTTGGTTGACACAAGTGCTAGACCGGCAACACCTTCATCTTGAGTATCTTCGGAGTCGGAGTGATAACTTCTCTCGGAGTGGCTGTCGGAGTCGGAGCCGGATACCCATTCACCAACATGAGCTTGATGTCTTCTTCTTGTGTAGCTCCTTGATGATTTTTCCTTCCTTTCCGAATCCTTGCTTCTCTGTGAGTATCTTCGTTCATAACGATCATCTCTACTCCTTCTCTCTCTTGGTGGTGATTCTTTGCTTCTTCTTCTTGGAGAATCTTCTCTTCTCTTGTAGGGAGCCGTACACTCATTGGAATAGTGTCCGGGTCTTCCACAATTGTAGCAGTTTCGCTCTCGACTAGAAGATCTTTTGTCATTGTAGGACCTTGACTTGAAGCTTCTATCTTTGCTTCTACTCTTGTAGAACTTGTTGAAGTTCTTCACCATTAAGCTCAATTATTCATTGAAGTCTTGTTTCTCACTTGATGATGTAGGGGCTTCACATGAGGCTTTATAGGCACCACTTGATTTGTTGTGAAGTTCCTCTTTATCCTTAAGTGACATCTCATGAGCAACAATTCTTCCAATCACCTCCGTTGGCTTGAGATCTTTGTAATTGGGCATCATTTGGATCAATGTGCACACGGTATCATATTTTCCATCCAAGGCTCTTAGAATCTTCTTGATGATGAATCTATCGGTCATCTCTTCACTTCCTAAGCCGGCAATCTCATTTGTGATGAGAGCAAGCCTAGAGTACATCTCAGCGACACCTTCACCATCCTTCATCTTGAACTTGTCAAGTTGGCTTTGAAGCACATCCAACTTGGATTCCTTGACGGAGTCGGTACCTTCGTGCATATCAATCAAAGTGTCCCAAATTTCCTTTGCATTCTCAAGGCGGCTGATTTTGTTGAATTCTTCGGGGCACAATCCGTTGAAGAGAATATCACAAGCTTGAGCATTGTATTGCAACATCTTCAACTCATCCGCGGTAGCTTCACGGTTTGGATCTCTCCCATCAAAGAAGTCACCTTGCAAAGCAACACACACAATAGCCCAAACGGCGGGGTTATGTCCAAGAATATGCATTTTCATTTTATGCTTCCAACTAGCAAAATTAGTACCATCAAAGTAAGGACCTCTACGGTGATAATTTCCCTCGCTAGACGCCATACTCTCCTAGGTTGTGAAACCAAGGCTATGACCACCAAAAGCTATGGAGATCAAGCAAATGGAGACCAAAACTTTGATACCACTTGTAGGATCGAAAGTATGTCTAGAGGGAGGGTGATTAGACTAGTTGACCAAATAAAAACTTAACCTTTTCCCAATTTTAGTTCTTGGCAGATTTTAGCTATTTTAGGACAAGTCAAGCAATCATCACATAATTCAAGCAAGCATGCAAAGAGTATATAGGCAGCGGAAAGTAAAGCATGCAACTTGCAAGAATGTAAAGGGAAGGGTTTGGAGAATTCAAACGCTATTGGAGACACGGATGTTTTTCCCGTGGTTCGAATAGGTGGTGCTATCCTACATCAACGTTGATGGAGACTTCAACCCACGAAGGGTAACGGTTGCGCGAGTCCACACAGGGCTCCACCCAAGGGTAACGGTTGCGCGAGTCCACACAGGGCTCCACCCACGAAGGGTCCACGAAGAAGCAACCACCCACAAAGGGTCCACGAAGAAGCAACCTTGTCTATCCCACCATGGCCATCGCCCACACAGGACTTGCCTCACTAGCGGTAGATCTTCACGAAGTAGGCGATCTCCTTGCCCTTACAAACTCCTTGGTTCAAATCCACAATCTTGTCGGAGGCTCCCAAGTGACACCTAGCCAATCTAGGAGACACCACTCTCCAAGAAGTAACAAATGGTGTGTAGGTAATGAACTCCTTGCTCTTGTGCTTCAAATGATAGTCTCCCCAACACTCAACTCTCTCTCATAGGATTTGGATTTGGTGGAAAGAAGGTTTGAGTGGAAAGCAACTTGGGAAGGCTAGAGATCAAGATTCATATGGTAGGAATGGAATGTCTTGGTCTCAACACATGAGTAGGTGGTTCTTTCTCAGAACATATGAGTTGGAATGATGTGTGTGTTCTGATGGCTCTCTCATCGAATGAGAAGGAGGTGGAGGGGTATATATTGCCTCCACACAAAATCCAACCGTTACACAGTTTTCCAATCTCGGTGGGACCGAATCAATAAGCTCGGTCGGACCGAAAATGTAAACCTAGTGACCGTTAGTGATTTCGGTGGGACTGACATGCAACTCGGTAGGACCGATATGGTTAGGGTTTGGGCATAACGTAATCTCGGTGAGACCGATTACACAAACTCGGTGAGACCGAATTTGGTAATTAGCTAACCAAAGAGTTGGTCAGGCAAACTCGGTGGGACCGATTTGCTCTTTCGGTGAGACCAAGTGGAACTCAGTGAGACCGAAAAGTTACAAAAGGGAAACACTGAGTTTACATTGCAATCTCGGTGGGACCGATTCGCTCTTTCGGTAAGACCGAAAAGTTACGAAAGGGAAGCAGAGAGTTTGCAACCCCATCTCGGTGAGACCGAGATCCTTATCGGTAGAACCGAATTGCTAGGGTTTGGCAGTGGCTAATGACATGTGAAACTCGGTGGCGCCGGATAGAAAGAATCGGTAGGACCGAGTTTGGCTTAGGGTTTAGGTCATATGTGGATATGGGAAAGTAGTTGAGGATTTTGGAGCATATCATTAAGCACATGAAGCAAGAGGCTCATTAAGCAACACCTCATCCCTCCTTAATAGTATTGGCTTTTCCTAAAGACTCAATGTGATCTTGGATCACTAAAATGTAAAATGAAGAGTCTTGAGCTTTTGAGCTTGAGCCAATCCTTTGTCCTTAGCATTTTGAGGGTTCCACTTTCACATCCATGCCATGCCAATCATTGAGCTTTCCTGAAATAATCATCTTGGAATAGCATTAGCTCAATGAGCTATATGTTGTTATGAATTACCGAAACCACCTAGGGATAGTTGCACTTTCAAACTTCGATTCTAATGAGTTTAGATCTTTTTGTGCTTCTCAAGGCACGCGAGTCGACTATGCTTCGGTCGCTCACCCGCAGTCGAATGGACAAGCAGAAAGAGCAAATGGCCTAATTCTCAAAGGACTGAAACCCCAACTGATGTGTGATCTCAAACACGTAGCAGGCGCTTGGGTCGATGAACTTCCATCAATTCTTTGGGGTTTGAGGATAACTCCTAATCGGTAGACTAGACGAACTCCTTTCTTTTTGATCTATGGAGCCGAAGCTGTTGTACCAAGTGACTTGCTCCACAACGCACCCCGAGTCGAGCTCTTCTCTGAAGAAGAAGCAGAACAGGCCCGGCAAGATTCAGTCGATCTCTTAGAGGAGGAAAGAGAGATGGCCTTGATTCAGTCGACCATTTATCAGCAAGACTTGCGGCGATTCCACGCCAGAAACATGAGGGGTCGAGCCTTTCAAGAGGGAGACTTGGTTCTTCGAGTGGATCAACAGAAGCCACACAAGCTCGCCCCTGCTTGGGAAGGCCCCTTCATCATCACCAGAGTTCTCCACAATGGAGCATACCATCTTTACAGTGTCGAGCATCAGAAAGACGAGCCACGAGCTTGGAATGCGGAGCTGCTCCGCCCCTTTTATACTTAAGTACTCGTTCAAATAAAGTGTAATAAGAAGTACCTTTGTAATTTGTTTATCAAAGACAAGAGCTTTATAGTCTTCTCGCACGATTGTTGTTGCTTACCTCTGAAATCCCCCAGTGGGTGGGATTAGCCGCGAATCCGTTTCTCCTAAGTTCGAAAAAAAATCCTACCGAGTGGTGAGCAATCCTCCCACTCGGGGGCTTAGCTGCAGTCCAGTACTCGCCTAAGTTTAAAAAATCCTACCGAGTGGTGAGCAATCCTCTCACTCGGGGGCTTAGCTGCAGTCCAGTACTCGCCTAAGTTTAAAAAATCCTACCGAGTGGTGAGAAATCCTCCCACTCGGGGGCTTAGCTGCAGTCCAGTAGTCGGCTAAGTTTAAAAAATCCTACCGAGTGGTGAGCAATCCTCCCACTCGGGGGCTTAGCTGCAGTCTAGTACTCGCCAAAGTTTAAAAAATCCTACCGAGTGGTGAGCAATCCACTCACTCGGGGGCTTAGCTGCAGTCCAGTACTCGCCTAAGTTTGTAAAATCCTACCAAGTGGTGAGCAATCCTCTCACTCGGGGTCTTAGCTGCAGTCCAGTACTCGCCTAAGTTTGTAAAATCCTACCGAGTGGTGAGCAATCCTCCCACTCGAGGGCTTAGCTGCAGTCCAGTACTCCCCTAAGTTTGTAAAATCCTACCGAGTGGTGACCAATCCTCCCACTCGGGGGCTTAGCTGCAGTCCAGTACTCGCCTAAGTTTATAAAATCCTTTCCTAAGAGCTTCACCACCAGTACAACGTACGCTCCATCCCTACCTGCAAGGACGATGAAGTGCAGGTCGAGCGCGGTCCTCTTCTCCGAGCTACGCCACAAATACAACGTACGCTCCATCCTTGTCCACAAGGAAGACGAAGCGCAGGTCGACTGCAACCTTCTTCTCCGAGCTTCGCCACAAGCACAACGTGCGCTCCATCCTTGTCCGCAAGGACGGCGAGGCGTAGGTCGACTGCAACCTTCTTCTCCGAGCTGCGCCACAAATACAACGTACGCTCCACCCTTGTCCGCAAGGACGACGAGGCGCAGGTCGACTGCAACACTCTTCTCCGAGCTTCGCCACAAGTACAACATGCGCTCCATCCTTGTCCGCAAGGACGGTGAGGCGCAGGTCGATTGCAACCTTCTCCTCCGAGCTACGCCACAAATACAACAGAGCAGATCCCAAAAGCAATCACAAGTATACTCGAAAGCTGTTCGGATAAATCCTAAAGTTCCAAGCAACAAATAAAAAGTATTCGAGCATCAAGCTCGAAGGAGTTTAATGGTTACAGCAACCACTCGGCATTCCGAGGCAAATTTAAGACAGGTTTATATTTCATAGTTTGTTCACTCGGCAGAAGGAGGGCTGGAGGGTTCGACGAATTCGTCCAAGTCGATTCCATCCATGATCCAAGTGGCAGCAGTGATGAAAGTCTCCATAAAGGACTGTAAGTCGTGCCTTTTGGTGTTGGCGACCTTGATCGCCGCCAGCTTTTCTTCACGAGCTTCCTTGCAGTGGACTCTAACCAAGGACAACGCCACGTCAGCACCACACCGGACAGAAGACTTCTTCCGTTCCTGCACTCGACCATGGATCTCGTCGAGCCGAGCCTTTAAAGATTCCAGGTCATTTTGAAGTGTCGCCCTTGGCCAGAGTAATGGGTTGATTCGTGAAACTGCCACCTTCAGACGCGCGAGGTAACTTGTGACGCTGGTGACACGGGACTCCAGTCAGAGCACGTTCATGGTAGTTTCGTCGCAAACTGGAGAAGCGATAGGGTCCAGACCCGTCTCGATCCTTCCGGTTTCCTCGTCAAAGTTTTGGCAGAATTCTATAGTCAAAGAGTTAGTGTGTCGACTGGACATGATTAACTTGCAAACAGCAAAATAGTCGGTTTAAAAGGAGTACCTTCTAGCATAAGATAAAGCTTCTTAGCAAGAGTTCTCAGATAGGCTTCCGTGTCATTTCTCTTGCAGACCGCAGACTCCAACTTCTCATTCAGGGCAATTTTATCCTTCCTCAGATGACTCACTTCTCGGTTAGACTCATTGAGACAGGACTTTAGCTTGTTCACCTCCCCTTCCAACGCTTCGACTGAAGCCAACTTCTGGTCTGCAAGGGCAGTCTTATCTTGGGCTTCCTTCTACATAGCTGCAAGGTCCAAGTCCTTCTTCTCCAGAGCCAACTTCATTTTCTCCGCAAAAGAAGCAATCGGATCAAACAAGGGATCAAAGAAATATCTTAAAAGACGATCAACGCGAACAGTCGACATGCAGTTACCTTCCATACCAACAGCTTCATCTTGAGATTTCTTCAAATTCTGTTGGGCCAGCTCCAAGTCGAGGTTGAGTTGCCTCTGCTTCTCCTCAAGTTCAGCAAACTTGGAAATGAGTGTACAAGATTTCTGCAGGAGGTAAAAGACGTGTCAATCGACAAGATCAAATGTTATTTACTCAGACCCCAGCCGACTGCCCACAATCGACTCTGGTCTCGGGGACTACACCCAGCGGGTGCACTTGGTGTGCCCCCACTGGTTCAGACCCAACTCGACCGGTCCACCCGGGTCGAGTAAAAAAAGAAAGAGAAGAAAAGAACTATTCAGACCCCGGCCAACTGCCAGCAGTCGACCGCGGTCTCGGGGACTACACCAAGTGGGTGCACTTGACGTGCTCCCACTGGTTTGGATCTCACTCGGCTGGCCAGACCGGGTCGAGCGGGAGAAAAGAAAGTCAAAAGAACTCAGACCCCAGTCGACTGCCCGTAGTCGACTGCGGTCTCGGGGACTAAACCCAGTGGGTGCACTTAGCATGCCCCCACCGGTTCAGATCCTACTCGCCCAGACCGAGTGGAAGAGCGCAAATACCAAAGACAATAAAACACCCAGTGGGTGTACAGATTCGACGCAAACAATAAGAGATTGTATGAAAGAAAATATTTCAGGTAGCATATCCTAATAGAACAAGGTCAGTCGAAAGTTTACTTACCTGGACATTGGCCCGGAGAGCAGCGCTGGCATCGTAAGCAGCTTGGCTATTCTCGTGCACCGTCTTCATCCGCTCCATCATCACATTAGCCTGACGGATGGCTTCCGCAGCCGCGTCCGTCTGGTTTTTCGGAACATGGTAGTTGGTGAAGAAGGGAGCAGACAACCCAGTTGCGGCAGCTTGGAGCTCCGGAGCATGAGATTGGACGACTGAAGGAAACACTGGTACAATCGATGGTGCAGGGCGCTCACTTGACAAGGGTACATCGAAAGTTACAGAGGCCCCGCCTGCGTCTTTAGATTGACGGACGGTTGGTGTTGCCGTTGGTCCCTGCTGAGACGTCTTGCCAGTTGCTAATTTTTTGTTCTTTCTGGGCCTAGGGGCCACATCTTCATCATCATCTGGGAGATCGATGACGTTGGGTGGAGCTGCAGAGAGATCAGTCGACCCCAAGTGAATCGCTAGAATTCAATCGACCGAGTAATCAAGAACAAGATTATAAGAGTTTTTCCTGGGTTGGAGGTGACCGCGTCTTCCATCTCCTCATCTCGATATTGGTAGGAAGAGGTTCCCGATGTAGCAACACTACAGATGTCCACACACAGTCGGTTATGTTCTGTTGCTCGAGTTGACGAAAAGAACGGATCAAATGATTACCCGGAGATGGTGGGGACGATCACTTTGATTCTGGGCAAAGCTTTCGGTGGTTTTGAGGAGGTGGCTTTCGATGCTTTTGGCACAGGAGGCGGCACAACCTTGAGCTACTTTGATGACTTCTCAGTCGGCGCTGGGGAAGACGTCCAGGGGCGCTTCAAAGTTTGCCCAGTCGGCGCGGTCGCCAGGACCGGGGTGCTCGCCAGGTCGTGAGCGTGCTTGGATCTCCTCTCTCTGTGAGGAGGCGAATCGACCTCTTTGTCATCGCTCGAGTCATCGCTCTCCTCGTCCTCCTTTGCATCCGAGTGCCACTCGCCACTCTCGCCCCCGCTCACACCTTCCTCGACATCTTGCTCCTACACTCCATTGGGCATCGAGTACATATCAATGAGAGCCTGAAAGGACAACGAGCAAAACAAATACAGTTGACCATCAACAAAGTGCTACACAATGAATCGAGAAGATACTTGACAATGCAGAATCACACCTGTTCCGGCTGGCGCGAATGGTCGAATGGAATCACCCTCCTAGACCCCCGGGGATTATCTTTGTTGCTGGTGATTCCTCTCAGCCACTTCTCCACCGTGTCTCCACTAACGTCCTCCGGGTGGATCCGAGTGGAGTCCTCAAGACCCGAGTACATCCACATCGGATGGTCACGGGCTTGGAGCGGTTGGATGCGTCGACTGAGAAAGACCTCTAGCAGGTCCATCCCAGTAACCCCGTCGTGGACAAGGTGGACGACCCGCTCGACCAACGCCTTGACCTACGCCTTCTCTTCTGGGATCACCCTCAAGGAGGAGGGTTTCTCCACTCGAGCCAGGGAAAAGGGGGGAAGTCCAGTCGACTGGCCCGGGGTCGGATGGTCCTTACAGTAAAACCAGGTCGACTGCCAGCCCTGGACCGAGTCAGGAAGGATCATCGCTGGGAAGGTACTCTTGTTCCTCATTTGGATTCCAAGGCCCCCACACATCTGTATCACATGCGTCCTCTCGTCACTCGGGTTGGCTTTCTTGACCGACTGGGAGCGGCAGGTGAATATGTGTTTGAAGAGACCCCAGTGCGGTCGACAACCTAAGAAATTTCCCACATTGACACAAAGGCAGCCAGATACACTATGGTGTTTGGAGTAAAGTGGTGGAGTTGAGCCCCGAAGAAGTTCAAAAAGCCACGAAAGAAAGGGTGGGGAGGCAAAGAGAATTCACGGTCGACATGAGTGGCGAGAAGAACGCACTCACCCTCCAGCGGCCGCGGCTCGGTCTCGTTCCCTGGGAGCCGCGCTGATTCATGGGGGATCAGTCCCCCCTCCACCAGGTCGTCGAGGTCTTCCTGGCTGATCATCGAGCGGATCCAGTCGCCCTGGATCTAGCCCGACGACAGGTCGGATCTCGACGAGGATCCACCCCGGCTGGTCCTCTTGCCTTTCGCCTTCGTGGTCGCCTTCTTCGCGCGCTCCAATGCCACCGTCTTCTCCTTTCCCATGGCGGCGGATCAAATCCGAGCGAGGCTACGATGCTGAGGGCGGAAGAGGGCACAGTGGAGAAGTCTGAGGAAGAAGAAAGAGAATGAGGGCGCACTGTTCAAAAGCCCGGTCCGGTGCCTTTTATAAGGTCACTTCCGAGTGACTGACTTGTAGGCCCGGACGATCTAAACAAATCCCGCAACAGTCGCGCGCGTGATACGTGGCGAAAAAGGTGCCACGGGAATCGAGGCGACCTGCCTAATCCGTCCCGATTACCACGACCTCGCCCGTCCGGCGCGCTTCCCGAAATTCGAATCCTGCGAAATCCGCGGACAGCAGAACAACTTGTCAGACGGAAAACATCCTCCGCATCGTCATTCGGAACTCTACCGTAAAAGTTCACTCGACAAAAACTAAGAATGGACCAAGGCGACTGAAAAAGAAGTTGGTGCCATCCTCTCAGTTCATTGATCCAGAGCAAGATATACTCATAGCATGAAAAATGAGTCGGAAGTATTGTCAACTCCTTCCTCACTCAAACCCTGAACCATTCGGGGGCTAATGATGAAGCTATGTACCTAGGGTAGGGTCATAGATCTGTTCAAGATACCCTCCCCAAGGACATCCCTAAAAGAACCAGAAGCAGTCGAAGAAAAATCATCATCCACTCGACCTTGAAGCCATGTTCCACTCGACAGTCTTGAAGACACTCGACCGTACGAACAACCACATGACTACCAGAAGATCTAGAGCCACTCCACTCTGCAACGGTCGGGATTTAAGTCATAGCCTTAATGGTCATTATGTACTTTTATTACAGGCGTTACCAGCAACGTCTCCATCTTTATGTACCTTAAACCCTTTGTGACTAAGGGCGGGAGGGGTCTGGCGAACTCTATATAAGCCACCCCCTCCTCAGGGACAAGGGTTCGCACCCCCTGTAACACACACGCATATAATCCAGTCGACCGCCTCTGGGCTCCGAGACGTAGGGCTGTTACTTCCTCCGAGAAGGGCCTGAACTCGTAAAACGCTTGTGTACAACTCCTTCATAGCTAGGATCTTGCCTCTACATTTCTACCCCCATTCTACTGTCAGACTTAGAACCACGACAACAGCCACTCCGACCAACCCACCACTATAAAGATCCCATGAGTCAAACATGACTTGTGACAAGACCGCAGCTCCTCGGTCTGTTGCCCTAATCGTTGCGGAGACCGTTTTAATGAACACATCAATTATCTCTCTGATATTTCTCACAAAAAAATCTCTGCCGTTGCAACGCACAGACATATGTGCTAGTCTCTACTTAAACATGGTGCTCAACGCTATATATTATTTCCCAATGATGTATGGCTATCCTATGATGTTTGAGTAGATCCGTTTTGTCCTATGGGTTATTTGAGGATCGTGATTGGTTTGAGTTGCATGTTTTATTATTGGTGCTGTCCTATGGTGCTCTCCGTGTTACGCAAGCGTGAGGGATTCCCGCTGTAGGGTGTTGCAATACGTTTATGATTCGCTTATAGTGGGTTGCGTGAGTGACTGAAACACAAACCCGAGTAAGGGGGTTGTTGCGTATGGGATAAAGAGGACTTGATACTTTAATGCTATGGTTGGGTTTTACCTTAATGATCTTTAGTAGTTGCGGATGCTTTCTATAGTTCCAATCATAAGTGCATATGATCCAAGTAGAGAAAGAATGTTAGCTTATGCCTCTCCCTCATATAAAATTGCAATAATGATTATCGGTCTAGTTATCGATTGCCTAGGGAAAAATAACTTTCTTGTTACAAAAAGCTATTTACTAAAACTAACTTAGTTTTGTCTTTATCTAAACAGCCCCTACTTTTTATTAACATGCTCTTTATTATCTTGCAAACTTATCCAACAACACCTACAAAGTACTTCTAGTTTCATACTTGTTCTAGGTAAAGCGAACGTTAGGCGTGCGTAGAGTTGTATCAGTGGTCGATAGAACTTGAGGGAATATTTGTTCTACCTTTAGCTCCTCGTTGGGTTCGACACTCTTACTTATCGAAATAGGCTACAATTGATCCCCTATACTTTTGGGTTATCATCCGGCGCGCAGATTGTCTTCGGCATTGTAAGGCGGGTTCCTTCTCTCCGAATACTCTGACGAATATAGTCTTCGAACAACGACCGTGTCTGGATCTGCAAAACAAGTATCACACACCCCCGCAGAGAGTATAATATTTTCCGAGTCCCATCTGCTAACAACTTTTTGCAACGCGATATCACGTACCTGCCCGATTATTATTTCGAACCGTTTTTCGGCCCGTCGCTTCGTATTTCGAGATGCGGTTTTAATTGGCATGTCTTGTCAAAGCAGAGATCGTGTCCCCTTATTGCGGGATCCTCATCAATACGGGTATGAGTAATCCAACCGTGCCGCCTGCACGACCCCTAGGGAATAGGCGAGTTTCATGGCGAGTGGGGAGGAATTTTGATATTCACCGTCTTTATAAGGAGATAAGGATTCATCTCTTCCACCCACGCCTTCTCTCCTTCTGTCTACCCACTCTCGAGCTCCGGCGCCCAAGTTCTCATCCTTCCTCCCCCAAGAAAGCACTCCAACCATGTCCGGAGCGCAGGGCAAGTGGATGGCCTCCACCCTCAAGGAGAAGGACGTCACCCAACTTTGGGAGGTCGGATATTTGTCCAGGAAGATCGCCCATCGGCTTCCTGCTAAGATACTGATCGTCCCCACTCCGGAACCCCATGAGAGGGTTGTGTTCATCCCTCATTTCATTCGCGGGCTGGGATTTCCTCTCCACCCATTCGTTCGCGGACTCATGTTCTACTATGGGATGGACTTACACGATCTGGCCCCCAATTCCTTCCTCACCATCTCGGCGTTTATCGTCGTGCATGAGGCCTTCCTCCATGTCCCTCCCCACTTCGGACTGTGGCTGAAGACCTTTAATGTGAAGCCAAAGGTGGTGGGCGGCGAACACGCAGAATGCGGAGGCGCCGTGGTGAGAAAAATGTCCAAAGTCCCGTGGCCCAAAGGCACATTCGTGGATACCGTCAAGGGGTGGCAGAACCTGTGGTTCTATGTCACTGAGCCCCGCGACGCTGCCTGGGCCGCGGCTCCCGAATTCAAGTCCGGGACCCCAATGCGGCTTACCTCCTGGTAGGAGAAGGGACTGGATTGGTCTTCGTCGGATGAGTTGACTGCGCTTCAGACGCGCATCAGGAGCATGATGGACAAGAATGTGAAGCTCATCGATGTGATTCAGGTGATGCTAATTCGCCGGATCCTTCCATGCCAGAACCGTGCTTGCCATCTATGGGAGTTCAATCTGGCCAAGCACAAGACCTTGCGACACTTCTTCGGAACTACGCATGAGGAGATCTGGAAGGTGCTCTTCAAGGCCAACGAGACGTGGTCGGAGGCAACCGAGGACCGCGGGCACGATATGGCTCATCCCGCTAGTTCGGTAAGTATTCCGTGCTTCAAGGCGTATCTCTTTCTGGCTTGCTCAAGGAGGGTGTCCCAGCTTCCCTATTTTGCCTTTTTAGGGTTGGACGAAGAAGGCGGAGCGGATACGGTGTTCGGCTCCGCTGCCCGAGGAACCATCCATCCCACTTTTGACGAAGATGCTAGTTTTGGCGCCCTACGTGGCGCCGGAAAAGAAGGCCAAAAAGAGGGCCAAGGGACCAGAGGAGGCCTCCGTCCCAACGGTACTTCGGATGCGGCGTCCGAAGATGCTGAAACTCACTCCGTCGCCGAAGATGATGAGGAGGAGGAAGAGGAGGAAGAAAGCAACTTCCCCTCCCCGAGGGGGGGAAGGAGAGGGCGACCTCCACAGATCTGGAGGCGGAGGCATCCAAGAAGGGAAAGGCTTCCCTCGCGGATAGCTCCGCGTGGGACGTCGATAGCAGCCCACAACGACGCCCTCGAGACAAGGCCCTGGCCGAATCGTGAGTATCCGAAGACCCTGAAGTATTCATACATCCTCCTATTTCACCTATTTCTAACATGTCGAATCATGCATTTGCAGTCCGGCCCGTTCCGCCCTCAAGCGATCCTCTTCTACGGGGAACTCGCTGGATCCGAAGGTGATGGACATCGGGTCCCTTCCAACGGCCTCCTCTCCCAAGGCTACATATGATGCTGAGGTGTTGTCCCGAAGGACCCCCTGCCAGGGAGAGACGCAGGAGGTCGTCAAGACGATGCCAGAGGGTGAGACCTCGACTGCCGAACACATGGGGGAGCGGATCCCCATGGAGACCGGCGGTGGGGGCAATGTCCAATCGGCCCCCAGCCGATTGTGGTCCCGGAGACCTATAAGGCTCCGGAATCTGGCCAGCAGCCTCCTTCATTGGGAGGAGGTGTGCCCATTCCACCGGTGACCTCTGTCCAACCAGAGGCACCGGATACTTTACTGGAGGCGCCGCGAAGCGCCTCCATCGTCGAGGAGCACGGTACCCTCATGGGTGCAGTGATTGAGAAGATTCAGTCCGCGAAGAGCGGACTGACCGAAGCCTGTGCGAGCCTTCTAACAGGCTTTGAGGTAAGCGCTGTATTTATGTGAAAAGTAAGTTACAGTATAGACAGTAGCCCCTGAGACTCTGTCCGGTGTTTGGAAAGAAAAGCCGAACAGAGGATCAAATAGCCATCCGCAGGAAACTAATCATACATGTCTTTGTGAGTAAGCAGGCGTCACTGCTAGCCGCGACTTCTCATGCTGCCGAAGTCTCCGGACTGAAGCGGAAGCTGGAACAGACCGAGGAAGAGCTCGGTGATGCGAAAAACCAGTTGGAGAATACCCAAGGTATGCAATGATATTGTGTATGTCCGGAAGGGATGGATAATGTAAGCTGATCATAGTGCCATGACATTTATTAGGGGCGGAGACTGAGGTAGAGGCCCTCAAAAAGGCGCCGGCCAAGGCCGAGGTGAGAGCGGTAAATGAAAAAGTCGCCCGAGAAAAGCATGAGGCCAGGGTTGGTGAGGTCCAGCAGGAGCTCCAGGACACAGCGAAGAAATGCGAGTCCTTGGAGCGCCAAAATGCGGACCAAGAGTCCGAACTCGCTAATGCCCTCCAAAGCGCACAAGAGGCTCGAGCCGAAGCCTAAGGAGCCCTCCGGGAGATCCAGGAGGCCAAGAAGATCGCAACGGGTAAGGCTTTCATTATGCACATCAAGTATGTGAACCCAAGGTATCTCTTACTGACTCGGATTTGGAGTTCTCCAGGGGCGTTTGCGGATTTGCCGCGCAGTGTTTTTGACACTGCGGAATTCTTCCGGGCCGAAGAGGGAATCTTAACGGAGAAGTTGTTATGGTCGCAGTATCTTGCACCAGAGCATCCGGTGCCCTTTAGCGACCAGCTAAAACAGTTGGTCGAGCTGCATAGGGTGGCCGAACTAGCCATGAAGGATTTAATAATCCGGTTGTGGCCTGCAGAAGCTATACCCGATAGCTACTTCGGCCTCGTGAAGCGGCTGGTCAATGCCTGCCCGCGGCTTGATGCCATCAAGCGGTCGGTCTGCATAGAAGGTGCGTGGATGGCCTTCGCCCGTGTCAAGATACAATGGGCGTAGATGGATGCCGTCAAGCTCGCGACCGAAGGACCGCCTGCGGGCAAGGAGCACCGCACGCCCAAGTGGTATTTTGAAGATGTTCTGCAGGGATCCCGCATTGTGGCAGAGCAATGTGCTAAGGACATAATTTTTGAATGAGGACATTCATGTAATCCCATCTTGTATGATAAAAACAAGGCCTGATATGTAATATAATGCTTTGCTATTTAGTTAAAAAAATTTACCTCCTGTGCGGCCGTTTTTATCAAATCTGAGAGTTGGCCAGTCGTCGGCTTCAGATCCCACGTAGGTACTACGGGGGTGTTCGGGATGAATATAAACACACTTTATCCAAGAGTTTGGTCCTTAAAGGAGGTGTTTAGCGCAATGAACCAGGCAATCAGACTATGTGGCTTTATTACCCTCACTTAGCCATAGGAGTTTGACAATGAAAATATAGGCGCAACCCCTAGTGTCCAGACTAGGGCGTTGTAAACACCTGATTGGATGAGAGCCGATTCATCGCGTAATGCGGGAAATATCGCTAATGATTTGAAACTTCCAAAGAGCTGACCGGCTCACGCCGCATCATGACAGTCTGTTCTTGGCTTTCTCTACCGAGGTGCTCATCCGGATAAACCGGGACACAATCGCAGTAGTTCTCCCTTTACTACCCTAGCCGATGTAGCGGAACGTAAGGTAGTAAGCACAGGAGCCGGGCAACCCAACTATTGACCAAAGACATGTTTCGGAGCCAATGCATATAATGCTAAATTCGGGGTGCCAAACTATACTGTAATAGTGTTTGGACTTGTTGCGATAGGGTGGCGCGCAATAAAGCCCCTGGAGGATTACGGCGTACCAAGGTGTATGGATGCAAATTAAAATAGCAAAAATAAAAATAAAGAAGAAGAAGGTGCCACATATGTTGGGCCGCAAACTGTTTCCATTATAATTTTAATTAATACGTTAGAGCATATGTGAACAAAAAGGTGCGAGAAGCGACAATGGCTATTTGACATGCCAAGACCAAGGAGGAGCTGCGTACGGGTCCTGAAAACAGGTAGAGTGATCGCCAAGAGGGAAATCTAGAGCTTCCCCCACACGTCTGTGCTACTTGCCACCTTGGTGTGTCCGTTCTTCGAAAGGACCGATTATGAGGCCGGCGAGAGGGACCCACGGAAAGGAAAACTGAGGAAAGAAAAATGAAAGTATGCGTGTCCAGGGGAGGTCGATCCTTATTTTGGATCACAATCTAGTTATGCCTCCGTCTATGCCCACGGTATTTTGAGTGCGTAGTTATGTACGTGCGGCGCGAACGCCGCCACTTGGTGTGGTCTGGGACGGAGGCCGAATTGCTAGTTGAGCTCTTGACAAGCAGGGCTGTCCTGGCGCATGGTAGTACGGACTTGTTTGACAGTGTCTGGGAGTACGACTGCCGAATTAAGGTGCTGTTTGCGGAGGGCGCTCTGTACTTGTGCTGCCAGGGCAGTGTTGTACTCCTCGGTACGGAGGGAGCACTCCGTATTTCCATTGACTGTTATGACACCACGTGGTCCGGGCATCTTGAGCTTGAGATAAGCATAGTGCGGCACCGCATTGAATCGAGCAAACGCAGTTCGTCTGGGCAGTGCGTGATAGCCATTGCGGAAGGGGACGATATCGAAGAGTAACTCCTCGCCACGGAAGTTGTCTGGAGATCCAAGGACGACCTCCAATGTGATTGAGCCCGAGCAGCGGGCCTCTACCCCTGGTATAACTCCTTTAAAGGTGGTGTTGGTGGGCTTGATCCTTGATGGGTTGATGCCCATTTTGTGCACTGTATCCTGGTAAAGCAGGTTGAGGCTGCTGCCGCCGTCCATGAGGACTCGTGTGAGATGAAATCCATCCATTATTGGACCGAGGACCAGTGCGGCTGACCGCCATGACGGATACTGGTCGGATGATCCCTACGATCGAAAGTGATCGGGCATGACGACCATGGGTTGAATTTTGGGGCGACTGGCTCTATCGCATAGACGTCCCTGAGCACGCGTTTGCGCTCCCTCTTGGGGATATGGGTGGCGTGTATCATGTTCACCATTTTTATTTGTGGAGGAAACTTCTTCTGTCCCCCTATGTTTGGTGGACGGGGCTCCTCCTCATCGTCCTCGCTTTGCGACCCCTTCTCTTTGTCCTCGGCATTTAACTTGCCGGCCTGTTTGAAGACCCAACAACTCCTGTGATTATGATTGGCTGGTTTATCAGGGGTGCCATGGATCTGACATGGCGATCGAGTATGCGGTTCAGGCTGGAAGGCCCCTGATTATTTCTTTTATACGACTTCTTCGGCTGGCCAGACTTGGAGCCACTGAATCCGGTGTTGACCGCCATGTCCTCGGTATTATCACCGTTGCCTCGTCGTCTCTGTTTGTTGCACCGGGGCTTGCCGTTGCTGTTTCTGGCTTCCGAAGTGCCAGGTTCACTTGTATTGTTATTACTACGGGCTAGCCAGCTATCTTCGCCCGCGCAAAAGCGGGTCATGAGACTGCCGTGAGGGCTGCCATGGACTTCGGCTTTTCTTGTCCGAGGTGTCGAGCGAGCCATTCATCCCGTATGCTATGTTTAAATGCCGCCAGGGCTTCAGCGTCCGGACAGTCGATGATCTGGTTCTTTTTGGTTAAGAATCTAGTCCAGAATTTCCTGGCTGACTCTCCCGGCAGTTGGATTATGTGACTTAAGTCATCGGCATCCGGAGGTTGAACATATGTACCTTGGAAGTTGTCAAGGAAGGCTTCTTCCAAGTCCTCCCAGCTGCCAATAGAGTTTCCAGGCAGGTTGTTCAGCCAGTGTCGGGCTGGCCCCTTGAGTTTTAGGGGTAGGTATTTGATGGCATGAAGATCATCGCCGCGCGCCATGTGAATATGGAGGATAAAGTCTTCAATCCATACCGCAGGATCTGTGGTTCCATCATATGATTCGATATTGACGGGTTTGAACCCTTCTGGCAATTCATGTTCCATTACTTCATCAGTGAAGCAGAGGGGGTGTGCAGTGCCTCTATGTCGGGCCAGGTCGCGACGTACTTCGGATGGAGTCCGTCTGCGATTTTCGGCTCGGACATAACTATAATTGCCATGTTCGGCTCGATAGCCATCGTCGCGCGTCGGGGCATGCCCCCGTGATACATAGATCGATCTGGCCGGACTTGCTTTATTATTCAGGCCCTGCCAGAGATCATATGTGTATCTCTGAGCAGTTTTGTCTTTATGGTGAGGTGGTACAGGCTAGTGTTCTGCTTGGGTTGTCACTTTGTCCCGACCACGTGGTGGTCGGTCAGCCGCATTGTGCGCTAATGGCACGGGCTCCAACGCCTCGTCATCAAATTGAGGTAATAATATGCGCTTCGGGTTACTTTTGAGTGGTCGCTTGAGGCCGTACTCCTCGGCTTCCAGGACGTTAGTCCATCTGCCATTGAGCAGGTTTTGATCCACTTGAAGCTGTTGCTGCTTCTTTTTCAGGCTCCTTGCAGTGGCTATTAGCTAGCGCTTGAAGAGCTCCTGCTCGAGAGGTTCCTCAGGCACGATGAAATCCTCAGTGCTGAGGCTCGCCTCATCCTCGGAGAGCTAAAGATAAGTACTGTCCTCCGAGTCTTCGTGCGTGGCCTGTTCACCAGGGCTAACTTGCCCGTCTTCCTGTTCATTTTGTTCGGCAGTTGCCTCAATGGGGTCTTCATTGTCTTCAGCACCGTCCGGAGTGTTATCTTCTCCTGTGCCGGTGTTGCTGTCTTTGCTGCAGCGTGACTTAGAGCGGCGCCGCTGACGCCAACGCTTTGGTTGTATCTCAGGAGGTTTATCCTCAACTGGATCTTCCTTTTCATCGCCATTATTCTCTTTGGGTGCATCCACCATGTATACGTCATACGAGGAAGTGGCCATCCAGCGTCCGGTAAACAGCGGGTTTTGGGCCTCTTCTTCTCTGGCATCGTCGTCCATACCGTCGATGTCGTTGGAGCCGAAATCGAGCATGTTAGTTAAGTCTTCGATAGTGGCTATTAAGTGGGTGGGGGGTGGGAAGTGAAATTCATCACCAGCCTTCAGTTCAAACCGGATATAATTTGGTCGTGAGTCCCCCGCTAAGGAGAGTGTTTTTAATGAGTTTAGCACATCGCCTAAAGGTGAGTGCTGGAAGATGTCCGTGGAGCTGAACTTGACGATCTACGCCCGGTCAAGCACGTCGTGCATGGACGCACATGCTTCGGAACCTTTAGCCGGAGGCGTGTCCGAAGTTCTGGCAACACAAATCTTTCTTGAGGTTGGGTCTGCAGTCTCCATGGCGGGGTTGAGCCTCCCGTCCTCGGATGGCGTGACCTGCTCCAGATCTAGAGCCAAAGCAGTTGCAGGTTCTATCTCCTGGGTGTAGTTCGATGACAGATTTAGGCCATGTTCATCGTGGTGACAGGGAGCGGCTACTGCCGCGGTCTCGGATCCGTCGAAGATCAAGTCTCCGCGGATGTCCGCGACGTAGTTCCAGCTTCCAAATCTGACCTGATGGCCAGGGGCGTAGCTATCGATCTGCTCTAGATGGCCAAGCGAGTTAGCCCGCAGTGCGAAGCCGCCGAACACGAAGATTTGTCCGGGGAGGAAGGTTCTCCCTGGACAACGTTGTTGTGGATGATTAACGGGGCCATCGAACCTCTCGGTGACGGCGTAGCGGAACTCTCAATGAAAGCACCAATGCCGGTGTCAAAACCGGTGGATCTCGGGTAGGGGGTCCCGAACTGTGCGTCTGAGGTCGATGGTAACAGGAGATAGGGAACACAATGTTTACCCAGGTTCGGGCCCTCTCGATGGAGGTAAAACCCTATGTCCTGCTAGATTAATATTGATGAGTATGGGGGTTACAAGAGTTGATCTACCACGAGATCGTAATGGCTAAAATCCTAGAAGTCTAGCCTATCTGATTATCCTTGTCTCTATGGACTAAACCCTCCGGTTTATATAGACACTGGAGGGGACTAGGGTTATACAAAGTCGGTTACATAGAAAGGAAATAGTATATCCGGCCGCCTGACTTGCCATCCACGCAAAGGAGAGTCCTATTCGGACACGGGAAAAAGTCTTCCATCTTGTATCTTCATTGCCCGATAATCCGGCCCATGTCCAATAGGCCGGATGCCCGAGGACCCCTTAGTCCAGGAATCCCTCAGGAGGCAGCGGCGACAGCACATGCATGGCATCGAGCTTGCGCAAACGGACAATCATAGCTTGCAAGAGCAGCATGCGCAACGAGCAGGTACATCACATCCCTGATTATATCTAATTCAACTGTTCAATTTCTGGCGAATAGTTAAACCTGATGGTGTTGTGAAACTTCTTGTATGTAGGCAATCTATGAGAAAATGAAACCAATTTCTGCTTATTTTATGACTCCCCCAATCAATACTGAACTGACCGAATCTGATGTATCTAATCAAGTTTCTTGAGCCCGAAGTGTCTAATGAACAGGCTGCTAATGAAGGATTTGATGCAAACATTCTACATGCTCCTGGTGATGAACATATAGTGTCTAATGAGGGATCTAATGCAAGCATTTTGCAAGCTCCCATTGAAGGATTTAGTGTCTAATGATGATCTGCTATGTTGAGAGAGACATAGAGATTTGTAGGCATTGATGACAAGCAAATTATAGTACATTTTCATGGCTTTAGGAAACGTTGAGGCCATCTACCAGAAAGTCCCCGTATTATGACAATGTAGCATAAATAATTTTCTAATCTGTTGTTTGAAACTATTGGCATACTTGTGCAGGATAGATATATTGATATGTAGTTTGCACACTGGTTATAGGTGTAATTACACTTTGATATTTTCAGCCAGAGAACGAATAATTCAAGTAGGTACATACTATGTTAGTAGTCCTTGTACACCATGTTGCATTGTGTTTTTTGGTGCTTGCATCATTTAGTGTTTTATAATCTAAACTACTTTGTATCATTAGCTGGTTTTCAAAGTGCATGTAGCTTCACATTTCTCAAGTTATGTTGATTTCCAGAGTGCAAGCACCTTCATATTTTTAAGTCAAATGTTCACCCCTGGTAACTTGAATTCATGGATCCGCCACTGCACAAAAATCATACACACAGGCTAGTACGAATTAAATGAAATGCAGGGACTTACGCTAGCTCGTTGTATAGGCTCACTACAGCTCTACTTGCGCTTGGGATGTTCCATGTACAAGTCCATGTTACCACTTGCTTGGATGTCCATGCCTTGTGTTCCTTGCATCCCCCTCTTCATTTTTGACACGGTGAATGGTTGATCCAATAAGAGGAATCGACCTTGCTGTTGTACCGGAGGACAGATACTTACAAGGTTATAGGGGTGTGCAGGATGTGTAACAGATCCCATAGCGTAGTCATGCTTCGCTAAAAAATGGTTTTGCTTGTTTCAGATGATATCTCCAGAAGAAACAAGAGTTACAGTCAGAGTTGCATACGCATTTAAGCTAAGAGAGCAGTGAAAGGATATCCAAACATCGTCAGAACAGTGCACAAGGGAGTGATGTGTGGATACCTAGTTCAGGCCAGCGTTTGGGCATGCTCGCCTAGCTAGAGTGCGGGTCACTTCAAAGCCATTGAGGGTGATGCGCTAGCGTTGGCTGGCCGCGCATGGATGTAGATCTAGAGTGGCAGTGGAGAGCTATGATGCAGTGGACGAGACAGTTGGTGAAGCCCCAACGGCCTCGGGGGGCGGAGGTGTGCTCCGTCGTATCTACTTTTCCAAACACTTTTTCCCTTGTTTTGGACTCTAACTTGCATGATTTGAATAGAACTAACTCGGATTGATGCTGTTTTCAGCAGAATTGCCATGTCGTTATTTATGTGCAGAAACAAAAGTTCTCGGAATGACCTGAAACTGCACGGAACATCTTTTCGGAAATAATAAAAAATACTTGCAAAAGATGAAGACCAGGGGCCCACACCCTAGCCACGAGGGTGGGGGGCGCGCCCCCTACCTCGTGGGCCCCCTGGAGCTCCTCCGACCTCAACTCCAACTATATATATTTGCTTTCGAGGAGAAAAAAATTAGAGAGAAGGATTCATCGTGTTTTAGATACGGAGCCGCCGCCAAGCCCTAAAACCTCTCGGGAGGGCTGATCTGGAGTCCGTTCGGGGCTCTAGAGAGGGGAATCCGGCTCCGTTGTCATCATCAACCACCCTCCATCACCAATTTCATGATGCTCACCGCCGTGCATGAGTAATTTCATTGTAGGCTTGCTGGACGGTGATGGGTTGGATGAGATTTATCATGTAATCGAGTTAGTTTTGTTAGGGTTTGATCCCTAGTATCCACTATGTTCTGAGATTGATGTTGCCATGACTTTGCTATGCTTAATGCTTGTCACTAGGGCCCGAGTGCCATGATTTCAGATCTGAACCTATTATGTTTTCATCAATATATGAGTGTTCTTGATCCTATCTTGCAAGTCTATAGTCACCTACTATGTGTTATGATCCGGTAACCCTGAAGTGACAATAATCGGGACCACTCCCGGTGATGACCGTAGTTTGAGGAGTTCATGTATTCACTATGTGTTAATGCTTTGGTCCGGTACTCTATTAAAAGGACGCCTTAATATCCCTTAGTTTCCGCTAGGACCCCGCTGCCATGGGAGGGTAGGACAAAAGATGGCATGCAAGTTCTTTTCCATAAGCACGTATGACTATATTCGGAAGACATGCCTACATTACATTGATGAATTGGAGCTAGTTCTGTGTCACCCTATGTTATGACTATTACATGATGAACCACATCCGGCATAATTCTCTATCACCGATCCATTGCCTATGAGCTTTCCATATATCGTCCTTTGCTTATTTACTTTTCCGTTGCTATTGTTACAACCACTACAAAATACCAAAAACATTACTTTTGCTACCATTACCTTTTGCTACCGTTACCACTACTTTCATATTACTTTGCTACTAAATACCTTGCTGCAGATATTAATTTTCCAGGTGTGGTTGAATTGACAACTCAGCAGCTTATACTTGAGAATATTCTTTGGCTCCCCTTGTGTCGAATCAATAAATTTGGGTTGAATACTCTACCCTCGAAAACTGTTGCGATCCCCTATACTTGTGGGTTATCAAGACTATTTTCTGGCGCCGTTGCCGCGGAGCATAGCTCTATTCTTTGAGTCACTTGGGATTCATATCTGCTTATCATTATGAAGAACTTGAGAGATCCAAAAACCAAGATTTATCCCTCAACTACAAGGGGAGGTAAGGAACTACCATCTAGCTCTGCACTTGATTCACCTTCTGTTTTTTGTAAGCTTGCGACACCTAAACTTGCTTCTGCTATTCGTTCTGATATGTCGCATGTTATTTATGATGCCACTTCTGCTATGCATGATACATATGATGAAACTACTTCTATGCTTGATACTACTGTGCCGCTTGGTGAATTTCTTGATGAACAACTTGCTAGGGTTAGAGAGAATGAAATTATTGAAACTGATAACATTGATGAAAGTGATGATGAAGACTCTCCCCCTAATAAATATGAATCTCCTGTTATTCCTGAGGGTTATGTTTTGGAAAAAGAAGCTGCTCTAGCTATTTTAGCTTGCAAAGATAGATACGAGCTCAAGAGGTTATTAGCTAAATGGAAGCAACAATCTCTTAATGCTAGAATGAAACCTGACCCTGCTTTTGCTACTTCACCTATCTGTGTTACTGATAAGGATTATGAATTCTCTGTTGATCCTGATATAATTACTTTGGTTGAATCTGATCCTTTTCATGGCCATGAATCTGAAACTGTTGTGGCACATCTTACTAAATTAAATGATATAGCCACCCTGTTCACTAATGATGAGAAATCTCGCTACCTTTATATCCTTAAAATATTTCCGTTCTCATTAAAGGGTGATGATAAGATATGGTTTAATTCTCTTGATCCTGGTTGTGTGCGTAGTCCCCAAGATATGATTTATTACTTCTCTGCTAAATATTTCCCTACTCATAAGAAACAAGCTGCTTTAAGGGATATATACAACTTTGTGCAAATTGAAGAAGAGAGTCTCCTACAAGCTTGGGGGAGGCTTCTCAAGTTACTTAATGCTTTGCCTAATCATCCTCTTAATAAAAATGAAATACTTGATATCTTTTATAATGGAGTAACCGATGCTTCCAGAGATTACCTGGATAGTTGTGCTGGTTCTGTTTTCAGGGAAAGAACACCGGATGAAGCTGAAATTCTATTGAATAATATTTTGACAAATGAAAATAATTGGACACTTCCTGAGCTAGCTCCTGAGCCTATTCCTAAACCAACTCCGAAGAAAAGAGGTGTTCTATTTCTCAGTCCTGAAGATATGCAAGAGGCAAATAAATCTATGAAAGAAAAAGGTATTAAAGCTGAAGATGTTAAGAATTTACCTCCTATTGAAGAAATACACGGTCTTAATTTACCGCCTATTGAAGAAACATATGATCTTAATCCATTACCTATTGAAGAAATACATGGTCTTGATAACCCGACATAGGTAGTAAAGGTAAGCTCTCTCTATAGATATGATGAAGCTGAAATCCCTCTTACTAAGTTTGCTAGCCAATGCTTAGATGAGTTTGATAATTTTCTGGTGAAGCAAGAAGATTTTAATGCTTATTTTGGTAGACAATTGAAATACAATTAAAATATGCTTGAACACTAGGGTGATTATATGGCTAATGTCAAAGGTGAACTTAAACTTATTAGTAAACATGCTTCTATGGTTACCACTCAAGTAGAACAAGTACTTAAGGCTCAAAATGATTTGTTCAATGAATTGAATAGTAAGAATAAAGATTATGATGTTAGAGTTATGACTAGAGGTGGTAAAATGACTCAGGAACCTTTGTATCCTGAAGGCCATCCTAAGAGAATTGAGCAAGATTCTCAGAGAAATAATATAGATGCACCTAGTCCTTCTAAAAGGAAGAAAAAGAAAAATGATAGGACTTTGCATGCTTCTAGTGAACCTATTGCTGAAACACTTGACAATCCAAATGATATTTCTATTTCTAATGCTGAAACACAATCTGGTAATGAACCTGAAACTAGTGATAATGTTAATGATAATGTTATGATGATGCTCAGCCTAGTAATGATAATGATATAGAAATTGAACCTGTTGTTGATCTTGATAACCCACAATCAAAGAATCAACGTTATGATAAGGAAGACTTTGTTGCTAGGAAACATGGAAAGGAAAGAGGGCCTTGGGTTCAGAAACCCATGCCTTTTCCTCCCAATCCATCCAAGAAAAAGGATGATGAGGATTTTGAGCGCTTTGCTGAAATGATTAGACCTATCTTTTTGTGTATGCGATTAACTGATATGCTTAAAATGAATCCTTATGCTAAGTACATGAAAGAAATTGTTACTAATAAAAGAAAGATACCGGAAGCTGAAATTTCCACCATGCTTGCTAATTATACTTGTAAGGGTGGAATACCAAAGAAACTTGGAGATCCAGGAGTACCCACTATACCATGCTCCATTAAAAGAAACTATGTTAAAACTGCTTCATGTGATCTTGGAGCCGGTGTTAGTGTTATGCCTCTCTCTTTATATCGTAGACTTGATTTGACTAAGTTGACACCAACTGAGATATCTTTGCAAATGGCTGATAAATCAACTACTATACCTGTCGGTCTTTGTGAGGATGTGCCTGTTGTGGTTGCAAACATTACTATTTTAACGGACTTTGTTATTCTTGATATCCCCGATGATGATAGTATGTCTATTATTCTTGGAAGACCCTTTTTGAATACTGCAGGGGCTGTTATTGATTGCAACAAAGGCAATGTCACTTTTCATGTTAATGGCAATGAGTATACGGTACACTTTCCGAGGAAACAACCTCTAGTTCATAGTATCAATTCTATTGGAAAAATTCCATCGATTATTTTTGGAGGTTTTGAATTTCCTCTACCTACTGTCAAGAAGAAATATGATATTCTTATTGTTGGGGATGTGCATATCCCCGTTGAGGTAACCTAGTGTTATTCGAAAATTCTCCGGTTCCATGTTATTCGGAATGAGTTTGTAAACAAGACTTGATCAACCTTGTTAGTGGATTCCTTTTGATGAGCATGAGATGGATGAAGTTAGAAAACACAACTCTCTGTACCCTCCTTTTACTTTCTGTTATTTATATTAAATAAAATAAAAATAGTATTTTCTGTCTCTTATCTGAATTATCCGTGTAATATAAAAATACCCCGAAAATAAAAGTTCTCCAAATGCCCTGAAATTTAAATATGATTTTTTCTAGAATATTTGAGAATATTTGGCACTGAGAACATAGCAGGGGGGCATCCACCTGGCCACGAGGGTGGAGGGCGCGCCCTACCCCCCTAGGCGCGCCCCCTGCCTCGTGGGCCCACGGTGGCCCTCCTCAACTTATTCCTGCACCCACACACTCCTTCCTCCCACAAACACGATTATCTAGTTCAAACCCGAGTCCAAGCTCATTTTGCTGCCATTTTCGATCTCCTTGCTCAAAGCACCTCCCAGAAAACTGCTTGGGGCGATTGTTCCTTGGTATGTGACTCCTCCATTGGTCCAATTAGTTTTTGTTCTATTGCTTTATTCATTGAAAATTTGTTCTGCCTAGGTGACCCTGTTCTTGAGCTTGCATGTCAAATTTATGTGGTTCAAAGTAGTTTTGATGCATGATATAGGCTCTAGGCACTTGTAGGAGTAGTTGCTATCAATTTCGTTGAGTTTAGTTTACTTTTATTTGAAGTTACTAAAAATTTCAGAAATTTTTCAGAGGAAGAAATATGTTTAGGAAAATGTACCAAGGTGGCTCTTCAAGGAAACAAGAGCCCAGGCTTGCAATGCGTGATGCTGACGATGAGCCACCAAGGGACGCTCCAGTGCGGCCCTATGAACGGCCTTTAGAGGACTTTATGGATCGAGCGGAAATCAAGGAAGAATTTAACGCATATTTGCGTAACACTGATCTTGTGAGCTTCAAAGAGGAAAAGTGCCGCCAGTACCACTATCTCACTAGTTCCTTTGTGAGGAGGTTTGAATTTTCATCTTCACGCAATTCTCCAACTGTCCTGTTTGATCTTTATGAAAAAATCTTATACGATGGACTTAGAGGATTTTACCACTGCTTGCAAACTTCCACAATGGCGTAGTGTCAGGGAACCTCACAAATCTGAATTTAGAGATTTTCTTGCTAGTATAACTATGGGGGAATCTAGAGATATAACACAAGCTACCATAGGGAGCATTCACTTTCCTGCTACACATTATTTTGCTCTCTTCATAGGTAGATGCATTAATGGTAAAGATGAGGCATGTCACATGTGTGTCCCTGACCTCAGTATTCTTAGGAGTGTTGTGTTAGGATATAAATCTTATAATTTGGGAGCCATTGTTGCACATAGGTTGCATCTTAATAGATTTAATGGAGATTTCTTTGGTGGAATTTATGCAACTCGCTTAGCTGATTTTCTTGGTGTAACCATACGTAATGATGATATTGAATTGCCTCCTGCTTACCTAGACTTCAATGCTATGGTTCACCACCAGTTTGTCGAGAGGAATGAACTACCTCTGCAGTATCGCTTAATCTTTCATAGACGTCGTGCTGTCCGTATTACTCTCCCTGCTCTTGCCTTCTTTGATTATCAGGCAAAAGGAAGACATTTTATTACTAGAGAGGAGGCAGACGAGTACGAGAGGAGGGCAGAGGCAGCTCGCTGCCACGCTGCAGCTCAGAAGGCAATAGCTGCTGCATCGCAGTACGACCCCAGCTACAACCATGGATATCCGCCAGGCCATCCGTGGCAATAAACCAACTTAGGCCAAAAGCCTAAGCTTGGGGGAGTATGTATTTCCCACTGACATTACATTCATGTTCACACGCACTCATTGCTAGATGTCAGTGCTCATACTTTTTCATTGTATAATCCATGCTAGTTTATTTCCTTTTTATGCTTTCTTCTTGTGTGTTTAATAAACCTTAAGAAAAAAAATTAGTTGTAGCTTTTAGCTAGTTTTAATTTCCATGATTGTAGTAGTAATTAAAAAGAAAACCCAAAAAGATTTCCTGTTCTTCTTTTTGCTTGTTGGGAGCTTTCTCGTGTAAATAGTTTTATTTCTTTTCTTTGGGGGTCGATAGGAGAAGACCATAATTAAATTGTTGAAGTGGCTCTTATATACATTATTGTTGATCTGACAAAGAGCCCATATTGCCTTGTCTTCTCCTATTTATTGAATGCTTGCAGATTCCAGCTTAGTCCAATGCACATGCACTATTATTATTATCCACATCGTTCGGTCGTGCAAGTGAAAGGCAATTATGACGATATATGATGGACTGACTGAGATGAGAAAAGCTGGTATGAAATCGACCTCTCTTGTTTTTGTAAATATGATTAGTTCATCGTTCCTGATTCAGCCTATTATGAATAAACATGTTTGCAATGACAATTAGAGATCATAGTTTCTTGTGCCATGCTTAATTAGCTAGGAGCTTATAATGGTTTACCTTGCGTGCCAACATGCTATTAAAATGGTTGTGATGTGGTATCCTCCTCTGAACGACTCGAGTGGCTTGACTTGGCACATGTTCACGCATGTAGTTGAAACAAAATCAACATAGCCTCTATGATATTTATGTTCATGGTGCACTATATCCTACTCATGCTTGCATTCGGTGTTGATTAATTTTAGTGCATGTTCATGACTGTTGTCGCTCTCTAGCTGGTCGCTTCCCAGTCTTTTTCTAGCATTCACCTGTACTAAGCGGGAATACTGCTTGTGCATCCAACTCCATAAACCCCAAAGTTATTCCATATGAGTCCACCATACCTACCTATATACGGTATCTACCTGCCGTTCCAAGTAAATTTGTATGTGCCAAACTCTAAACCTTTAAATAAATATCCTGTTTTGTATGCTCGAATAGCTCATGTATCAACTAGGGCTGTCCGTATCTTCCATGTTAGAAGGGTTATTCTCAAGAGGAGTTGACTCTGCTCCTCACTCACGAGAAATTGGCTGGTCACCGGGATGCCCAGTCCCATGCTTTATGCAAGTCAAATCAAAATAATTGCAAACAAAACTCCCCCTGGGACTCTTGTTAGTTGGAGGCACTCGTTGTTTCAAGCAAGCCATGGATTGATGCTTGTTGGTGGAGGGGGAGTATAAACTTTACAATTCTGTTTGGGAACCGCCTATAATGTGTGTAACATGGAAGATATCGCCATATCTTGGTTGTTATGTTGACAATGAAAGTATACCGCTCAAAATATTATTCATCTCTATTTCAAAACCGAGCTCTGGCACCTCTACAAATCCCCGCTTCCCTCTGCGAAGGGCCTATCTATTTACTTTCATGTTGAGTCATCACCTTCTTATTAAAAAGCACCAGTTGGAGAAGACCACTATTATTTGCATTCATTACTGTTAGTTTACATTGAGGATGACTTGACTGGATCTCTTTTACCATGAATTACAATGTCTAGTCAGTCCTTGATCTTTAAAGGTGCTCTGCATTTATGTTTTGCAGTCTCAGAAAGGGCTAGCGAGATACCATCTTGTTATATCATATTATGATTGTTTTGAGAAAGTGTTGTCATCCGAGATTTATTATTATTGCTCGCTAGTTGATTATGCCATTGATATGAGTAAACATGAGACCTAAGCGTTATTGCGAATATGGTTAGTTCATAATCTTTGCTGAAAACTTGAACGCTGGCTTTACATATTTACAACAACAAGAGCAAACAGAGTTTGTAAAAGTTTTTCTTTATCACTTTCAGTTTGTCAACTGAATTTCTTGAGGACAAGCAAAGGTTTAAGCTTGGGGGAGTTGATACGTCTCCGTCGTATCTACTTTTCCAAACACTTTTGCCCTTCTTTTGGACTCTAACTTGCATGATTTGAATGGAACTAACCCGGACTGACGCTGTTTTCAGCACAATTGCCATGGTGTTATTTATGTGCAGAAACAAAAGTTCTCGGAATGATATGAAACTTCACGGAACATCTTTTTGGAAATAATAAAAAATCCTTGCAAAATATGAAGACCAGGGGGCGCACACCCTAGCCACGAGGGTGGGGGCACGCCTGCCCCCCTGGGCGCGCCCCCTACCTTGTGGGCCCCCTGGAGCTCCTCCAACCTCAACTACAACTCTATATATTTGCTTTCGGGGAGAAAAAAAATCAAAGAGAAGGATTCATCGTGTTTTACGATACGGAGCCACCGCCAAGCCCTAAAACCTCTCGGGAGGGCTGATCTGGAGTCCGTTCGGGGCTTCGGAGAGGGGAATCCGTCGCCGTCGTCATCATCAACCATCCTCCATCACCAATTTCATGATGCTCACCATCGTGCATGAGTAATTTCATCGTAGGCTTGCTAGACGGTGATGGGTTGGATGGGATTTATCATGTAATCGAGTTAGTTTTGTTAGAGTTTGATCCCTAGTATCCACTATGTTCTAAGATAGATGTTGCTATGACTTTGCTATGCTTAATGCTTGTCACTAGGGACCGAGTGCCATGATTTCAGATCTGAACCTATAATGTTTTCATCAATATATGAGTGTTCTTGATCCTATCTTGCAAGTCTGTAGTCACCTGCTATGTGTTATGATCCGGCAACCCCGAAGTGACAATAATCGGGACCACTCCCGGTGATGACCGTAGTTTGAGGAGTTCATGTATTCACTATGTGTTAATGCTTTGGTCCGGTACTCTATTAAAAGGAGGCATTAATATCAATTAGTTTCCGCTAGGACCCCGCTGCCACGGGAGGGTAGGACAAAAGTTGTCATGCAAGTTCTTTTCCATAAGCACGTATGACTCTATTCGGAATACATGCCTACATTACATTGAAGAATTGGAGATAGTTCTGTGTCACCCTATGTTATGACTGTTACATGATGAACCATATCCGGCATAATTCTCTATCACCGATCCATTGCCTACGAGCTTTCCATATATCGTTCTTTGCTTATTTACTTTTCCGTTGCTATTGTTACAACCACTACAAAATACCAAAAACATTACTTTTGCTACCATTACCTTTTGCTACCGTTACCACTACTATCATATTACTTTGCTACTAAATATCTTGGTGTAGATATTAATTTTCCAGGTGTGGTTGAATTGACAACTCAGCTGCTAATACTTGAGAATATTATTTGGCTCCCCTTGTGACAAATCAATAAATTTGGGTTGAATACTCTACCCTCGAAAACTGTTGCGATCCCCTATACTTGTGGGTTATCAAGGTGCGACGATGTGCTCGGTGAAGTAGCCCCGGTGAGGTGGGAGACGGTGTTGGTGAAGCGCACCTGATGTGGTGGAAGTCGGTGTCTATGAGGCACGTCGGTTGCGGTGGTCGACGTTTTTGGTGCGGTGGATGAGGGTGTAGATGAGGTAGCTCCGGTGCAGTGGTGAAGTGCGACCGTCGTCTTCGTCGTCGTCATCCGGCACAGAGATGGGGAAAGTGACGAAATGAGGGGCGATTCAAACTTTGCTTGGGTTGGTGGCAAATTAGGGATTTGAGCAATCTGGGCGCGGAAGGGGACGGTGGAGAAGCGAGATTTTGCAGGGCTGGAATTGGGGCCGCCAGATATTTCAATCCGAAACATGGAAGCGCGAACTTATTTTGTTGTTGTTCTTTTTTGGGGGGAAGAGGGAGGAAGGGGGGTGGGTGGCTGGGTGCTAAGAGTCCGTACGACACACGCGACCACCATGACATGACCCTGGTCTGCCTGGTGCGCCTACATTTGAGAATGCAAATGATTCTTCTTTCATTTGCAAATGAATCTGTATGTATTACCATGCCCGTGTTTTCCTTGCAAATAATTAGTCATTCGAAATGAGATACTATAAATTAATTAATGAGGAGTTATTTGAAAAAAAAATCGAAACAATATCCACGATATCCATGCTAACGTGGATTAGAGTGTGTGTCACATAATTAGTTATTTGAATTAGAGTGTGTTTCACATAGCAGTCTCCAATTATAACGTGGATTTCACATTTCACGGTATCCATGCTACTTTTTTAATACAAATTCATATGTATATGATGAACACCATGGTAGTGAAAAAACTTTGGATGGATTCAAACATATGACCTACAAAATAGCACAACAATCGAGTCAATGCCAACTTTTCCAAACTTTGGATGGATTCAACGAATTCGAAATAATTACCCATATGCATGGTCCTCAATTCAAATCTTACAATGTACACAAAATTGAAACATCGATATTAAGTCTCGTACTATCTACATTCAAATGTTGTTTTTAGCCCCCCCGGCACACACAGTACGTACTTCCTGTATCGGTCAATCTTCCTCTCCTAACCACCTTAGGAAGCTATCGGTTTCCAACACACGTTCATTCTTTCTCTCCATGTTTCCTAACTCTCTCAACTACACAACCACCTTTTTTCCACTCTGTTACCAAATGTATTTACCTCACACACCCACCATTGCACCCCATACTGAGCTCTCTCTCTCTCTCTCTCTCTCTCTCTCTCTCTCTCTCCCTCCCACCCTCTCTTGCTAGATACATGCATTGCCTATCTAGCCCCCCAACCTCTCGTGTGCACGTGTAACACCCACGATGTGGCTATATCTCCCACGTGTCGGGGCACGACTTAGAGGCATAGCCACATGGTAGGTTTGTCACAAGAGGGGTAATCTTCACACAATCCCATGTACTGAATAAGAAAGGGATAAAGAGTTGGCTTACAATCGCCATTTCACACAAATACAAGTTAAACATACATCATCCAGAATACAATCAAGGTCCGACTACGGAACCAAAATAAAAGAAGACAACCCCAAATTCTAGATCCCCGATCGTCCCAACTGGGCTCCACTACTAATCAATAGGAATCGAAACAAAAACAATGATCAAGATCTTCATCGAGCTCCCACTTGAGCTGAGTTGCGTCACCTGCACTGGCAACATCGGCACCTGCATCTGTTTGGAAGTATCTGTGAGTCACGGGGACTCAGCAATCTCACACCCGCGAGATCAAGACTATTTAAGCTTATGGGTAGGGTAAGGAAATGAGGTGGAGCTGCAACAAGCACTAAGCATATATGGTGGCTAACTTATGCAAATAAGAGCGAGAAGAGAAGCAACGCAACTGTCGTGAACTAGAAGTGATCAAGAAGTGATCTTGAAACTACTTACGTTCGAGCATAACACAAGAACCATGTTCACTTCCCGGACTCTGCCGAGAAGAGACCATAACGGCTACACACGCGGTTGATTCATTTTAATTAAGTTTAGTGTCAAGTTCTCTACAACCATATATTAACAAATTCCCATCTGCCCAAAACCGCGGGCACAACTTTTGAAAGTTCAAAACCCTGCAGGGGTGTCCCAACTTAGCCCATCACAAGATAACAAGGTCAACGAAGGATATTCCTTCTCTCGGGAAGACCCGATCAGTCTCGGAATCCCGGTTACAAGACATTTCGACAATGGTAAAACAAGACCAGCAAGACTGCCCGAATGTGCCGACAAATCCCGATAGGAGCTGCACATATCTCATTCTCAGGGCACACTGGATGAGCCAGATGTCGGGTTGGCATAGACCCTGGTTGCCTAGGGGGCGCCAGACATCACTCAGGTTGGACCAACACTTAGAGAAGCACTGGCCCGGGGGGGGGGGGGTTAAAATAAAGATGACCCTCGGGAGCGCGACTCCCAATGGAAAAGTAGGTGGTGGTGAGGCAAATGGTAAAACCAAGGTTGGGCCTTGCTGGAGGAGTTTTATTCCAAGCAAACTGTCAAGGGGTTCCCATAACACCCAACCGCGTAAGGAACGCAAAATCAAGGAACATAACACCGGTCTGACGGAAACTAGGGTGGCAAGAGTGGAACAAAACACCAGGCATAAGGCCAAGCCTTCCACCCTTTACCAAGTATATAGATGCATTAATTAAATAAGAGATATTGTGATATCCCAACATGTCCATGTTCCAACATGGAACAAACTTCATCTTCACCTGCAATTAGCAACACTATAAGAGGGGTTGAGCAAAGCGGTAACATAACCAAACAACAGTTTGCTAGGAAAGGAGGGTTAGAGGCTCGCCATGGCAATATGGGAGGCATGATAGAAGTGATTTCAAGGGTATGGTCATCTTGCCTGCAAAGTTCTCAGAGTTGTCGAAAGCTTGATCCTCGTTAGCATACTCAACAGGTTCCTCGATCACGTACTCGTCTCCCGGCTCTACCCAGAGCAAGAACAGAAGCAAAGTACCAACAATCAATCACGGTGCAATGCACAAGCAACATGATGCAAAACATGGCATGATATGCAGGACATGATATGCAATGCATATGCGTGCTCCAGAAGGGAAAGAATGATCAAGGCATCAACTTGGCAAACCAAGTGAGCTGCTGGAACGATGAGATGATTTCGGGTGAAATCGATATGAAGATTACCGGAAACGGATGCATGGTTTGCAAATGGAAAGCAAAACAAGAATGGCACTATTCTGCGATTAACAGCACGATGCCACTTAGAATGCAACAAGGAACTAAGCTACTGCACCCTAACATAACAACAAAATATATGGCAGTGATGTACACAAGATGCTTGACAAAATATGAACATTGAACTATGGTTAAATCACACAAGAGCAGGTTCAAACAAGCATGACAAAAGTGCAAAAGATATCAGCTTCACAGACTTAGTGAAAATACTAACATGCCAGAAATAACATCAGGAAGCCATGTTTAGAGCAAGCAAACAACAAGATACAGGAACATATCATAGAAACTAAAGGCATGGCATGAATCTACTAAATGCATAGAACAAAAGTCCCTTACCATAGGAAGTTTATAAGCACCATAAATAGCAACAATCCTTAGGGAAAAGCTTTAGGTTAAAAATAACCCAAGATAATTCCAACGAAGAGATTGATGGTTTGAAAAGATGTCTTGAGCGAAGAGAAAATGATGGATTTAGATATGTCACTCTTGAAACTTGTGAATCACGAAACACGAAGGGAAATTATCAACAATGGCATAACACAACCTTAAATGATAAGGTAGAAAGAATTGCACTTCGGAATGCAAGATGAAGAATGCTTGAACTCCTCAAAACCAGACATGTGTTGAACACCATGTTTATTTTTGAGTATAGCTTGGCGGATCATAACTTTGATAGAAATCTTGAAGAACAATTGAAGAATGAAAAGAATCCTGGTGAACCACCATGTAGAGCCTCCATGAAGAACTCCGGTAATAAAAGAATGATCAAACGAAAGGAAAGAGAAGTTGAAAACACAAGGTGAATCCTTGAAATGATTTGGATGAATCTCCGTGGTGATATAATTGAGAGAGCTTGGAACTCTGGGAAAAGAAAAGATAAGGCATCTCGAACCGAGAATGTGATATGATGAACCACTCCGGAAAGCAGAAATTGAATTTACTCGATGAAACAAGAATAAGAATTACATTATGCTTGTACTTCACCATTTAAATTGATGATGAGCCAACGGATTTGGCATACTACTTATTCTCATAGAAAGGATTAAGAGAGATATAGCGTAAACTTGAGAAGGTCTTCAACGAACCACCGGTAGGATTTGGAAAGAATGTAAGAATTGATATGATAACGAAGGAAGAGAAATCTTGAACGAACCACCGTAAGAATTAAAAAAAACCATAGCAAAGGCACAATTCACTGGGAAGAATTGGAAAATGAATGAAGATACTAGAAGGAATTTAGATACATGAGAACGAATAGATCACGAGCTAATTAGATAATACTTGAGCGATGCACCGGTAAGATTTCGAGAATGAGAGCTGAAAGTTGAGAATGAATAATTCTGAGATGATGGGCTCCGGAGAATCAAACTGAAAAGACTTCTGAATTGCTCCGGATGGGTGAACAGAATTCTCACAATCGAAAACAATTATGAGAGGATGGCATAAAGCTAGCACCATGATTCTTTGGGATAACGAGTGAGGATTTAAGAGGAACTCCTCTTCGGTCTTCGAATCCGAGAATGACGAGAAGAACACCACCAAATTGTTGAGACACTCCGGAATAATGAAGAATAGAAAAGTTGAACCAACGATGAAAAGAATTTGAAAGATCTTGGAGAAAGGCATTTGACTGATGATAACTCATTCTTACGTCAAACTTTGAGAAAATTTGAGGATAGCTCCGGTAAAATTAGGAGAGTCAGGTAAGATCCTGGGAAAAGACCTTTGGGTTATGGGCCCACTCAATAGAAACACTGTTGAATGATTTAAAAGGAAGATTGCGGCGGTTGAATTAAATGGCTTGAATGCGATAACAACCTCGAAATAGCTTGAGGGGATTAAGAATGGAAAACGATAATCTTCTAAGATATCTCCAACACTCTAGAACAAATGAATGGTGAGAAATGGATGATTAGGAGATACACCGGCATAAGAAAACATTTGAAACGAGGAAAAGATATGATCGAAAAAGCTTGAATTGAATCCACCATAGAAGAAAAGAGAACAAAGAATAATAAACTTGTAGATCACCTTCATGAGAACCACCAGGTAAGAACATTGAAGGAAAAGAATGATGAGACTTCGCATGAATAAAATGGATACTTGATTAAGAATTCTGAGTCCCTGAAGAAAAAAAAGGCGGGTGGGTGGGTAAACAAAGGTAACTTGGGGACAGATAAAACGAACAACATTGGGAAAAACCGAGAGGTGATGTTGTGGATGTTGAAATGATCGGATCCCCTTGAAGAGAAACACACCGGTTCCGAAGAAATTGAGATGGAAAACTCGAAGATCAAGAAGGGTTAGTATTCCCATAGAAATATGAGAACACCACTTGGGGAAGGTATGGAATCAACACTTGACATTGAAGCAACTCAAATACCACAACTCAAAACAAAACAAAGGATTGGCTTGCAGAATAAGCCGAAAACAAACATATGATAGACCCCATATCCTATCATGTGTCTGTTGGAAAGATATCCTACGAGATACTTGAATTCCCACTTATAAACTCCCGAAACTTTCTGGTTATGCAATCAGGTGTTGGGGATACAGGGGAAGCATAATATCTCACCCAAACTAACAATTCCTACATCCATCTGTATCCATCCTTCAACACATAACCAAGAAACCTTCGGAAATCATTTACCTCAACCTTCGAAAAGCATCCGTTATACGAGTTATGGCAATACTCCCGAACTCCCGCCCCAGTACTGGGTGGCGTCGAGGTTATCTCACCAACAACTGCATAAAAGAGATTTTCCATGTCGGCGAACTCAGGTATTCCAGAACTGCAACGATAAAATTGTGACGACAACACCTTGGAGCTCAACTCCCCGGGACACTGCCACAAACCCTAAATGTCAGGAGGCACCAAGAACAATGTTCTCATCACAAAACCATCGAAACGATTCCAAGATACCCGCGTGATCCTAAAAAACATTTCGTGAAATTTGAGGAGAGAAGAGTCAAAACTCTACGTCGGGAGGCCTCACCAGAGCGACGAAGGGACTGAGGAGTAAAAAGAATCCTACTCTGTGATATATATAATCCTAAGACTCAAAACATTTTCTTCTAGAATCAACAACGTCAGTGATTGGATCAAGCAAGGGGACTCCTAAGTCGGGGAAGGATCTGATACCAACTTGTAACACCCATGATGCGGCTATATCTCCCACGTGTCGGGGCATGACTTAGAGGCATAACCGCATGGTAGGTTTATAGCAAGACGGGTAATCTTCACACAATCCCATGTACTGAATAAGAAAGGGATAAAGAGTTGGCTTACAATCACTGAGGGAGTCCTGGACTAAGGGGTCATCGGGCATCCGGCCTGTTATCCGTGGGCCGGACTGATGGGCTATGAAGACACAAAGACCGAAGACTATACCCGTGTCCGGGTTGGACTCTCCTTGGTGTGGAAGGCAAGCTTGGCGGCCTACTATGAATATTCCCTCCTATGTGACCGACTCCATGTAACCCTAGATCTCTCCGGTGTCTATATAAACCAGAGGGCATAGTCCGGATAGGACAGGTTCATTACCATATACTCATAGGATAGACTTCTAGGGTTTAGCCATTACAATCTCGTGGTAGATCAACTCTTGTAATACTCATATTCATCAAGATCAATCAAGCAGGAAGTAGGGTATTACCTCCATAGAGAGGGCCCGAACCTGGGTAAACATCGTGTCCCCCGTCTCCTATTACCATCGATCCTAGACGCACAGTCCGGGACCCCCTACCCGAGATCCGCCGGTTTTGACACCGATATTGGTGCTTTCATTGAGAGTTCCACTATGCCGTCGACGAAAGGATTCGATGGCCCTTCGATCATTAGTAATGATGTCGTCCAGGGAGAAATCTTTGTGTTCGGCGGCTTCGTACTGTGGGCCAACTCTTTTCGCCATCTGGAGAAGGCCGATAGCTATGCCCCTGGCCATCAAGTCAGATTTGGAAGCTTGAACTGTGTCACGGATATCTGTGGAGACTTGATCTTCGATGGATTTGAGTCCGCGCCGATAGCTCCCCTTCTCTCCGATGAACATGACTTAAATCTGTCATCGGAACACACCCAGGAGATGGATCATGCTGCTGCAACGGCCTCAGTACCGAAGCAGATTATCCCCTCCGAGGCCATAAAGTCCGCGGCGTTGGAGCCGCACCTGGACTCGACATCCTACAATGCTTGCGTTAACGGAACTCCAGACTGGTCTCCGGCTACACGTTCTGGATTAAGTGCGCTTGCGGACACCGAGCTAGATCGGTTATCGATTTTCGAATTTAGCGCCGCAGACATCTTCCAGCATTCGCCTTTGGGTGACGTACAAAATTATTTGAAGAACTTATCATTGGAGGAAGACTCATAGCCGAACTATTTTTGATTCGAGCTAGAGGCAGGCGACGAGGAATTTTGCTTCCCGCCCGCCACCCACTTCATAGCCGCCGTCGATGACTTAACCGTCATGCTTGACTATGGCTCCGAAGACATCGACGGTATGGACGATGATGCCGACAGGGAGCAAGGCCAAGACCCGCCATTAACTGGGCATTGGACGGCCACCTCTTCATACAATGTGTACATGGTTGATACACCTAAAGGATCTGGCGACGACAAATAAGAGCCGGATAAGAACAAACCCTCTGAGACGCAGTCCAAGCGCCGGCGCCCCAAACGCCGTTCTAAGCCTCGTCGCTCGAAGGATGGCAACACTGACATCGGACAAAATAGTACTCCGGGCGACACCGAAAACAATGAAGACCCTGTCGGTGCTGCATCCGAACAGGAGGAACATGACAACACACAAGACAACCCCGATGAACAGGCCATAGAAGATAACTCGAAGGATGATAGTTACCATCCACCCTCCGAAGAGGAGACAAGCCTTGACAATGAAGACTTCATTGTGCCGGAGAACCCTCTGGAGCAGGAGCGTTTTAAACTCCAGCTCATAGCCACAGCAAGGAGCCTGAAAAAGAAACGGCAGCAACTTCAAGCTGAACAAGACCTGCTCGTCGACAGATGGACCGACGTCCTGACAGCCAAAGAATACAGCCTCAAGCGCCCAGCCAAGAGCTACCCGAAACGCAGACTGCTACCTCACTTTGATGAGGAGGCACCGGAACACACATCTCCCTCACGTAATGCGGAACGACCACCACGTGGTCAAGACAGGACGGCCGACCGGCCAGCCCGCGACCGAGACAAAGAGGCAACTCAGGGCGAAAAGCAGCCTGCCCCACCGCCTCGTAAAAATAGAGACAGAAGAGTTCGGGGTCACACAAACGACCTCCGTTAAATCCTGGACAATAAAACAAGAAACACAAGATCGATCTACGGATCGCGAGGACGTGCCTCAAGGCACGAGGAGGGCCACTTATACGGACGTGATAAATCTAACCACGCCTGGGCCGAACACCGCAGACGGACTCCATCGGAACTACGCCACGATGCAGCCCGATATACAGGCGCCGCACACCCTCTCTGCTTTACAGATGAAGTACTAGACCACGAATTCCCCGAGGGGTTTAAGCCCGTCAATATGGAATCATACGACGGCACAACCGATCCCGTAGTATGGATCGAGGACTTTATCCTCCACATCCACATGGCTAGAGGAGATGATCTCCATGCCATTAAATACCTCCCACTAAAGCTCAAAGGGCCAGCTCGACACTGGCTTAACAGCCTGCCTGAAAATTCTTTCGGCAGCTAGGAGGACTTGGAGGAAGCTTTCCTAGACAACTTCCAAGAAACCTATGTCCGGCCACCAGACGCCGATGACTTAAGCCATATAGTTCAACAACCTGGAGAATCAGCCTAAAAATTCTGGAGTAGACTCCTAACCAAAAAGAACCAGATAGTTGACAGTCCGGATGCGGAGGCCTTAGCAGCCTTCAAACACAGCATCCGTGAAGAATGGCTAGCACGCCACCTCGACCAAGAAAAGCCGAAGTCCATGGCAGCCCTCACGGCACTCATCACTACAAAAAAAGACACATCTGTGACATTTTGGGCCGAACGAATTTTTTTCCTATCATACATATGACACTTCTATGACGATAATTGTGACAAAACCTAGTATCATCATAGATGTGGTGGGCTCCTACTTCTATGACAAAAAATTATGACAGAAAATGGGCTTTGTCCTGGGCAAGCCAGAGACGCAGCTGCATGACATTCTTTGGGCCGTCCATGACGGAAAAAACCGTGGTAGAAGCGAGGGGGAGGAAAATTTTGGGGAGTTCCCGGTTACGGTGGGAGGTCGGGGGCCGAGCGATGCGCGCTTCTCTCATACACGTACGCGCGTGTGTGCGAGGCGTTGGCTCTAACTGAACCCGAGCGAGGCGTTGGGCTCTAACTGAACCCGAGCGATTGCACTACAGGCTACGCGTTACTGAACCCGAGCGATCAATCGATGGGCTGTTAACTAAACCCGATCGAGCGATTCCTTCGCTACTGCTGCAAACTGAAGCCGATCGATGCTGCCTCTGGATGAACAGTGAAGGTTGCCGGGGGGTTTGGATGAACAGTTCCCGGTGGGGGTGGATGAACAGGACCCCGTGGTGTTGCCTCTAGATGAACATGACCCCGATCGATCGAGACGGTTGGGGCTGGATGAATAGGACCCCGAGGAGGGCTGGATGAACAGGACCACCCCGTGGAGGGCAGGATGAACAGTAGACGGTGGAGGGCAGGATGAACAGTAGCCCGTGGAGGGGTGGTTGAACAGGAGCCCATGGAGAGGGCTGGTTGAATAGTAGCCGGTGGAGTAGCGCGTGGTGGAGGCTGGATGAACAGGAGCTCGTGGATGAACAGTCACAGGTGGAGGCTGGAGGAGGTTGACGGTGGATGAACAGTAGCTCGTGGAGGCTGGAGGGGGTCGACGGAAGAGATGAACAGTATCCCGTGGAGTCCCGTTTTGCGGTACGCCACACCCCTCCCGATGAACAGGACCCCCATTTCGACCGTAGCGCTCCAACACAAGTCCGTTTCCTCCGTTTTGCGGTACGCCACACCCCTCCCGATGAACAGGACCCCCATTTCGACCGTAGGAGGTCCATTTCCTCCGTTTTGCGGTACGCCAGACCCCTCCCGATCAACAGGATCCCGTTTCGAACGTGGCTGGTCGAACACAAGGCCGTTTCCTCCGTTCTGCGGTACGCCAGGCCTCGTTTCCATCGCCTGTTCCGTCCAAGCCCTCCCGATGAACATGACGCATTTCGTTGCCTCCCCATGAACACGACGCATTCCGTTGCCTCCCCATGAACATGATGACGACGTTGTTTCTCCGTTCCGACCCAGCCATGTACACGAGCCCTGGCCGTATGTATGCGCGAGTAGGCATTCGAGACCCCACCCGTATGTACACATACGTGGCCATATTTTCTTTCTTGCACCCTGGCCGCTGTACGTACGTGAACATGCTACGTGCGCGCCTCTACTATGACACGTGTGCGCCTCTACATCCACCAGTATATATGTACGTACACATTCGCGACCAGAATGACAACACTACGTACGCTTCGACCAGGTGGGTCCCGACTGTCAGGCACTTCCTTGCGTGCGAAGCTATAGCTGGTGGGTCCCAGCAGTCAGGGGCAAACATTTTTTTTTCGCGAAATACGGTGGCCCGTCTGGTGGGTCCCCGCTGTCAGGTGGAAAAATAATTATTTTGCACGTAATAAGGAGGCACTTCCTTGTTGCGGCCGTGGACCCAGCTGTCAGCCTCTCCACGTACAGTCCATGTCCGATGGAAGCCGTTCCTTGACCACGTTGACCACGTCGCGCCGAGAGCACCAGGGTGGTGGATGATGGCGAGGCCTAGGAAGGGGACGACGCGGAGCCGAGGAAGACGCGGCAGTGGATGCCCACGCGTAGAGGAGTACGAGGGTTCACTGGTTCGCTGCGGTGTGAGGCTGCCATCGCCGCAGAATAACAGGGGGTGTGGGTGAGTAGAGGGATGGCCTGGCCAGCGGTGGGAGTAGTAGGGGGCGGTGAGGCCTCCGCCACATCGCAGCCGACCACGGGAGGCAGGAGCACGAGGCACGACCAGCGCTGGTTTGGGCGGCTGGAGCAAGAAGACCAGAGGTTGAAGAAGCACTACGGCCGTTGGATGGACATCATACGGTCACTGGAGCTAGAATCGTGCATATTGACTAAGTTGACAAAGCCCTCCATCCCCGTCAACTTAGTAGGCCCACAAGTCAGCCTCCCACCAAGGGGGTCCCAGCTAGCAAGGGGTATTCATTTTTTTGTGCGTAATAAGGAGGCACTTCCGGTGGGTCCGAGATGACAGCAGGGGGGACATTTTTTTTGCGAAATACGGTGGCCCGTCAGGTGGGTCCCAGTAGTCAGGGGCAAACGTTTTTTTCGCGATATACTGGTGGGCGTCCGGTGGGTCCCTACTGTCAGGTGGAGGAATACTTATTTTCCGCGTAATAAGGAGGCACTTCCTTGTGGCTGCCGTGGACTCAGCTGTCAGCCTCTCCACGTACAGTATTCTTCTGATGGAATTCGATCGTTGACCACATTGACCACGCCGCGCCGACAGCACCATGGCGGTGGACGACGGCGAGGCCTAGTAAGGGGACGACGCGGAGCCGGGGAAGACGTGGCAGTGGATGCCCATGCGGAGAGGAGTACGAGGGTTCATTGGTTCGGCTGCGCTTTCGTCACCGCAGAATAACAAGGGGTGTGGGTGAGTGGAGTGGAGGGATGGCCTGGCCAGCGGTGGGAGTAGTATGGGGCTGGTGAGGCCTCCGCGGCAGCACAGCCGACCACGGGAGGCAGGAGCAGGCGGCACGACCGACGTTGCATTGGGCGGCTGGAGCAAGAAGACCAGAGGTTGAAGAAGCACTACGGCCGTTGGATGGACATCGTACGGTCAGTCGAGCTAGAATCGTGCATATTGACTAAGTTGACAAAGCCCTTCATCCCCGTCAACTTAGTAGGCCCACTATACTGGGTCCCAGCTAGCAGGGGCAGTATTCATTTTTTTGTGCGTAATAAGGAGGCACTTCCTTGCGTGTGAAGATATAGGTGGTGGGTCCGAGCTGTCAGCGGCGGTAATGTTTTTTTCACGATATACAGAGGCCATTTCGGTGGGTCCCGGATGTCAGGTGGAGGAAATCATTATTTTGCGCGTAATAAGGAGGCATTTCCTTGCGTGCGGCCGTGGACCCAGCTGTCAGCCTCTCCATGTACAGTCCACTTCAGATGCATGTCGATTGTTGACCACACTGACCACGCCACGCTGAGAGCACCAGGGCGGTGGACGACGGCGAGGCCTAGGAAGGGAAAGACACGGAGGCAGGGAAGACTCGGCCATTGTTTTTGTTTCCCACGCGGAGGGGAGTACGACTGTACGAGGGTTTACTGGTTCGTCTACTGTTGCCAGAGAATAACAGCAGGTGTGGCTGAGTAGAGGGATGGCTAGGCCAGCGATGGGAGTACGGTGGGGCGGTGAGGCCTGCGTGACAGCACAGCCGGCCGCGGGGAGGAGGGAGCAGGCAGTCCCGCCGGCGCTTGTTTGAGCAGCTGGAGCAGGAAGAGCAGAGATTGAAGAAGCACGATGGCCGTTGGATGGACATCCAACAGTATACAGGCCATTTGTGGAAAGCCTCAAATCTGTGGAAAACAGCATACAACCCATCTGCCATTATTTCAAATAATTTACAACCCATTTGCTAATTCTTATGAGTTTTTTGGAGCCCATATTCTTTATGTTGGCATTACAGCCCATTTTGTGGCCACGGTTAAAACATTATACGAAATTTTGCATATGTCGGTGCGGTCTGAACTGTTTTTAATCCCAAAATTTTGAGTCACATTCAGACTGATTTAAAAAAAATGTATATCAATATAAAATCAAATAATTTTCCACGCATAAAAATCAATGAAATTTAAAGTATCGAAATGAAAAAAAGATATTTGAAAATAATTGCCGGTTTGATGTGTTTTAAAAATGTACAACCCATTTCTCATTACTGATAGGCCATTTTCTCGGCCAGCCGAATGAAGCTCTCCTCGTCTTGAAAGATTTGCAGCCCAGCAGGCCTGATAAAGCGACTTACTTGACAAATCACAAAAGAACTGGGCTAGCCATTTTCAGAAAGAAAAAAAACTACTGGGCTGGTCTGTGGTAAACATAAAAGAAAAGGCTGTCTAAACAGGCCAGAGTGTCCCGCACAGCCTAGTTGACACCCTGCTTCCCTCTCAAAAAAAATTAGATAAATGCCACTCCAATTATGGTGATTCATAAAAATGCCACTGCAATTTCCAAACTTTGAAAAATGCCACAGCAATTTTTGCAAACTTTGAAAAACGCCACTGCAGTTTGCAAACTTTGAAAAACGCCACTCCAGACTTCGAAAAATGCCACTAGAAATGGCATGAAATGGCATTTTTCAAAGTTTGGAAATTGCAGTGGCATTTCTCGGATACACCAGATTTGGAGTGGAATTTATCAAATTAACCCAAAACAAAAATAACTGGGCGAGCTGCTGGGTCCCTGGTGTCAGCCGCTCGTTGTGCAATTCTCTCGTTTATTGACTACGTTGACAATGGCATGGGACCCAGATGTCAGAAATCCACTAGGAGGAGCCATTTTTTTATTGGCTTGAAATAAGGAGGCACTTGCTTGCGTACTGCCATGACCTTGGCGGGTCCCTGCTGTCATCCTCTCCACGTACAATCATCTCCTGATTGTGTACGCGTCAACTTGCTAGGCCCACAAGTCAGCCTCTAAACCGTGGAGGACAAATACAACCCATTTAGAAAAATAACAGCCCATTCCATACGTTCAAACAGAAAGTTCAACATTCAGAGCAAAGTAACAGGTCTGATCCACATATAGAGTACTGAATTTCCATGTTGACCACCATCATAGCCAAGTTAACTATCTACTCCCACTAACACTCTAGTAGCGTACAAGTACTAACTTACTCTTAGCTAACTAGACGATGCCGGCCGCCATCTGCTGTCCATGCTAAACGCCGGCACCGGCGTCCTCCACCTCTCCTCGGACTTGCCAGAGGTGCGATAGGGCGCGTTGCCCGCGCGCGTTGTCCCTATCCATGCCGGCGTGGTCCACCAAAGCTTCAGCTTCCAAGCGGGAAACCCATTTGATGAGCTAGTAGTAAAATCGGCGTCGCGAACGCCTGCGTGCCCGACAGCCTCTAGGGCTATTTGCCGGGCACCGGCCTCCACGTAGTCGGCCCAGTTGCAGGCGTGTCAGGACCGTATTTTCGGGATATTAATTTCCCAAAAGCGGCCCTTGTGCTCACCAGCCCCAGGATTACCGTTAGCTGATGAGGCACCAACTTGTTACAGAAACTCCAAGCAAAATACAAAATATGAAGTACAAGACCGTTCTGGCCTATGAGTACAACAAATGGTTTGCTAGTGGCTGAAGGCGGCAGTGGTTTGCGGATCATCAGCGTCTATGGGACTCCATTTCCCACGGGAACAGCTGACCAGGACAACTCCTATCTTCGCGAGGCTACTCTCTCCATTGCGTAGGTTCCGGGGCTGTCATCGCAAAGCTCCTCTCCACGCAAGAAATCTGGCCAAGACATAGCCAGGGACAAGCCAGTGAGTACTTTGAATGTACTCGCAAACATTAAGAACGCAGGTATAATATAGCCACCATTAATCATGCTTTAAAATATTCTATTATCACTTCGTCAGTTGTGAAATAAGGTTCATGATGCACGCAAGTAGATCATTTAAATAAAACATGAGTAAACAATCAGGGTGTAGAAATGCAGAGTACCAATCGGGTGTCTGAAGCGACGCCTCGAAAGGATAATACTATGAAGCATGCCTCAGTCGGGCGTCTGAGCGACACCACATAAAGGGCTTATATATAAACGGAATAACAAGCATGCCACAGTCGGGCGTCTCTGCGACACCACATAAAGGGCTTATAAGTAAACGAAATGACAAGCATGCCACAGTCGGGCGTCTGTGCGACACCACATAAAGGGCTTATAATTAAATGAAATGACAAGCATGCCACAGTCGGGCGTTTGAGCGACACCACATAAAGGGCTTATAAATAAAAATAAACACAGTGAATATCCAGGAGGTAGAACCGTCCCAGGGATATTCATTTTTTTCAATTAATGCAAATGGTTAGTCCACAATAATAATAATCATAACCATCATATATCACAAGTCATAATCAATATTCTGGTTTAGTAGTTTCTCCTCCGAAGACCGACACTAGACCGACACTTGACCCATCCCAGACTGTAGTCCTTAACCATGGACACGACTATTCGAATAGGTTTAATCTCTACAGAGGGTGTACTCTTTACCCACTAGCAACAGATTTCCTTTAGTCCATCGGGACTAATTCCGTCCACGGTCTTTCGTTCGAAAACACACCTAACCGCACACACCAGCCTAACTTACCGGTGTCTGGAATCACCCTTGACGCCTATTAAGCAAAACTATAAGTGGGGAGGCTACAACCTCGACTAGCATGGGATCACAAAATTTATACCGCGCGCAAACTAGGGGAGCTACCCCTTCGGCTACAACCGAAACACACATGCCCCCGGACCAGGTGGCATGCCTACCGGATGCAGCCGGTATCTTCCACCATGGCCTCTCTGTACGGTGTGTGCTAGGATAGGGGTTGACAATTTACTGATCCGTACCCTACCTATGGCAGGGACAAGTGGTAGCATGAAACAAGTATGGGGGTTACCGGAACAAGACTCGATCTATGGTCGACTCAGGAGGTTTAGGCATTCCCTGCATGATTACCATAAGAAATATATTTCAAACCAATGGACCGAATCACCACTCAGCATACCTCATCATGCCATACCGGACACAACTGTCTCAAAGAGGAACTGGAGAGAAGCATCTTGTCTACCCAAGACAGAGGCTTTCCCGGTTTCCTTTCGGTAGGTATGAAGGCTATATGAGGGTGACCACTATCACAACATATCCACGTTCAAAAGCACGGCATCATTAACATGCACTCACGAGTAGGATCATATCACCCTAATAAATATTGGAAACTTCGAGACACGGTGGCGTTGCAACCAAGTCAAACTACACACGGCAATATTATGCCAGGGTTTAGAATGCTTGCCTTCCAGGTGTGGAGGGGGTGAGGTGCTCTCCAAAACTTTTGAAAGTTTCTTCTCTCTCCAAAAATCCTATTTAAGAAAATTTGAAATCAACACATACTTTAAAAACAGTACAAAAAGTTGTCCTAATTATTTTTGAAAAAAAATCTTAAAATAAACTAGATGAAATTTGAGAGTGGTAGGAAAAAGAATCAATTCATTTGGACTTATATTTAAAAAGTTATGGCCAGTCAAAGTTGCAGTCAAACTCTGTTTTTAAAATAAACAGAAAAAGAAAACGTTTCAAAAAAAGAAAGCGTTTTTGGTGCAGCGAAGACGTACTCTGGTGTTTTACGTCTTCACTTATCCAGCATGGACCGCGCATGGGTCACTGACAGTGGGTCCAGCGGGCCCACTGGTCAGGTTTGACTGGTCTCCACTCCCTCCTCTTCCTCTGCCCGAGCGGAGGCGGGGCTCCGGCGATCGTCACCGGCGAACGGCGGTTCCTCGTGGGGAGATGATGGCGGGGATGGATCCGTGGGTCTGGGGCGGCCCTCCCGTTGGTCGTTAGGTAGGTGGGGACGAAAGGAATCGCCAGCGGTGAGCTTCGTGGCGGAGATAGCTTCGGGCCGATTTTGGGGTCTTGGCTAGGGTGGTGCTCCGTTGTAGCTGGGCGTCTGGGCGGCTCCGCAAGACGAAGAGGAGTCAGGTGGTGGTGCTGGAAGGGTGGGGGAGGCCCTGGTGGTGCCGGAGTGGCCGAGACAGGGGCGGCGGCTGTGGTTACCGGAGAAGGAGGAGACGACCACTTCCGGTCTATCCACTGCTACGGGAGGGTCAGTGAGGGAGCGAGATGAGTTGCTTGAGGGCCTGACGAGCTCGGGGGCTTCTTCTATAGGCGGCCAAGAGCAGTTCCGCGGCGGCCGGGGATAAGATCGTCGGCGACCGCCGTACTATGCTGCAGGGAGACGTGGCGGTGGTTTGGGCTGGCCGGCGCATTCCGACGAGTTCCCTACTGCTCAAGGGGGTGAGCTGGCGCGCGTGGGTGGCTCGGGCGGCACCGCCCATGGCAGGACTGCTGTAGCCGGCCGCTTGCGGCCATGGCCGACCTGACGGCGGCTCTGTGTAGTGCCAGGGGTGGCTCTGTGGCAAGGGGAAGGGGCGGGGTGTTGGCTGTGAACGGGGAAGGGCAATAACGAGCGCGAGGCGACGACAGGGCGACGCGGCGGCTCGGTGCATGCACGTGCAAAACGTGCGCTCTGGGCGCGCCCAGAGCACGTACACGACGTGTTCGACCAAATGCCAGGGCATGCTAGGGGGCTCCAATCCACAAGAGAGTTAGCAGGGTGGGGCTATAGGCTTGGGAAAATCCATGTGACATGCTGGTCTAGTCAGGGGATCAAGTTCATAACACAAACCAGAAACTTAGCCAAAACTGGTCATGCACTCAGGGTGTTTGACAAAATGCCAATGGCATCTAGGCAACTCTTGGGGCGGCCAAATTCTCCAGGTCAGTGTCTCCTTGGATGAGTAAGAGGGTGGTGAGGTTAGTTTAACAAAAACAAACACTTGTTAGTGTAAGTTCTGCAAAACTTCAGTTCTGGACAACAGGTAAATGGCATTGTTTCATGATCCAGAAATCTTCCAATGGGTCTCCTCTTCTGGACTTAAGGGTTTTGCAAGGTGGGCTATAAGCAGGAGAAAACTCAAGGGTACTAGAGCAAATTAAACTAGGGTTGCTGTAGAAAAAGCCAAACTGGATCAGAAAGCAAAAGAGGTTGATTCACTCAAATTTTTGAAAGAACACCACTGGGTTTTTGCATAGAGTTGAATTACATACCACTACCAACATCCCACAATTTTGGTGGAAGTTTTAAAGAAATATTTGAATAGGCTGTAGTGTAAAATTGCTCTCTGGACCAGATTTTAAAACTTGGTGTAGAGCTCAAAATGTTAAAAGAATGGAATATATTTCTGAATAAAAGTGATTTACAAACATCACATGACATCTCCAAATTTTGGTTGGAATATTAGATGAATTTATAAAAGGGTTGCAGTGCAAATGGGGCCCTAAAACCCAAGAAAACTCACTTTAATGAATAAAGCTCAGAGAGAAATAATTATGTAATTAAATCCACTTATAATAGAAATGTTTTTCTTGAGGGGGAAAACAAGTCCAATAATGCATTTGGAAAGTTTTTCAGTTGAGGTAAAAATCCCATAATAATAAGGTAAAGAATGGCTCTGAAATCAAAAGGAAAAATCCAGAAAATAAAGGTTTAAATTTCCTGGCAAAATTTTTACTCAATAAAACAAGGGTAAAATTTTGGGGTGTCACAACACTACCCCCCTTAATAAAATCTCGTCCTCGAGATTTGTTAAAAGTTTTTTTAAGAAAATATATGCAATAAAATGTGGCTACAGTGAGAGGGCAATAAGTGGTGTAAAACCACAGTGTGGAACACTGGCACTGCGTGGAAAAATCTACGGATAGGGGGAAACGAGAGATTTCTACGTTGGATACAGTAAATTTAGAATAAATTCTAAATTTAAAATACGCTGGTCGTACCCGAGAGCACAGTGCTCTCTCTGGCTGACAGGTGGACCCAGGGTCCATTGTCAGTCTCTTCTTCTTCCTCCGGTTTTCTCTTCTTCCTCTCTCCCGCGCGCTTTCCCGCGCTTTCTCCACCGACGACGTTTAGCGCGTAGGGCATCTAGGCCGTACCGCGGTAGTGTGCGGCGTGCTAGCTGCCGGTGCAGCATGCACTCACCTCGCGGGCCAGCGTGCTGTCGGCACTGCTTGCGGATTTGCCTCCGAACACCGGCAATCGGGCGACGAGCGGCGCTGGTGGACTTCGCCCACCGTACACCGAGCTCGAGCTATAAAATGGCCGAGGTGTTCCTCTCTTCTTCCTCGCACCTGACCTCGCTTCTCCTTCTCCTTCGTCCTCCTCCATTTCCGTTTACAGAAGCTCGGGTGAGGCTCTAATGGCGGAGGCGATGCCGGACCGGTACGTGATCCTGGTGTGCGGAGGGCTGGCGGCATTGCTGGGGCTCTCCGTGCTCCTGTGTGCATTGATCCTCGATGATCGTCGTGATGCTGCCGCTCGAGTGTTGGCTCTCCGCGGTGGCGGTGGTCACGAGGAGTAGGTGGGGTGTCGGGTGCTAACTGTTGTCGGTGTGCGGGAGGTAACTTGCACCTGGATGATTCCCACTAATCCCTCCTCCAGAGACTGTGGTGTATTAGGGAGATGATTAGCCAGATGCAACATGGTTACGTGGTGTTGCAAGTAGTGTATGTGTTCGAGTGGTTGTGGCTGTGAGTCTGTTGTCGTGGTGTCGCATGAATAAAAATCTATGTCGTGAGGAGGTATACGCTGCAGCAGCTCAGGGAAAAGAAATCTCACTCCAGGATTTTTCGCGAGTGAAAACTTGTTAATTTAAAATAACCGCAGCAAAGATTACTCATAATAATTGCAACCAAATAATTGACTCCCCGCACAACTCAGGGTACCACGCATAAGTTACAACACAAAAATAAATGTTGCAATAATAACATAGCAGTGACGCTTATAATGCAAACGATAACTGGACGGGGTCCCGAGAAAACGTCTCTGGTACCGGGGCGCACTCTTCTTCTATCGGGGGGAAGCGGATTGACCAGTCGATGCATGTGTCTCTCCTGGTCGGGTCTCAGTGGTCTGCCGATGGCGATCTGAGGATTTAAATCAGCGAGGCTCTGGAGATAACCCATTACTCGCTAGGTCAAACGCTCTTGGGCGATGACGTACTGGACAAGGTTGGCCAGTACTGGGTCTCTCTCAATTCGTCCACCGGGAAAAGATGTCACTTCCCCAGGTGCTGCATGGCTCGAAAAGTAGTAATACCCTCGTTCGCTGGCATAGGGCACCACGAATCGAAGACGAACAAGCGCTTCGTGTGCAGCCGCTTCTATGGCCATCTGCGGAGTCGGCATAGATTTCCCCAGGAAGGAGACTTCCGTTGGGTCTTGGTTTGAGTTTACGGGAGGCATGTGCACTACTGCCCAATATTTCGAGGTAGAAGAGGTGATCCTCGATTTGAGCAGCTCGTACTGGGGTGGCTGGGTAGAACCCATGGTACTGCAGGTAAAGTCCCACAATATTTTAACAAAGCTACCCGGGGTTGCATCTGGGGTTCTCAGATAAATGCTAGGGCTCGGCATGGCAAGAAGTGGTTGTGAGGGTTGCGCACAAGATGAGGGGTACTTGGCAAGGTCACGAGGTGGTCTTTTATATAATGACCGGGCTGGGTTATTTACCACGGTGAGGGGCAACGGGTTTGTCGGTTCTGCTCTCATGGGGATCGGGGACAAAGCCACAGATACACACATCTCCCAGAAGTGACGTGTTACTGTGGGTGCCGTCGGGGTTGGTTTTGGTAGCTACGCCCGGAATTAAAAATGCAGCCGTACATCAACACAACTACTATTTAAATTAGGGGCGCATATGCAGACAACATAGCGGTGATACAAGGTCACACAGTTACAGGTTGTGGACATACTGAGACTCGGTACTACTCGAGTGACTTAGTCCACCTCGTTTATATCTAAGCGGGCGTGCCTCGTGGTTGTCGAGGTTTCTCCACGGGCTTCACCGTCGGAGTTAGCTGCAGGTGGTTGAGGAACTGCATGGTTGGGGTAGTGATGATGACCATCGCGGGGATTGTTGGCCACAATCCTGTTGGAGTGTGTTCCCAAAAGGCGAGGAAGCACTTCTGGGGTCATCAAAGCACCTTGGTTGATGGCTGGGGCTGACCTCAAGGTCTCGATCGGTTGTCCGAGCAGCACGACTGGGTTGTCGGCGTCGGGTTCATCTTCTCTTCTTGCTGGGGCTCGGCGGATCAGTTCTCCATGAGCTGCGATCAGCTCAAGGGTGATTTGATCGAATAGTCCCTCTAGTGCACTTACATAGTGCACCAGATGCAATAAAGTAGGATCCGTCTCGTGATCTCCGTTGGCAACTTGGGGTGGTCTACCATACGTGTCACGGCTGGGGTAGTAGTAGAAGGAGCGACAGTTAACTCTGGGCGACAAGTGCCGGAGTTGAACTATAGCTTCTCGGGCAGCTAGTTGGATGGCTTGTGGCTTAAAGGAAGTTGTCCTTCCGGTGAACCTGTAGGGGCGTTCTGGTGATAGACCCCTACCATAGACGTGCACAGTGGCCCAAAATTGACGGCTCTCGCCGCTCATGGACCCTTGGTACACAACATACTCTGGGGGCTCTTCTAACGCGAAGGCACGGCGGGTGAGGTTTGCTAGCACGGTCACAAAACCTCTATGGTTGGTCGCTGCGGTCTCATTGTGAACAATACGGCCAGGCATTATAGCTTGGTTTGGGGTAGAGGCTGTGCTGTGCTGGGTTGGGGTTAGCATGCCCTTTTTATAGAAAAAGGGGACGGAGTCTTCCCTCGCACGCTTGCGAAAAAGACTATTTAGGGGCCGGTCACTGGTGCGTGATCAACAGGCTAGGTGGGTAGGTTGGGCACCGACTGCCAAAAAGGTGTCGGGCTCACTGTGTGGCTATCTTGCATGGGAAGCTTGGCTGGGGTTTGGTTAATGTCTGGTGGGTTGGTTTCCTAGGTTTATCGACCTGGCTAAGATAGGATTAGCCAATAGTCAGCCTGGCTCTGATACCAAGTTTGTCAGGACCGGATTTTCGGGATATTAATTTCCCAAAAGCGGCCCTTGTGCTCACCAGCCCCAGGATTACTGTTAGCTGATGAGGCACCAACTTGTTACAGAAACTCCAAGCAAAATACAAAATATGGAGTACAAGACCATTCTAGCCTATGAGTACAACAAATGGTTTGCTAGTGGCTGAAGGCGGCAGCGGTTTGCGGATCATCAGTGTCTATGGGACTCCATTTCCCACGGGAACAGCTGACCAGGACAACTCCTATCTTCGCGAGGCTGCTCTCTTCATTGCGTAGGTTCCGGGGCTGTCATCGCAACGCTCCTATCCACGCAAGAAATCTGGCCAAGACAATAGCCAGGGACAAGCGAGTGAGTACTTTGAATGTACTCGCAAACATTAAGAATGCATGTATAATATAGCCACTGTTAATCATGCTTTAAAATATTCTATGATCACTTCGTCAGTTGTGAAATAAGGTTCATGATGCACGCAAGTAGATCATTTAAATAAAACATGAGTAAACAATCAGGGTGTAGAAATGCAGAGTACCAAGCGGGTGTCTGAAGCGACGCCTCGAAAGGATAATACTATGAAGCATGCCTCAGTCGGGCGTCTGAGCGACACCACATAAAGGGCTTATATATAAATGGAATAACAAGCATGCCACAGTCGGGCGTCTGTGCGACACCACATAAAGGGCTTATAAGTAAATGAAATGACAAGCATGCCACAGTCGGGCGTCTGTGTGACACCACATAAAGGGCTTATAATTAAATGAAATGACAAGCATGCCACAGTCGGGCGTCTGAGCGACACCACATAAAGGGCTTATAAATAAAAATAAACACAATGAATATCCAGGAGGTAGAACCGTCCCAGGGATGTTCATTTTTTTCAATTAATGCAAATGGTTAGTCCACAATAATAATAATCATAACCATCATATATCACAAGTCATAATCAATATTCTGGTTTAGTAGTTTCTCCTCCGAAGACCGACACTAGACCGACACTTGACCCATCCCAGACTGTAGTCCTTAACCATGGACACGGCTATTCGAATAGGTTTAATCTCTGCAGAGGGTGTACTCTTTACCCACTAGCAACCGATTTCCTTTAGTCCATCGGGACTAATTCCGTCCAGGGTCTTTCGTTCGAAAACACACCTAACCGCACACACCAGCCTAACTTACCGGTGGTTGGAATCACCCTTGACACCTATTAAGCAAAACTATAAGTGGGGAGGCTACAACCTCGACTAGCATGGGATCACAAAATTTATACCGCGCGCAAATTAGGGGAGCTACCCCTTCGGCTACAACCGAAACACCCATGCCCCCGGACCAGGTGGCATGCCTACCGGATGCAGCCGGTATCTTCCACCATGGCCTCTCTGTACGGTGTGTGCAAGGAAAGGGGTTGACAATTTACTGATCCGTACCCTACCTATGGCAGGGACAAGTGGTAGCACGAAACAAGTATGGGGGTTACCGGAACAAGACTCGATCTATGGTCGACTCAGGAGGTTTAAGCATTCCCTGCATGATTACCATAAGAAATATATTTCAAACCAATGGACCGAATCACCACTCAGCATACCTCATCATGCCATACCGGACACAACTGTCTCGAAGAGGAACTGGAGAGAAGCATCTTGTCTACCCAAGACAGAGGCTTTCCCTGTTTCCTTCCGGTAGGTATGAAGGCTATATGAGGGTGACCACTATCACAACATATCCACGTTCAAAAGCATGGTATCAATAACATTCACTCACGAGTAGGATCATATCACCCTAATAAATATTGGAAACTTCGAAACACGGTGGCGTTGCAACCAAGTCAAACTACACACGGCAATATTATGCCAGGGTTCAGAATGCTTGCCTTCCAGGTGTGGAGGGGGTGAGGTGCTCTCCAAAACTTTTGAAAGTTTCTTCTCGCTTCAAAAATCCTATTTAAGAAAATTTGAAATCAACACGTACTTTAGAAACAGTACAAAAAGGTGTCCTAATTATTTTTGAAAAAATCTTAAAATAAACTAGATGAAATTTGAGAGTGGTAGGAAAAAGAATCAATTCATTTGGACTTATATTTAAAAAGTTATGGCCAGTCAAAGTTGCAGTCAAACTCTGTTTTTAAAATAAACAGAAAAAGAAAACGTTTCGAAAAAAGAAAGCGTTTTCGGTGCAGCGAAGACATACTCTGGTGTTTTACGTCTTCACTTATCCAGCATGGACCGCGCGTGGGTCACTGACAGTGGGTCCAGCGGGCCCACTGGTCAAGTTTGACTGGTCTCCACTCCCTCCTCTTCCTCTGCCCGAGCGGAGGCGGTGTCGTGGTTTTGTCACGGCCGATGTCCTAGAGAAAGGACTTAGTCGTGGAGCCATCATGATGGGGTAGCTTGAAGGGGTTAAAGCAGACACAGGGATGCAAGAGAGTTTATACTAGTTCGGCCCCTTCGATGAAGGTAAAAGCCTACGTCTAGTTGTGATGGAATTGATGGGGTTTCGATGACTAGGGAGCAAACAAGCTTCGCCTATGTCTCGAGTCGTTGTCTGTTGTCCTTGAACCGCCGCCGGGTCGTCCCCTTATATACACGGGTGACGCCCGTCGGTTCACAGAGTCCCAATACTGGCTCATAGATGTGTCCGGTTTGGTCTCTACTTATTCCTAACTTATAATACAAGTTAACTACCAACGCCGGTTTACGGCTACAGGCCTTGAACCAACCATGGGCCTTGAGCCCTTATCTGCCTTCTCGGGCTTTAACATACTTAACTACTGACGAAGTTAATCCGGCCCAGATAGACCGGTTTACGCCCAGTAGTAATATCCCCAACAATAGGCCCCAGATTGATTTGAACATGTTCATGTCAATCCTTTAGCAAAAATCTTCATCTTCAATATCTGCTTGTAGTTTGTTGAATCGCCGTGATATCATCTTCTCTGGTCGTTGTAAACCGGCGTGACGTCACCTGTTATAAAGGACTTTAATAGGTCTGCGACAATTAAGGCGACATCTTCGTTTCCAAACCCTCGGTCCCTTGATTTTCGCGCCTGACTCCTGTCCCTTGCCTTATAAATAGGACCGAAGGGTCATTTCTTTTTCCCCTCCGTGCCCTTCTGCTTCGTCTTCCTCGTGTCGCCCAGCTTCGGAGCTCCACCGCGACCGTCAACCTCTACATCAACCTTGGCCGCTGCATCAACCTGGGCGCACCAGAGTAACGCGGCAACCTTCCGCGTCTTTCTCATCTCTAGTAAGTCTTCTGTTCTTATCAACACAGATCTGTTCTAGGGTTTCATGTTCTTCTAGTGTTCATCGCCTGTTCCGTGTTCATACGATAGCTCCTAGATGCGTCTGTCAATCCTTGCTCTGTGTAGCGGTAGGTTTTAGCATCCGCCTTCAGTTTCATGCCTCAAGACCATAGATCTATATGTATCTCTGCCCATTGATTCAGTATTGTTCTTTTTTTGAACCTTGAATATTTTCCTTCTTTTCTGAACTTGCTTCAGATCCGTTGCTGTAGAGAAGTCTTGTGAAATATGTTTCTGTAAACTTACTCATCTGCTTCAATGTTTAGACCAGGTGGTTTAACTTTGCAGAAAAAATTGCCAAACTGGTATATACCATTAGCCCCCTTTGTTGAACCGCCAGTTGTTGTTGCTTCATAAAACTCTGGTTTAGATAGATCTGTCTCCGGTTTAACATTGCACATACCAATGTACCTTAATCAATGCATTTTTGAACCGGGATCATCTACCTTGTAGATTTCATCATGGCCAAGCAAGTATATGAGTGCAACTGGGTTCCTTCTCGCGTCACAGAGGCTCAACTGGACGATTTAGTCCTGATCGGCGCCTTAGGCAGCAAAGATACCATCCATTGGAGGGCTCCTGGCAAAGAATGCCCTCCCACACCTCAAGAAGGAGAGGTCGTCATTTTCGTAGATCACTTAGCCCGGGGCTTTAAGCCGCCCGGTTCTAAATTTTATCGGGACGTGTTAGCCGATTTTCAACTCCATCCACAAGATACTGGCCCCAACTCTGTTACCAACATGTGTCACTTCCAAGTGCTCTGTGAGGTGTTCTTTCAAGAGGAGCCCACAGTGGAATTGTTCAGAGACTGTTTCCATCTAAACCGCCGTACGGTGTTTACTAACGGCTCCAATACGGAGTTGGGTGGCGTGGCGATTCAGAAAAGGAAAGAGGTCACATACCCTCACGCCAAACTGCACAGCCACCCCAAAGAGTGGAATCAAACATGGTTCTATTGCAAAGATACCTCCCCTGCTGGTGAAAATCCCTTGCCTGGCTTTCATCCGGAGCGGCTCAGCAATACACACCCCTTTCCGCAAAGGTTGACTGCCCAGGAGAGAAGCAAATATGCTCCTCAACTGTCGAAGCTCAGAGCCTTTATGGCCAACGGTTTAACAGGGGTTGATCTCGCCCGCTGTTGGATATCGTGGAGCATACTACCCCTTAGTCAGCACTCCGGTTTGATGTGTGAATATACTGGCAGTGTTGATGACCCACTGCGACATTCCAACATCCAGCTCACCGATGAAGAAATCACAGAGGCTGTGAATAAGATGCTGAATGAACCGGAACACATCTGTGCTAAGACCGGCCTGCTTCCCTTCTGTGCCACCAACAAACCACCAGCTGTAAGAGTTTGATTTTTCTTTTTGCTAAACCTGCAATTGATATATCTGGTCATTGTTTAATATCAGTGTCTGTGTAACCAGGGCAATGATCCGTTTTGGAGCAAGAAACTGCCGCAGGAGAAACCAGAAAGAGCAACCCGGCAAAAGACTAAAGCTGTGAAGAAGACTGCCCACAGGAAAAGAACCACTGCATCCTCTAACCCGGCCCCTGATGATGATGTGGATAATCCGGACCTTGAGGTAGGGCTTGACTCACTTGGCTTATTCTTCATGCGCCTTATTGATGATGATATTTGTCAGGATGATGCTGAAGCCAGCCATGCTGATGCTGCATAGGTAATTATTCTCTCTTCCGATTCAGAACCTTTGCCTTCACTAAAAATCCGTCAGGCAAACCGGAAAGTTAAATTTTCTCATCCTCTTGCTTATTTGGATCCCAAATTTCTTATGAAGACCCAACAGCACGAAGCTCGTCGCATAACCCGGCACAGCGGCCAGGTAGTTACCTCCGCCGGTTTACCGAACAGTCCGGTTCGGAAACGCCGTTCAGAGGTCTCTAATTTGCTTGTCAGTGCTTGTCCTAAAGCGGGCTGCTTTCGTCAACCTCTTAATCCATATGACTCCGATTACCAGGTTACTTCCCACTCATCCTCTGGCGAGTCATCGGCTACTCAGCTGCCACCGCTCAAAATAGTGCTTGGGTAAGCTATACTTATCATAATATTTGCAGCACATCGCCTTGGAACATATGATGTATTTGATTTTGTTTATTCCTTTCAGGGCCAAACCTAGGCAAGCAAGAAGGCTCGCCTGGACAAAGCGGCTGAAGAAGATGCCGTCCTTGAATCGGGCAAAACACCAGATCTTGAAGCGGCTATTCCTGAGGATATACCCAATGATCCACCACAGCAGGACGACGATCTTATTGTTGAAGAGAGACCTATTGATACCTCAAGTCCTGTCAATCAGCCCACAAGCTCCATCCGGATTGAGAAATCCACCGGTCCAACAAAACCTACTGACAAGCCAACAGCCCCAGTGCAAACCGGTGATACCAAGGATGATGAGGTTGTCATTACTGGCATTGGCCATACAGAGCCAAGCAATCTTGTCGCTTTGTCCAAACATTCTGCCAAGGAAGAATTTGCTACCTTTGGCAAAGGCAAGTGGAATGCTGATCTGGCGACTTACGCTGCTCTGAACGCCCAAGATATCCATTCTGGCTACCTGAACCGGCTGTATACCAGTCGTGACTATGAAGCCGGTCTGTTTAATATGATGAAAGATAAATATGAGGTAACTTCCATATGCTCTTTCCTGCTTGTATATTTCCATTCTTGTTGACGCTCCTAGCCCTCGAGGGCCGGTTTGTAATCTTCTTTCAAACTGGGACTTACTAATATAAATATTAATGCTTTGAAATTTGCTGTTGTAGTCCCCAAGGGCCGGCTCAACTAAGCGTAGTTAAACCGGGACTTTAAGTAATTGAGATCGCCGCATCAGAATATATATATATGAGCAAATAGCCATTAGCCCCCAAGTGCCAAGTTGAATACTTGTATTGATCTTGGGACTTTGTAAGCAATTGAAAGATGAAGATCGAATATGCATTAGCCCCCAAGTGCCAAGTGCATAACTTGTTATGTGGTTGGTACTTCAATCCTTGTACCGTTTTGCTGAATCATATAACTGTCTGCATGCAGGCTGAGCTGAAGACGAAAGAAAGCCAAGTCGCCGATCTCCAAGTAAAATCTGAAATCACAACAAGCTGAAACCTCCAAAGCAAAAGAGGAAGTAACCAGCGCTTTAAGCGCCATGGAACAGCTTAAGGAGGTCTTCAAGAAAGAACGGGCGGATTGGGCCACTGAAAAATCCGCTTTAACCAGACGAGCAGAAGATGCCGAGGCTGCACTTAAACCGGTGGTGGACGAACTGGCCAGCATAAAGTGGCATGTGCATGCCATGACCACTGCTATCTTTGGTAAGCTCGTTTGATTTCTAGATTGCTTCAACCGTCTTATAGAGCTACCAGTTTGTTAACCCTTTGTGATACTTCAGGGACATGCATTGGTCATCTAGGGTCAGATGTGCGAAAGAAATTGAAAGCCGCCTATACATTGATCGAACAACTGTATATTGGTGAGCAGCGGATCATCTGTACTGCATCCCACAACAAGCCGGCGCCCACTTTGATTCAGGACACTCTGCAGAAACTGTCGGTGCTTCCTGCCCGGGTTAAAGAGCTGAAGAAATATTCTGCTCGAACCAGCGCGATCAACGCCTTAATCCGGGCAAAAGCTTGGGTGCCGGATTTTGATCCTACTGAAGCGGCTCAGGGCTATCCCAGCCTGAAGGAAGACGGGTCAGAGTTTGGTGAAGCGGATCTACGAGCAATAAACCGGGAGGTGCGTCCGCTAGCTTGTCAATTGGCTGAAGAAGCAAACTTGTCTCACTATCAAGCCCATTATGACAATCAAAACAAGCGAGTAGCTGTACCAATTCATGAAGCGGAAAATCTTATCCCTCCAATCCGTAAGCATACTTATGCTCCCGATATTGAACCATCGTTGCTGATCCAGGATGAAGTTGTCTTTCGAGCATTAATGGGAATCGACTGGACAACTGTTGATTTCCAGCTGCTGGGTAGAGAAACTGGAGCTGAAGCAGCGCGGGATGACCCACAACCATCAGGCCAGGCTGGTGACCGAGCTTGAACCGGAAGCCGGTTTAAACTGCTTCTCCTTTGAAAAATAATGATCTTATTTTGGGCACCGTGTTGCCTTGTAGTAGGCTAGCTGATACTCTTGATCTTAATATGCCTTCGTGCATAACCACTGCAATTTGTGCTTTCCTTTGGGTGATGAACTATCCAAAGTATTTTCTGCAACATAAAAAATCTTAAAGTGCCACCGCGGTTGTACCGTCAGGCGGAGTATGATGTCTGCATATGTAAAATCAAAATATCTGAAATTTAAGCATATGATCAAATCTTTGAGATACATAATACCTGCCATCGTTGGACATGAAGTTGGCTTAGCCAATCTTAAAGCGGAGGTTTATAAACCCACACTATTTGGAGGAGATAACAGCTCCTGTATATATAATGCCGGTTTACCATGTAAACCGTGCCGGGTTGTAAAACACCGTGTTACTCCGTAATAGGATGTTAACAAAAAATCAAACCGAGCAAATAGTCGTCAGATTAAAAATGGACCGTGTTCCGTCAATGGACAGTGTGAACCGGTAAAAACTTTGTCGGTTTAAAAAATGCAATAAAAAGAAAGAAATATCTTTCAAAGAAAAGTGTGAAGCAAAGGCAATGACAAAACCATTTGCAAAAAAAGGCTTATTTGAGCTGATCAGATGGCGTTACCATGGCCGAACACGACCAAGCTCCCTATAGGTGTAACTATGGTTCTAGTCAGCCAGGTCCCCAAATGAAACCGTGGCATTTATGCCGATCAAGTGGCATGGCAATGGTTCGGGTTCGACCAAGCCCCCAAGTGATTTTGTGGCCTTAGGCTGATCAAGAGGCATGACTGGTTCAGACGTGACCAAGTCCCCAAGTGATCTGGTGGCTCTCGCCTATCAAGAGGCATTGTATTGGTTCGGACACGACCAAACCCCCAAGTGATATAACATGATGCTTTTTTTAAAGCCAACTCAAGGGGTAAACCGGAGGCCGCTTTAGAACAACTCTGTGTAACCACACATGATGTAAAAGAAACAGATACCCCGCTTTAGCTGAGGTTCCGGTTTATTATATTTAATCATAATATATACATCATCGTAATATGTACATAAGTAGAGCCAATGGCTCAGGTATAGTAAGGCCGAAGATGAGCTATGTTCCACGGCCTGTTGGTCTCCTCCTCTGATGTACGTGAGTCCTTATGCTCTCGAATATCGATCAGATAGTATGACCCATTGTGCAGATTCTTGCTGACCACGAAAGGCCCCTCCCAAGGTGGGGATAGCTTATGCATATCAGTCTGATCTTGGATGAGCCGAAGCACCAAATCTCCTTCCTGAAAGGTTCTGGTTCTGACTCGGCGACTGTGATAGCGACGAAGATCCTGTTGGTAAATCGCCGAGCGGGCAGCTGCTATGTCACGTTCTTCATCCAACAGGTCCAAAGCGTCTTGCCGTGCGATCTCATTGTCCGCTTCAACATAAGCCGCCACACGGGGTGAATCATGACGGATATCACTGGGGAGAACCGCCTCCGCTCCGTAAACCATGAAGAACGGTGTGTATCCTGTCGATCTGTTGGGTGTAGTATTGATGCTCCATAACACAGATGGTAACTCTTCTACCCAACAACCCGGTGTTCTCTACAAAGGAACCATAAGCCGGGGCTTGATGCCTCTCAAGATCTCTTGATTAGCCCTTTCTGCTTGACCATTGGACTGTGGATGTGCCACCGATGAAACATCGAGCCGGATGTGCGCTCGTTCGCAGAACTCCTTCATGGCACCTTTGGACAAATTGGTACCATTATCTGTGATGATACTGTGTGGAAAGCCAAACCGGAAAATCACTTTTTTGATGAACTGAACCGCCGTGGCCGCATCACACTTGCTAACAGGTTCTGCCTCCACCCACTTTGTAAACTTGTCAACCGCCACCAGGAGGTGGGTCTTCTTATCTTTGGACCTTTTGAAAGGCCCAACCATATCCAGCCCCCAAGTCGCAAACGGCCAAGTAATTGGAATCATTCTCAATTCTTGAGCCGGTACATGAGCACGTCTTGAAAACTTTTGGCAACCATCACATCGTCTGACTAGATCCTCCGCATCAGCATGAGCAGTTAACCAATAGAAGCCATGGCAAAATGCTTTAGCCACCAGAGATTTTGAACCGGCGTGGTGACCACAATCTCCTTCGTGGATCTCACGCAAAATTTCACGGCCTTCTTCAGGAGACACACAGTGTTGAAACGCCCCTGACACACTGCAATGATGCAACTCGCCGTTGATAATAGTCATGGACTTGGATCGCCGGATTATCTGTCGGGCCAGAGTCTCATCCTCTGGTAAGTCGCCCCGGTTCTTGTACGCCAGGTAAGGAAGCGTCCAATCCGGAATAACATGAAGAGCTGCCACCAATTGAGCCTTCGGATCAGGAATAGCCAAATCCGCTTCACCAGGGATCTTGACCGATGGGTTGTGCAACACATCCAGAAAAACATTGGGCGGGACCGGTTTGCGCTGAGAGCCCAGCCGGCTTAAAGCGTTCGCCGCTTCATTTTTCCGCCGGTCCACATGGTCCACCTAATAGCCTTTAAAATGACCTGCAACAATATCCACCTCATGACGATATGCTGCCATGAGTGGGTCCTTGGAGTCCCAAGTGCCAGACACTTGCTGAGCCACGGGGTCCGAGTCACTGAAACACTTAACTTGACTTAGATTCACCTCCTTAGCCATCCGGAGACCATGGAGCAAGGCTTCATACTCTGCTGCATTGTTAGTACAAGGGAACATTAAGCGGAGAACGTAACAAAACTTATCACCTCATGGGGAAGTTAATACGACACCAGCCCCCGAGCCTTCCAATTGCCTGGATCCGTCAAAATGGATGGTCCAATATGTGTGATCCGGCTTTTCTTCAGGTGCTTGCATTTCCGTCCAATCATTGATGAAATCAACAAGTGCTTGAGACTTAACCGCCGTCCGAGGCACATACTTCAAACCGTGCGGCCCAAGCTCTATAGCCCACTTAGCAATCCGGCCAGTTGCTTCCCGGTTCTGGATGATATCCCCCAAAGGAGCAGAACTGACCACCGTAATTGGGTGCCCTTGGAAGTATTGTTTAACCTTCCGGCTTGCCATAAAAACTCCATACACCAGCTTCTGCCAATGCGGATACCTTTGCTTGGACTCAATGAGCACCTCGCTGATATAATAGACTGGACGTTGAAACGGATGCTCCTTATCTGCCTCCTTCCGCTCCACCACAATAGCCACGCTGACCGCCCGAGCATTAGCCGCAACATATAGCAGTAATGGCTCCTTGTCAATGGGAGCGGCAAGCACAGGTGGATTGGCCAATTGCCGCTTTAAGTCCTCAAATGCTTCATTAGCAGCAGAACTCCAGACAAACTGATCCGTCTTCTTCAACATCTGATACAAAGGGATTGCCTTCTCACCAAGACGGCTGATAAACCGGCTTAACGCGGCAATCCGGCCTACCAGGCGTTGAACATCATTGATACACTTCGGTTTAGCCAGGGAGGTGATGGCTGTGATCTTCTCCGGATTAGCCTCAATTCCCCTATTGGACACCAGAAAACCCAATAACTTGCCCGCCGGTACACCAAAGACGCACTTGTCCAGATTAAGCATCATCTTGTATGTCCTCAGGTTCTTAAAGGTTTCCTTCAAATCATCAATCAGAGTCTCCTTCTCCCTGGATTTAACCAAGATATCATCCACGTAAGCATGTACATTACGGCCAATCTGTTTGTGAAGACAATTTTGCACACACCGTTGATAAGTTGCCTGGGCACTCTTGAGCCCAAAGGGCATAGACACATAGTGGAAGGCTCCAAAGGGAGTTATGAACACTATCTTCTCCTGGTCCTTAACTGTCATTTTGATCTGATGATAGCCAGAATATGCATCCAAAAAACTCAAACGCTCACAACCCGCTGTAGCATCAATAATTTGATCAATACGGGGAGGGCAAAAGGATCTGCTGGACAAGCCTTATTAAGATCTGTGTAATCCACACACATGCGCCAGGTGCCGTTTTTCTAAAGGACCAGCACCGGATTGGCAAGCCACTCAGGGTGAAGAACTTCAACAATAAAGCCAGTTGCTAAGAGCCTGGCTACCTCTTCTCCAATCGCCTTGCGTCTTTCTTCGTTAAACCGGTGGAGGAACTGTTTCACCGGTTTGTATTTAGGATCCACATTAAGGGTGTGCTCAGTGAGTTGCCTCGATACACCTGGGATGTCAGAGGGCTTCCATGCAAAAATGTCCCGATTCTCACGGATGAACTCGATGAGCGCGCTTTCCTATTTCGGATCCAAGTTGGCACTGATGCTGAACTTCTTGGACAAATCGCCAGGTACAAAGTCAACAAGCTTAGTTTCTGCTGCCGATTTGAACTTCAGGGCCGGATCATGCTCCGTAGTTGGCTTCTTTAATGGAGTCATGTCCGCCGGATCAACATTGTCCTTATAATACTTCAGCTCCTTGGTGGCACAAACCGACTCTACATAGGCCGCATCTCCTTCCTCGCACTCCAAAGCGATTTTGCGACTTCCGTGAACCGTTATTGTCCCCTTGTGACCCAGCATCTTGAGCTGCAAATACACATAACAGGGCCGTGCCATAAACTTGGCGTAGGCCGGTCGCCCAAACAGGGCGTGATATGGACTTTGGATTTTCACCACTTCAAACGTCAATGTCTCCGACCTGGAATCATGATCATCCCCAAAGGCCACTTCCAGAGCTATCTTACCAACAGGATATGCCGATTTGCCAGGTACTACACTGTGGAACACCGTATTAGACAGTTTGAGATTTTTATCTGTTAGTCCCATACGACGGAAGGTGTCATAGTACAAGATATTAATGCTGCTCCCTCCATCCATGAGCACTTTGGTGAACTTGTAACCTCCCACCTGAGGCGCCACCACCAGAGCCAATTGACCCAGATTATCAACCTGGGGAGGGTGATCCTCTCTGCTCCATATGATTGGTTGTTCAGACCAGCGTAGATAACGGGGTATGGCCGGTTCAACAGAGTTGACCGCCTGCCTCTGAACCTTCCGGTCTCGCTTGTCCAAGTTAGTGGTGAAGACATCGTACTGCCCACTACTCAACTGCTTTGGGTTGCTCTGGTAACCTGACTGTTGCTGCTGTTGGTTGTAACCACCCTGGTTGTTCTGACTATTTTGATTATTATGTCCGCCCAGATTACCATTAAATCCTGAACCGGAATTTCCTCCACCATAACCTGGCCCGGACCCTGAGCCACCACCGGAGCCGTGATCATACCGGAAAGCATTAGAATTCTTGAACTCCTGCATAATGAAGCAATCCTTCCAAAGGTGGTTTGCTGGCGCCTCCTTCGTCCCATGTCTTGGACAGGGCTGGCTCAGTAGATAGTTTAGGCGGTCCGGGTTAGGGTTGGGTGCCCCGTTGCGATTTTTCAGTTTACCCTTGCGTCGCTGGCCATTGTCCTGGGTGTTGGTATTAGCCACAAAGTCCATGTTACCATCCGCTTTACGCTTACCTCCACCACCATTGTCTGCCCAGTGATGGTGCTGACCTTTGGAGTTGTTGTTCCTCTTTCCCTTCCCTGCCTTGTCATCATCAGATTCGGGATCCTTGGTACTATCAGAATCAGCATACTTTACCAAAGCATCCATGAGGGTTCCCATGTCAGTGCAATGACGCTTCATCCGTCCCAACTTCAGCTTTAGGGGCCCAAACCGGCAGTTGCCTTCTAGGGTTAATACAGCGGTGTCAGCGTTGATGTGGTCTGATGAATGAAACACTTGTGAAACCCGGCGCACCCAATGAGTCGTCGATTCTCCTTCCTCCTGGACGCAGGCAGCTAAGTCCACTATCCATATAGGCTGTTTACATGTATCCTTGAAATTGCTGATAAACCGGGCTCGTAATTGGGCCCATGAACTGATAGAATTAGCTGGCAAGCTTTCTAACCAAGTACGGGCCGTTCCTTCAAGCATCATGGTGAAGTATTTCACACACGCCGTGTCATCCACATCAAGCATCTCCATGGACATCTCATAGCTCTCCACCCATGTCTCTGGAGGTTGATCCGCCGTGTAATTTGGTACTTTGCGCGGGCCTTTGAAATCCTTGGGCAGGCGCACATTGCGTAAAGCGGGGACAAGGCAAGGCACCCCCAAAGAACTAGAAGTAACACCAAGTTCGATCGAGATAGTTGGACGAACCGGTGTGAGCTGCCGAGCCAGATGTTGTGCGGCTAACTCGGCCTCCCCGCGCGCTCGGGCCCGGTCCACCACTTCCTGAGCGTTATCAGCACCATCCGCCGGGTTGTTGCCACAGGGTGCTCCACGTCGTTCATTACTTGACACTGCCGGTTCATCCATATGTCTGCTATAGCTCCGGCTTGGACGGGGGGTCAAGTGGATCCGGTCGCGGCTGTACGAGTATGCTTCCTGTTGGACCAAAGCCATCCTCAGAAGCTCCTTGACCCGTCGCGTTTCTACTGCCTGCGGCGAGTCATCTTCAATTGGAATGGCCTCCAGCCGTGCAGCAGCGGAGACGAGATTGTCCATTGGGTCGGAGTAGTGACCCGGAGGTGTTAAAACAGCCTGAGGTATAACAGTGTTTTGACGAGGCGGGTCCATCCGACGAGGCTGAACCGGTGCACCGGTCCCAGGAGCTTCCGCCCAGTTTCCCTCCAGCGGATTACTGGTTCCTGCTCCTGGGGTGTTGAAAAGGTCTCTGGCCTGGAAAACCGGAGGAAAACGGGATCGGTACTTCCTCCTCATGACTTCCTACGACGCGCTCTGGTCCAACATGAGCCTGTAGGCTTGTGCGTCTAGAGCGGCCCGCTCTGTGGCCATCCTAGTGTCCTCAGTTGCCAGATCCGCCTTGGCCTGGGTGATCTGTTCCTTTATCTTTGCAATCTCCACGTTGTGGACGTCCTGATCCGCCGGATTAGCTTCCGCCATAAGCACAGCCAATGCATCAAATAGCTCTGATAGAACTTGAGCCGACGGGCGCACAGGGCCTCCTGCCCCGGCAGCCGTCGCCGCTGCTGAACCGGAGGTTGTTGCCGCAGCGGTCGAAGAATGAAGCGCTTCTTGTGTGCCGTCCATGAATATTCCAACTCGGTTGGGCAGATCCGAGGGGTCTAGAATACTGTCACCATCGGAACAGCCCCCAATCCGGCCATCTTGTAGCTGATAAAGAGATTCGGTTTCTCCGGTCGATGACTCATCATCGGAACAAACGACGGTCTCGCCGCGAGATTCCGATCCATCCTCATAACTTCCTGCATGGATGACTCCCACGAAGGCACGCTTCATGGCCGGTTTAAACCGGGCGGATCACGCACGATGAGCCGTCTCGACAAGGTCGGTGCAGATGTCCGGCTCAGGGCCCGGTTCACCGATCTTGCCAATGAAAACGTGAATGCCACCAAAGGGGATCCGGTACCCGTACTCAACTGAGCCGGCCTCGGGGCCCCAGCCTGCATCGTCGATGTAGAGCTTGCCGCGACGACTCTTAGTCATCCGGCCTACGGCGTAGCCCTCGAGTCCTTCAAAGCGGCCCTCCAAGAACTTGAAGCCATCGTGCGATGGCCCCACGGTGGGCGCCAACTGTCGTGGTTTTGTCACGACAGATGTCCTAGAGAAAGGACTTAGTCGTGGAGCCATCGCGACGGGTTAGGTTGAAGGGGTTAAAGCGGACACAGGGACGCAAGAGAGTTTATACTAGTTCGGCCCCTTCGATGAAGGTAAAAGCCTACGTCTAGTTGTGATGGAATTGATGGGGTTTCGATGACTAGGAAGCAAACAAGCTTCGCCTATGTCTTGAGTCGTTGTCTGTTGTCCTTGAACCGCGCCGGGTCGTCCCCTTATATACACGAGTGACGCCCGTCGGTTCACAGAGTCCCAATACCGGCTCATAGATGTGTCCGGTTTGGTCTCTACTTATTCCTAACTTATAATACAAGTTAACTACCAACGCCGGTTTATGGCTACATGCCTTGAACCGACCATGGGCCTTGAGCCCTTATCTGCCTTCTCGGGCTTTAACATACTTAACTACTGACGAAGTTAATCCGGCCCAGATAGGCCGGTTTACGCCCAGTAGTAATATCCCCAACAGGCGGGGCTCCGGCGATCGTCGCCGATGAACGGCGGTTCCTCGCGGGGAGATGTGGGCGGGGATGGATCCGCGGGTCTGGGGCGGTCCTCCCGGTGGTCGTTAGGTAGGTGGGGACGAAAGGAATCGCCGGCGGTGAGCTTCGCGGCAGAGATAGCTTCGGGCCGATTTGGGGGTCTTGGCTAGGGTGGTGCTCCATCATAGCTGGGGGTCTGGGCGGCTCCGCAAGACGAAGAGGAGTCGGGTGGTGGTGCTGGAAGGGTGGGGGAGGCCCTGGTGGTGCCAGAGTGGCCGAGACAGGGGCGGCGGCTGTGGTTGCCGGAGAAGGAGAAGACGAACACTTCCGGTCTATCCACTGCTACAGGAGGGTCAGTGAGGGAGCGAGATGAGTTGCTTGAGGGCCTGACGAGCTCGGGGGCTTCTTATACAGGCGGCCAAGGGTAGTTCCGCGGCGGCCGGGGATAAGATCGTCGGCGACCGCCGTACTGTGCTGCAGGGCAACGTGGTGGTGGTTTGGGTTGGCTGGCGCATTCCGACGAGTTCCCTACTGCTCAAGGGGCAAGCTGGCGCGCGTGGGTGGCTCGGGCGGCGCCGCCCATAGCAGGGCTGCTGTAGCCGACCGCTTGCGGCCACGGCCAACCTAACGGCGGCTCTGTGTAGTGCTAGGGGTGGCTCTGCGGCGAGGGGAAGGGGCAGGGTGTTGGCTGCGAGCGGGGAAGGGCCAGAACGAGCGCGAGGCGACAGCAGTGGGACGCGGCGGCTCGGTGCACGCGCGTGCAAAACGTGCGCTCTGGGCGTGCCCAGAGCACGTACGCGACGTGTTCGACCAAATGCCAGGGCATGCTAGGGGCTCCAATCCACAAGAGAGTTAGCAGGGTGGGGCTATACGCTTGGGAAAATCCATGTGACATGCTGGTCTAGTCAGGGGATCAAGTTCATAACACAAACCAGAAACTAAGCCAAAACCGGTCATGCACTCAGGGTGTTTGACAAAATGCCAATGGCATCTAGGCAACTCTTGAGGTGGCCAAACTCTCCAGATCAGTGTCTCCTTGGATGAGTAAGAGGGTGGTGAGGTTAGTTTAACAAAAACAAACACTTGTTAGTGCAAGTTCTGCAAAACATCAGTTCTGGACAACAGGTAAATGGCATTGTTTCATGATCCAGAAATCTTCCAATGGGTCCCCTCTTCTGGACTTAAGGGTTTTGCAAGGTGGGCTATAAGCAGGAGAAAACTCAAGGGTACTAGAGAAAATTAAACTAGGGTTGCTGTAGAAAAAGCCAAACTGGATCAGAAAGCAAAAGAGGTTGATTCACTCAAATTTTCAAAGAACACCACTGGGTTTTTGCATAGAGTTGAATTACATACCACTACCAACATCCCACAATTTTGGTGGAAGTTTTAAAGAAATACTTGAATAGGTTGTAGTGTAAAATTGCTCTCTGGACCAGATTTTAAAACTTGGTGTAGAGCTCAAAATGTTAAAAGAATGGAATATATTTCTGCATAAAAGTGATTTACAAACATCACATGACATCTCCAAATTTTGGTTGGAATATTAGATGAATTTATAAAAGGGTTGTAGTGCAAATGGGGCCCTAAAACCCAAGAAAACTCACTTTAATGAATAAAGCTCAGAGAGAAATAATTATGTAATTAAATCCACTTATAATAGAAATGTTTTTCTTGAGGGGTAAAACAAGTCCAATAATACATTTGGAAAGTTTTTCACTTGAGGTAAAAATCCCATAATAATAAGGTAAAGAATGGCTCTGAAATCAAAAGGAAAAATCCAGAAAATAAAGGTTTAAATTTCCTGGAAAAATTTTTACTCAATAAAACAAGGGTAAAATTTTGGGGTGTCACAGGGCGCTCTGCTCGTGACTCAGAGCATCGGTGCGCTACTGCTCCATGTCCTGCTGGCGGCGCAAATCGGCGATACGCTACTCCTCCGCCAGGCGGTCGCGCTACAAAAACTCCTGCTCCTCCACCATGCGGTCGTGCTCCAACAACTCCTCGATCTCCGCATTGCCATCTAAAGACAGATAGAATGCCTCCTCCCTCCGTCTGCCTTCCGGTGAAAACCCGAATACTAGTTCCGGCGGTGACCGCCTCCGGCGTCGCCTACCGCAGACGGGCAGGGGCATGGCGGACGTGGCGAGCGACGCCGGGCTGGTGGGGGCTTATGAGGATATGGCGAGTTGGGTCACCGTGGCACCTGAGAAGGCCGGGAAACAGTACTTATAGGCGGAAGGTAGCGTGACGGTCATCGGAATTCAATGCATAATGGCTTAGCGCGCCAGCTTGCCGTGGAAAACTAGAGAAACTGAAATTATGACTGTGTCGTCCTGTCTCGTCTGGGTCGCACGCCGGCATGGCGGTCAAACGAGTGCACTCGAATCATCTCCCTCCTTGTCAATAATGATTCCACGGATTTAAAGCGTATCTTTCTTCGAATCAGTTAGCTGCCTTAATTATGGCCAGCTGCATGCAGGCACTCAGAATCGCTCGCAGGCAGTACGCGAAGCTGCATGCAACGAGTCGCAGCCGAGGGCACGCATGCAGCCACTTAAATCGCTGGAATTAATTAGGCTTAAACTTATGCATGCCGTTAATTATTGCCATGCCTTGGTCTTGCTGCTTTGCTCATGGGACTAATAAATCCCGGATGGAGGGAGTACCTTGGTTGGTGAGAGGTTTGAATTAAGCCCTGCAAACCGGAAAGGAGGTACTAGTACATGCGTGATTCGCTATTTATTCGTGTAGGATCGAGTAGGTCGTTTCTTGAATTGAACCCTACAAACCGGAAAGGAGGTAGTACGTGCGTGATCCGCTATTTATCTGTGTAGGATCGATAGTGTAGCTTGTCAGTTTCTTTAGAGGTAGGCATTTTTATCCATGTAGGATCGATAGTGTAGCCTGTCAGTTTCTTCAGAGGTAGGCATTTTTATTCAAAAAACTGCCACTTCGCATCTTGCGTCGCAAATAAAACTACCAGGAGCGTATTTGTAGGCTAGCTAGTGATCGATCAGTAACTTGTAAACACTGAGCGAACAGAAATAAGTAACTGTTAATGCATCTCAATGATTCACAGATCATATACAAATATGTAGCTCCAAAAGCAAAGATCAGCCACTTCGGATCTCGCGTCGCAACTAAAACTAACTAGTACGATTCCCATACATAAGATCAACATGTTAATGCATCTCAATGATTCACAGATCATACGCAAATATGTAGCTCCAAAAGCAGAGATCTAGAAAAAACATCTGTTCTCCCTACTAACATGGATGCTTCTCTTGGCCAACATTTAGTACAGACTGAAAGACAATTTTTTGTGTGAAGTCTACAATTCCTCTTGCAAATGTAAGTGGTTTCACCAACAGCTGGAACCATGAGAATGAACCACACATGATGGAGGAACATCCACTGCAATATGATTTGGTCTTCTCGATCACACCGCGAGACTATTTTCGGAATACAAACTTTAACTTAGGCAAAATGATGCCCATTGTATAATCAGACCAAAGCAATGAAGCACCTAGTGTTGGCTAATAAATAGTACAGTACTACTTTTCTGCAGTCCATAAAGTGACTATCAAATCTTTCTGTGTCTATTTTCAAATGGCACTGCATGCAGTGACTATACTATTCTCTTGTGCAGTTCAACCAAAATTGTGGACACTTTGTTTGTTTGGCAAATAGCAACGGGCAGACATCTCTGTCTCCACAAATATCAAGCAGCTAGTAAACATATACCACACCTTGTATTTTTGGTTTAAACATGTCTCTTCCGCTTAGCATCTGTCATGTTCAGCACTTGACAATCTGATACAATTATTTTTGCCCTGGACAATTTCATACTGAATTGATTTGCTGGTTCAAAGCAGAAATATAGCGCCTATTCTTCATCAGACCAAGGATATCCATGTTCGTAGTGATGGAAGAGGTGAAATCAATACAACTGAAATTGAGCATCCAATCATTGAATCCTGTCCTGCACCTCCAATGTAGGTCCACCCTGCCAATAAATTCACATGCAAACCACTAGTATTACTATCTAATGACAGTACAAAAAGAGTAGCAAGATAGTAGCAAACCATGTACCTTCATAATGAACAGCTCATAGTGCCACCAATTGGATATAAAGGTTTGGAAAAAAACATGCTCCTAATGTTGAACCAGTTGGACTTTTTGTGCAGTTCCACTAAAATCGAGCATCCCTGTTTGCATAGATATTGAAAGTGTGATTACTCTAAAAGTGGCACTAGTTGAAGCATAGACTCACAAATATAAGCATTCCAATTTCATAATGGGAAAAGGTAGCAAGACTGTTTCTAACCACCTGTTTGAAGGAATAAATAAAGCAACAGCGGCTGATGTCAGGAAGACATACATAGTTTTTCTGAAAAACTGAGCCATTCCTGACCTTTCCTCTTCTTTTAAGCAAATTTTGTGCAGTTCTACTAAAATAAAATGCCATCACCGCCTTGACAATTCAGTGACACTGTAGAAAAAGAAATGACTTAACATTACATCATGATGTCAGGTATGTAGTCGACAGGCATTAGAGACAAACATACAGACCTCCTCCGATAACATAATGAACATTAATTTTAACAAAGGTGTGACTAGCTTTACCGGGATAATTTGAGTGAACTCTACACCCTTTATTCCTTAATATAAGACGTTTTCGCGGTTCAATTTAAAGTACCCAAACGTCTAGTATTTAGAAAAACAGGTAGTAGTTTTGTTGAGCACATATCTGGGAAAGCTTGCCACACTTTATTTATGTCCATACGCTAATGAAACACCATTCGAATACTACAAATATACACTAATCCAGTGGCTAGTGCAATAGTAGAGTAGTTAGTTTATTACAGGGTACAGTACAATGGTTTTACTGAACAGATTTCAATAAACTCTAGCACTGGAAGGTTTCTATAAGAATTAACAATACAAAATGTAAAGGTAACAAGTTTCAGCATTGGTATACTAGCTCTGCATGAGCATTAAACCAAATACAAAAGTCTGAAGGTAACTAGCATTATTAACTAATGATAGTATAAAAAAAATTGTAAACCATGTACCTCCAAGGTAAATATCATTTCGAACTCGGGGGGACCTTAAAAATTGCTATCCCAATCTTGATAATCGATCAAACATAAAAACTTGATCGAACGAATCAAGAGAACAGCCGAAGGAGGAGGTGCCCACTCTTGACCTTTCCTCTTGTCTTCATAATTGTCTGTGCAGTTTAACCAAAATAAAATGACATCAGCGCCTTGGCATTTTGGTGACACTATACAAAAAAATTAACTTATCTCATGAATGTGAGGTATGTAATCTATAAGCATAAAAGTGCAAAAATGTGAAGGTAGTAACAAGTTTCATCGTTGGTATACTGGCTGTGCAACAGCATTAGAATGCCTTAGCTGAATAAACTTTAATACATCCACAATCAACAGCTAACCCTGAAATAATCCAGTGACATTAAATGGCATTGCTTAAATTTATCGGTGGCATTAGACTGAGAGCGGCATTAGTTAAATGTGGCATCACTTTAGCAGTAGCATTGCTTGACTTGACTGCTGGCGTTATACTAACAGCAAAAAAGTGGCAATAAGAGCATGGGAGGCCCATTCGGACAGTGGGCGCACCAGTACGATGTACCTCCACGAACGCAGAGTGGTGAGGGAGGTATGGTTGCCCAGAGCAACAAGTATCCAGGCAGCATATGTGGATTACTTCCCATTTTTGCTCTCTTTAGCCACCTTTTTCCTATGCGAGGACAACAAACCGATCGACCTGGTCATTCTCTATTGCGTTGTCATGCCTTTCTACCCTTCTTCAACCAAGAGACACAAGACTCGTTCCTTAGCTACTGATTTTCCCCTTTTCAACCTAGATGCGGGTTCGATGCCTACTCCCTTGGACAGTACAGTCTCCCTTCCTTTCCTTATTCAACCCAGTCATGGATTAGTCTGCATGAAGTAGGGTTTCCTTTAATAGTGCAAATTATGGTTTTCGTCTGCGTGGCCAGCAGAGCAGAGGATAGCAAATTGGGAAGATGGTCGAGTGGAAAAAGATCCACATGCAACGATGTGGCAGATGGTGCAATAGAACAAGGTTATGGTTCGAAAAGAGGTAGCATACCTGAGGGTCAGGGGGAAGTGGCTTCGCTCGTGGTCGTCGTCCTCCGCACACACTATGGCAGCGAGCTTGGCAACGGAGGCCATCCCACGTGGGCGCTAGGTCTGAGAGGACGGCCTTGTCGTCAGTGCGTGACCTCGCTCACCAACGACGAGTGCGTCAACGCTGCACGTCCTTTTCTTCCCCGGCGGATCTGTGACCACCGGTGAGGAGGGAGAGAGGGGCCGTCTTTTTTACAAATCTAGAGAGAGGGTGGTAGTGTAAGAAGCAAGTGGGCAGCCCTTAGCAAGAAAGTGCTCAAGCTCCATCCTATATATCTTTTTTATACTACTAGTACTGGAAGTGGAGTAGTGGTAGAGTAGTTTATATTTTCTCTGCGTATAGTACCAGTTAGTCATGCTTCAAAACTGATCGGCACACCATTAAAAAAATAATGTCAATAACTAATGCGGCACCTCGGGCCAACGCGGCCAGATCGCATTTTGCACGAGAAATTACACACCATGTTTTGTTGACATGTGGCCCTGTTCCAACATATCAGTGAGACGACGGCGAGTAGTAAGAGTATTTTTGAACGGACAAGTAGGCCGGGGCGCCTCTTCGTGAACCGTGGCAAACTCGCAACCGTCCACCGACTCTTCGCCTTTCCTTCTCGATTTGGAACTCCTGTCGCACGCTCTTCCTCTGCCTCCTCCATTTTCCTTCAGCCCTTCACCCTTTCTTCTGCCATTGTTCAATCGTCTTCTCCATGGAGGGAACAGGCCGGAAACGACCCCGTTATTCTTGCCCCGATCTGAAAGATGACGTGGTGGAGGAACTCATTGATCGGTGCGACGTCATCACCTCGGCTAGCATGGCAGGTTCGTTCAAGCCCATTCTCGACTCAACTAATAACATCATTACAAAGAACCCAAGAGTCAAGGAGCGGTTTGATCTCCCCTATTTTCTTCGCCGTGACCCTGATGATGACTGGCGTCGGCACGACGGAGGCCTCGCCCTGTGCAAGTTGATGCCGCTTGATAATGATACGTATGATGTTAAGATGCCATCGCTTGAGGGCAAGGCTTGGGCGGGCGCAAATGGAGATTGGGTTGTTTACATTGGGTCCAACTGCGAGTGGGAACTTGTGAATGTGTACACTCGTCACCGGGTTCCACTTCCAAAAATCTCGGCACACTGCCTAGAGGTTGAGCACACCGGTAATGTACGCATGTTCAAATAGGATCATGATGACTGTATTCTACGGAAGAGAGCAATTTGTCGAGTTCCCAACCGCTCTTGGAATTACAGCAACTATGATGTTGTTGCTATCTTCGACAAGCTTGTTGCCGTCCTTGATGGTTTCACTCGATGGATATTGCTCAAAAATCACTTTCTGTACACGGATGACTACTGTGATGCAATTCAATACGAGGGCCTTGTGTTTGCTGCTACTGCTCGTGGCACTGTTTTTGCATGGCATCCTCATAGTTTCGGTATGTTTGTCTTCCACCGTAATTATAATTGTTTCATCCACATGCATGTAGGTTAGCAAGTTTCCCTTTACTAATTAACCTTCTTCTTGTGTTTCCAAGGTCCTGTGAACATCCCACCACCTATACTTGAAATTTTTTATAACCAAGGGGGAGATGACGATGGTGATGATCACGAGCATGAGGACGAGCAGCGCCCATATACTCTGTGGCGCCTAGCAACTAATTCTGATGGATCACCTCTTCTTGTGTGTATACAGCCCACTGATGATGTTACTGCTAAGGAAGCAGGTGTCTCCCATGGTCGCACTCTCCGGACCTATTCCAGCACCCGTTGCATGGTATTCGGGATGGATACTAGTGTGCTAGCGCCAACTCCTTCTCCCTGGTACAGAATTGATAGTCTTGGAGAAAACTCACTCTTCCTTGGACAAAACTATCCGATGATGGTGAAAGGCGATCCAACTGCTGTTGACACATTTATGAGATGCAACTGTGTCTATACCTCGGACATTTGTGTGGTTCCCTACCCTAGTAGGGATATAGTAGGCCGCTTCAGCCTGGATGATTAGTCCTGCGTTGGTTTCCAGATCGACAATCGATGGCCCGTCCCAGAGAATCACTTGTGGTTCAAAGCAAGCGTTTCCAACGCCGAGGAATAGTTGAGTTGAAGTTCATTTCATTGCTTGTTATTTGTTGTGTGGTGAAAACTTTAGTATTTATAATGTATCCTCGTTGTCGATGTGGGTTGATGACCTGTTGTATGTAATAAAATGATATGCCTGTGATAAACTTACTAAATTTATGAATGGCTTTCGAGTCGCTTCTCTAAGTGAGTGGTGCGATGAGGCAAAAAAATATTTTACGAATACATAATTGTACGTGCATTGCAACAGGTTATCGGATGAGGCCAATCGACAATAGTAGTACACTATTTGTACTAGCTTCACATGCTTCGCGCGTCGGGCGGGTGTTTTTACTGTAGCCATATGTTAATGTGTTCGCTGTACGTAACCAGCACCTCGAATCCTCGATGCTAGTACTATATAGTAGGAGTAAGTAGTAGGAGTAGTAGGGTGGCATGGGCCAGAACAAGCATTCACGTCCAGGAGTACGGCACACGCTACCACCACGACATCCATCTGACACCATATTATTTCTTGGAGTCCGTGCTAGAGCAATCTCTTTAACCTCGTCCTTTCTCTAACTTCAGCCATCGCGCGGCGAGCGAGGTGGGGGTTTGCCGATAGTCGGTTTCCTTAACTGTGGTCCCACTTATAAGGCCAACTCCAACGCATGACCCCAAACGCACCTCCGTTTTGCACAAACTCCAATGATAATTTTGACTAGAAAAGCAAGACCAAAGAAAACAAGAACCACAAGAATACATTTTACTACTCCTGTAAGTTGGATTAGTGCCTTCTCGATGCATTCATTGTTGATCTGCGGAGGCTCAATCTTGCGTGCTTCTTTCTTCTTCGAGTGTAAAGAAGTAGACGTTGCTTCCTCGCATCTAGTCTCATGTCTAGCCTCTATTCTAGTAGGAGTATCAACAAGTGCACTAATCTCATCTCTTGCGTCTGTGCTAGCTAAAAGTGATAGAACATCTACTAAATTGCGCTCTTTCAATATATGGATGTACTCTTCTTCCCAATACAAGAACTTGCATCCATTCCACTCCCTCCGTTGCAAAATACATGCCTTCTATTTGTCAAAATATATATGTATCTAGACATGTCTTAGTATATAGGTACATCCATTTTTGGACAAAGGGAAGTCAAGTATTTCGGAACGGAGGGAGTACACAATAAAATTTTTAAGTTAGCACAACTATTCTAATCCGAGAGCAGAACCGAAGATTTGGTCGGGTTCTTCCTCCTTTTGCCGACATGTGGGACATCCAGCATCCAGGTCGTGTCATGAAAGAAAATAGAGTGGTAGTTGAAGCCACGAGATGTGCATCTTGGTTAAACTATAAATAGAATCTTACTACTCTTGAGTAACTCCAAAAGCGGCCACCGAAGATCTTTATTGGATTTGTTTTTCATCACCAGCACATCGAGGTGAAAGATGTGCAGGTTCAGTGGGTCCTCTTCCGTTTTCACTGACATGTGGGGCCGCATGTGAGCAAACAGACAATGGGCTCCGCGCGTCTGCTGGCTGGCTGAGAAGAGAGATAGAGGAGGGCTGAGCATGGACTGCAGGAAATTTGTTCTACGTACCTCGATATAGGCTCGATATAGTGGGGTGGCATGGGCCATAACTCAGTAGCATTCACGTCTAGCAGTACGGCACACACCACCCACACGAGTCCCATCCGACACCAATTTTCTTGGAGTCCATGCTACATCCATCTCTTCTCCCTCCTGTTTTCTTAGCCATCACGCGATGGGCGGGGTGGGGGTTTGCCGATAGTCGGTTTGCTGAACTGCGGTCCCACTTGTAAGTGAAAATGCAACACCGCACACATTCCCGCTTGGGCGGCGTGCCGGACCAACCATGTGGGGGTGTGACATGAACACGGCAGGCTTTTCCTTTTGAACTCGTAACTTGTAAAATTTGGTTCTGCTCCATGGCGCGACCGATAGATAGAAAATAACAATTTTGCCTAGAGTAATGAGAAGTTTGGTTCGGGCATCGTTCATGCATGGAGTACGTATGAAAATTATGAAGTTGATGCGAAAGGTAAGATAATTACTGTAGTATCATATACTACTACATGGATTTGACAGAAAGATAAAAATACATACGGATCCATCAACGTTCAACGACATCCTCACGCCCTAGTGCGCCGGGTCACCAACCGACGTGTGAGGAGAAGCGGCGTTGGCGGCGAGCTCAACGTGCTTCTGAACAGTGCCGTCCAAGGTTGCCCTGCGCTCCAAGAAGGCCAGCGTCCTATCATCCTCCTCTTGCATAGTAGTCCTTGTGGACGATTTGCGCGTAGATGTGGGTGATTATGTCGATGGTGTCTTGCTGCGCCAGGCGCTGCGCGGCGAGCGCGACCTCGAGGTGGACATTCTCCGGTGCGACGGCGGGCAGTCGCAGGGCCACCAGTGCGTCGAAGAGGTTGTTACCATAGTGGCTGTTGAGGTTGGCGGGCATCACAGAGCCTGGGCGCGTCGGCTGGAGGCTTACGTCAAAGTCGTCTGCAAGCTTCTTGATGACGGTGAACTTGTCGAGGAAACCGACGAGGACCTCGTCGAACAAGGAGACGAAGCTGTCGTCCAAGGGGCCCCTCGCCTTGGTAGCCTCAAGAAATACTACCTGGAGACGTTCCTCGGTGCGGGGCCGTAGGCCGGCGTCGTGGACCATCTGGCACAGCCGGCTGATGCTCGCGCTCATCGCCTCCATGGGTCTAGCATAGCTTCTAGTCAACTGACCTTATGATTCGAGTGATCACTCAGCCCTTGGTTAGCGTGTGTAGGTGCATAGGATTTCGTACTACTCCTCGGCCCTCTACTACACCTGCCTTTGGCTGTATGATAGGTGGGCCAGCCACCCCCTGGGGCCACGTGTCATTCACCCAAAGGCAGTTGCTGTAAGTCAATGAAGCTGCGTCCCCCTCCGTGCCGGTGCAGTATAGTCATCTCACCGGACCTCTAGTTGGGGCCAAACAAGAGAAGTTTGATGTTTACTGGTTTATTGGTCCCCTTTGCATTTTGCGCCAAGTTTTAACCTTTGATTTAACTAATAAAATGTTAATGCATGTAAACAAAAATGTTGTGTAAGTCACCTTACGAAAACAAAATAATCCCAAAATACTTAGGCACGGTGCATTAACTCCCTCCTTGTTTCTTATTTCATGACATATCAACCAATGAGAGATGTGGGCCATGCATGCTTTCAATGACTTGAGACTACCAAACATGACATGCAGTGTTTAGTTCATTGCATGTAATCCTATTAGTACTCTAGTTAGGAGTAGCAAAAAAACATTAAGTTCTCTCGCCGATAGGAATAAAACACCATGTATTTATTTACAGAGGGAGTAGCACATTTTTGGTGACATGCATTACTAGATATTGCTGGTCAAATACTAAAATCCAGATGGACGTGGTAGTACTTCTAAATCCAGACGGTGGTGCTACTAGTACTAGTAGTGGTACTACCAATGTAGGAGTAGTAGTATGAGTACTAGCACTGTACTATCCGTTGGTCAAATTATTATGTGCTGCTCCTCACAGTGAAGTGACAAGACCCTACGCCGGAGATGACACCTGAGTATAGGTGCCGTGTTCGGTATACCATAGTCAGCCTCTGTCAAATCCCTAGTTCTGGTATGACCTAGGCTAGCCTTCTTGTGAGCATCATGTTTAAATTTCATTTAAATTTGAAATGGGGATTGGTGAAACCCTCATAAATCATTTCTAGAAATAACCCAGATAAAAGTTGCTCCAAAAAGGTCCAAGAAAATGCTCATGATGCTCTCTGAAAATATTGGTCAGAGGTAAAATTCAAACCAATATTTTCAGGAGCTCATAAGTATTTATTTTGGGCAATTGGAATTAATGCAGTAATTATTTGCTATGGATATATATATTGTTATATATATATAATATTGTCCAAAAATTATGCTAGTAGTTGAGGAGCTCTGGAATAATACCACTAGCCCCTACAAAAATTGGCACAAGAAAATAAAATGGTTTAGTATTTTTATTAAACCAAACAAATGTCAGAAAAATAGAAAACATAAACAAAATAGAAAAAAGGGAGAAACTTACCTGGCGCCTCTGGACGGCCCATTTCTGTTCTGGCCCAGCCCACCAGGGGCATAGCCGTCTTCCTCCTCTTGCCAGTAGGCAGAGGGGAAGCGGTGCCCGACGCCGTGCGTGCCGGCACGCAGCTGCCTGCCTAGCCTCTCCAGGCCTTCTCCTCACGCCGGACGTTGCCACGCGCCCCCAAGCCTCTCTCGCTCTCTCCCGTGCCATTCCCTCTTCCCCCTCGCTCCCTCTCTTGCGGCCGAAATCACCGTCGCCGCCGTCCACAGCCACCATGGCCTTGGCCACTGCCGCACCTCCCCGACACGCTCCCCAGCTCCGCCGCGACCCCCTCTCCCTCCTCACCGAGCCAAGCAACCAGGCAAGCTCCGCTTCGTCCTCACCGCTGTCTTCTTCATCGCCGTCCGCCGGAGATCGCCGTCACTGTTCCACCGCGTTGGACCTTCCCCGAGCTTGCTGACGCCTCCGCAGGATCTGCTGTGAGCCCCGCCATCGAACCCCCCTCTCCCCTGCTCTTTCGTCGCCCTCTAGCCCCGTCTGCCACCACAGCCGTTGCTCCTCGCCGCCGTTCATGCCGCTGCCGTCGTCCTGGCCACCGCAGCTCACGGCCGTGCACGCCAACACGCTTAGCAGCCCCCCAGCAAGCCCACGCCAACAACCGCAGCCCCTGGCGTGCACCGCAGCGCTGCACGCGCAACCGACTGAACTTCAGCCGCCGCCTCGAGCTCGATTGCGGCGAGCTCCGGTCGTCCCCGCCTCTCCCTTTTGCTCCAGAAGACGAGGACGGGCCCTGGCTCCTCGCCCGTGGTCTCCACGGCCCTTTTGGTCACCGGAGGACCAAATCCGAGGCCCTCCGCCACGTCTGGCCTCGCCGATGTCGAGTCGCCGGCGGGTTTGACCATGCTGACCAGGGGTTTGACCTCCCCTGGGTCGCTGACAAGTGGGCCCTGGCCCCAGCTAATCCTAGTTTAGTTTTTAATTAAGTTTAATTAACTCCACTGTCATTTTATTTAGTAGGAGCTTAACACTAATTAACTTAGATTGGTTAGTCAGTCACTAATGTGTGGACCCCACATGTCAGGTTTGACCTGGTCAGCCGCCTTTGACCTGCTGACGCAATGCTGCTATCATGCTGACACAGTAATCATTTTCTGGTTTTAAATTAAATCAGGAAATTCCAGAAAATTAGCTAAAGTTCAAAAATTCATAGAAATTCAACCATAGCTCAGATTGAAATAATTTATATATGAAAATTATCAGAAAATTGCAATCTATCCATCTGTACCATTTTCATGCATGAGAAACCAACTTATACATGATGTATATGAGGAAACACACTTATGGCATTTATAAAGGCTTATTTTAGAGTTGCATTTGAACCTTTGGTTCAAATGGACCTCTTCCAAATAGAATGCTAAATGCATTAGCTCAAAACACATCACTTACTCATGCCATGTTCATGCATCATATTGTTGCATATGATTCTGTATTGATTGCCGACACCGTTCCTTCTTGATAGGTCCTGCTCCGGAGACCGATCCAAAGTACCTGTTAGAGGAGCAGTGCCCCCTGTTGATCTACCAGGCAAGCAAACCCCCTTGTTCATTATGATACAATCCTACTCTCTCGCTCCTACTCTCATTTATTGCTTTAGGACAACAACGATTCAACTGCTACTTTATCCTGCGGTAGTTGAACCCATTCCGCTGCATGACCTGTCATTGCCACAGTAAATAGTTAAAACCCACTAGCGTGTGTAGGAGTTGATTGAGCCATGTTGTGTTCCTACCATGCATGCCTGCTATTGCTTAGAGTTGTGTCAGGTCTGATTCATCGGGAATGAATTGGAGTGTTACGATATGTTCTGGTGCTGAGAGTCAAGCGTGTGAACTCGATTTGGTAAAGGTAGCCGTGAGAGGCCATGTAGGAGTACATGGTGGGTTATCTCACTGGAACCGTCCTTAAGCACCGAGTTCTGTGTATGTTGTCCAATTACAAGCTACTACCATGCATTGGAATGCTTAAGTGCCCCTCTCGACTTATTAGTCACGTCGATCTCTGTCCAGGAGTTGCAACTAGTTTCTGGTGTTTATAGGTAGTTCTATTTTTCTACCGAGTGGCACCCGGCAGGGTGGACTTGGGAAAGACTAGGCACCGTGGCCCGGTGTACCGAGTGGCACCCGGATGGTGGGCTCGGGAACCCTGTACACATCGTTTGGGGCCGTGAGCGAAACCCTGGCCTGATCTTCTTGTGGATGGAACCCGAATAGGCGATAAACCTAGACTAGAGTCTTGTGTGGTTAGTCCGGTCGTGGCCGACACCCTCGCCAGGCTTCCGCTTGAAGGTTGCCGAGATACATGACGTGTACATGGTGATAAGTGGTGAGAGCGTGTGTGAAGAAGTACACCCCTGCAGGGTTATCATGATCTACTCGAATAGCCGTGTCCTCGGTTATGGACTTCTTGGATGCTTACGTGGTACATAGACAACTTAAAGTGGATACTCTAAAATGCTCAAGACAAGTGTGAGTGCTATGGATGGCCTTCTCGTAAGAAGACGAGAATGAATCCATAGTGGTGTATTGATGTGGTGATTAGTGGACTCATGTGCGCTGCCTCACCTCAAAGAAGTTTCTCGTAGTTGTAGAACAGGATAGCCACTGAGTCAAAGCTGGCTTGCTGCAACTAAACCCCACATTACCTTCTTGATACAAATGCATGTATGGTAGGATCTGATGTAAGTCTTGCTGAGTACCTTCGTACTCACGTTTGCTTTATTTATGTTTTGCAGGTGAGACATCTGTCTCACTAGTAGTACCACTTGGACTTCGACGAGTAGCTTGTTACCTCAGCTACGATCTTGTACCCTTGGGAGGGACTTGTAGATAGTCAGGCTTCTGAGCCTTTTTCTTTTGTAGTTGTCTATATTCAGACATGTAATGCTTCTGTTGCTTGTATTCTCTGAATGATGGGTCTTGTGACCCCTGTTTGTATTTATTGCTATGTGGCTCTTCTGGGCCTTTATCTATATGAGTTTGCGTTATGTTGTGATGCCATGTTGAACAACACATACTTGCATCTTATGCGTACGTGTAACGTGTATTGCTATATGTGGGATCCGACAACCTAGTTGTCTATCCTTGATAGCCTCTCTTATCGGGAAATGTAGTCTAGTGCTTCCACTGAGCCATGGTAGTCTGCTACAGCCCGGTTCACCAGAGTCCTGCTAGCCCAGCACTACTGCTCCGGAACACTTAGACTGGCCGGCATATGATTCACTTCGTTCCTGTGTCTGTCCCTTCGGGGAAATGCCACGCGGTGACATCCGGAGTCCTATTAGCCCAGTGCTACAGCCCAGATTCACACGCTGCTGACCGACATGCTCGATGTGATGAGGATCCTCCCGACCAGCCCTTGTTGGCAGAGTGTCGGGACCCTGATCCCAAGTCACATTGATCTAGCCGGTAACACCTCATATCACTTTGCGGCGTCACACAGGTATTCCCACGGGTGTCGCCTTACCCTGGCCCGTGACCGTTTGCGCCTTTTGGCTCACGTATATGATTGTGTCGCTAGCAACCATATGACAGAGAACCCGGGTCTACATGGCTAGTCGTGAACCCAAAGCGGCACTAACCTATGGGGACAGGCATACATGATTCACATCGAGCATGTCGGTCAGCAGCGTGTGAATCCGGGCTGTAGCACTGGGCTAATAGGACTCCGGATGTCACCGCGTGACATTTCCCTGAAGGGACAGACACAGGAACGAAGTGAAACACATGCCGGCCAGTCAAGTGTCCTGAGCAGTAGTGCTGGGCTATCAGGACTCCGGTGAACCGGGCTGTAGCGGACTACTATGGCTCAAGGAAGCACTAGACTACATTTCCCCACATGAGAGGCTGCGAAGGACAAACAACTAGATTGTCAGATCCCACACATGGCAATACACGTCACACGTACGCATAACATGCAAGTATGTTATGTACAACATGGCATCACAACATAACGCAACTCATATAGATAAAGGCCCAGAAGAGCCACATAGCATCAAATACAAACAGGGGTCACATGACCCATCATTCAAAGCATACAAGCAACGGAAGCATTACATGTCTGAGTACAGACAACTACAAAAGAAAAAGGCTAAGAAGCCTGACTATCTACAAGTCCCTCCCAAGGGTACAAGATCGTAGCTGAGGTGCAAGCTACTCGTCGAAGTCCAAGTAAACTAATAAGACCGAAGTCTCCGCTGCAAAAACATAAATAAGGCAACGTGAGTACAAAGGTACTCAGCAAGACTTACATTAGATCCTATCATACATGCATTTGCATCAAGAAGGTAATGTGGGGTTTAGTTGCAGCAAGCCAGCTTTGACTCAGTGGCTATCCTGTTCTACGACAACGAGAAACTTCTTTGAGGTGAGGCAGCGCACCGACTCCACTAAACACCACATCAAATACACTACTATGGAATCATCCTCGTCTCCTTACGAGAAGGCCGTCCACAGCACTCACACTTGTCTTGAGCATTTTAGAGTATCCACTTTAAGTTGTCTATGTACCACGTAAGCATCCTAAAGTCCATAACTGAGGACACGGCTATTCGAATAGATCATGATAACCCTGCAGGAGTGTACTTCTTGACACACGCTCTCACCACTTATCACCATGTACACGTCATGTATCTTGGCAACATTCAAACAGAAGCCTGGCAAGGGTGTCGGCCACGACCTGACTAACCACACAAGACTCTAGTCCAGGTTTATCGCCTATTCGGGTTCCATCCACAAGGAGATCCGGTCGGGGTGTCGCTCACGGCCCCAAACGATATGTGCAGGGTTCCCAAGCCCACCTCGCCGGATGGATCTATGCTTGGTACACCGTGCCACTTGTGCCTAGTCTGTCCCAAGCCCACCTGGCCGAGTGCCACTTGGTAGACTACTAACACTACCTACAAACACCAGAAACTATTTGTGACTCCTGGACAAAGATCAAGTTGGCTAATAAGTCAAGAGGGGCACTTAAGCATTCCAATGTGTGGTAGTAGCTAGTCATTGGACAACATACACGGAACTCGGTGCTTAAGGACGGTTCCAGTGAGACAACCCACCATGTACTCCTACATGGCTTCTCACTTCTAACTTTACCAAATCGTGTTCACACGCTTAACTCTCAGCACCAGAACATATCGTACCACTCCAATTCATCCCCGATGACTCAGACCTGACACAACTCTAAGCAATAGCAGGCATGGCATGGCAAGAACACAACATGGCTCAATCAACTCCTACACATGCTAGTGGGTTTTAACTATTTACTGTGGCAATGACAGGTCATGCAGAGGAATGGGTTCAACTACCGCGGCATAAAGTAGCAGTTGAATCGTTGTTGTCCTAATGCAATAAATGAGAGCAGAAGCGAGAGAGTAGGATTGTATCGGAATGAACAAGGGGGTTTGCTTGCCTGGTAGATCAACAAGGAAGGCACTGCTCCTCAGACAGGTACCCTGGAAGGGTCTCCGGAGCAGGGCCTATCGAGAAGGACCGGTGTCAATAATCAAACACAAGAATATGCAACAATATGATGCATGATCATGGCATGAGTATGTGATGTGCTTTGAACTAATTCATTTAGCATTCTATTTGGAAGAGGTCCATTTGAACCCAAGGTTCAAATGCAACTCTAAATTAAATCTTTATAAATGCCATTTATATGTTTTCACCTATACAGCAAGTATAAGTTAGTTAGACATGCATGAAACAGGTACAGATGAATATATTGAATTTTTCTGATAATTTTTCATATATAAATTATTTCAATCTGAGCTACGGTTGAATTTCTATGAATTTTTGAAGTTTTGAAAATATTCTGGAATTTCCTGATTTAATTTTAAACCAGAAAATGAATAACTGCGTCAGCATTGTGTCATGCCTACATCAGCAGGTCAACGGAGCTGACCAGGTCAAACCTGACGTGTGGGGTCCACACGTCAGTGACCGGTTAGTTAACATGGGGTTATTAAACTAATCTAATTAAAGGATTTGGGCGACTGGGCCCACTGTCAGCGTCAGGGATTAGTTAAACGGTGATTGGCCTTAAGCTAATCACCTGTCAGGCCGGGCCCGCACGTCAGGCCGGCTAGGGTCGTCGGCGGCGACCTCTGCACGCGGCAGCGTCCACGCTGCAAGGCACGGGGGCGGCGGTTGGGAGCACCGGGGCGTAGCCCGTGCTCTCCCGCATCTAGTGGGGTAGGTAGGAGGAGGAGGGGTGGCCAGAGACGACCGCGGTGAGGTCATCCGCGGCGGCCGGAACTACGGGAACGGCGGGTTCGGCGCTACGGGGCACTAGGAGGGCTGCGGTTGGGTGCAAACGACACGCGGGAGGGCATTGAGAACGGCGGTGAGCTCGGTTGCGAGCTGTGGCCACGGCGGCGACATGAACGGCGGAGCTGAGCTCTCGCCCAAGGTGGCCGACAAGGCTAGGGGGCGCTCGAGCTACGGGGCTAGGGGGAGGGGGAAGGGGAGCTCACAGCGAACTCGAAGGCGTCGTCGGTGAGCTCGGGGAGGTCCAGTCGGCGATGAATTTAGCGGCGGCGATCCGTGGCTCCGACGAAGGGGATGACGGCAGTGGCGACGCTGCAGTGCTCCTGGCGTCGTCCAGCTCGACGAGGAGGCGTAGTCGAGGGCGGCGGTGCTCTTGGACAGCAGCAAGGGACGAGGCGGTGGCGATGGTCGCGGTGGCTCACGGCGACATGCTGCGGTGGCGTTCGAGCGCGGGAGAGAAGACGAGCAGAGGAGAGGAGAGAGCTCGGGAGAGAGTGAGGAGAGGCCAGCGTGCTCGGTGGAGCTCTCTGGGGTGGACAGCGCCGAGGGGAAGGGGGCAGGCAGGCAGGAGCGTGGCGTGCATGCGCGCGCTCGCCGTGCCCTCCTTCGCCTCCTCCTGGCAAGGAGGACGATGAATGGCTTGGCCAGGTGGGCCGGGCCAGGCCACACTGTGCTGGGCCAGCACAGGAGCTGGTCGCAGGTAAGGTCCAGGTAGGTTTTTCCATTTTTGTTTTTCTTTTCTATTTTTCTGACATTTGTTTGGTTTAATAAAAATACTAAACCATTTTATTTTCTTATGCCAATTTTTGCAGGGGCTAGTGGTATTATTCCAGAGATCCTCAACTACTCGCATAAATTTTGGACATATTATATATATATATCCACGCAATTAATTATTGCATTAATTCCAAATGGCCAAAATAAATATTTATGAGTTCCTAAAAATATTGGTTTGATTTCTACCTCTAACCAATATTTTCAGAGAGCAACATGAACATTTTCTTCGACCTTTTTGGAGCAATTTTTATCTGGGTTATTTCTAGAAATGATTTCTAAGGGTTTCACAATCCCCATTTCAAATTTAAATGGAATTTGAACATGATGCACAACTGACTAGCTGGTCTAGGTCATACCAGAACTAGGGATGTGACAACTCGCCCCCACTCGAAAGAATCTCGTCCTGAGATTCAAGAGTCGGCGGAAAGAAAGTGGGGTACTCAAGTCGAAGACGATCTTCACGCTCCCAAGTAGCTTCTCTCGGAATGATGAGACCACTGAACCTTGAGAAACTTGATGTTATGGCGTCGAGTGACACGCTCTGCTTGATCCAGAATGCGGTCGGGGTACTCTCGATATGTGAGGTTATCTTGGAGATCAAGCGTTTCGTGGTCCACTCCGCAGATGGGATCCGAGAAGCAACTCCTGAGATGAGAGACGTGGAAGACATCATGAACTCGAGAAAGATTTGGGGGTAGTTCCAACTGGTAGGCAACCTCTCCTCGTTTAGCGAGAATGAGAAAAGGACCATTGTAACGAGGAGCCAACTTGCGCTTGATACCGAAACGATGGGTACCCTTCAAAGGGGTAACCCGAAGGTAACCCTTGTTGCCAACTTCATAAGCCACTTCCTTATGATGACGGTCATACTGGCTCTTTTGATGAGATTGGGCTGTTTTCAAATTCTCACGAATGATGCGAACTTGCTCTTCTGCCTCCTGGATCATATCCGGTCCAAAGAATTGTCTTTCTCCGGTTTCTCACCAGTTCAATGGTGTTCGACATCTTCGTCCATACAGAATCTCAAAAGGAGCTTTCTTGAGACTGGATTGGTAGCTATTGTTATAAGAAAACTCGATGAAAGGAAGGCACTTCTCCCAATCCATACTGAATGAGATAACGCACGCTCTAAGCATGTCTTCGAGGATTTGGTTGACCCTTTCCACCTGACCACTTGATTGATGGTGGAAAGCGGTACTGAAGGAAAGATGGGTGCCCATGGCAGTTTGGAAACTCTCCCAGAAATGAGAAGTGAAAAGACTACCACGGTCTGAATTGATCTCTAGTGGAACACCATGAAGTGACACTATTCAAGAAATATATAAGTCAACGAGCTGACTAGCAGTGATACTCTCTCGAACAGGTAGGAAGTGAGCCACTTTGGAAAGACGATCAATGACTATGAAGATAGCATTATTCCCTCTTTTGGTCCTGGGAAAGCCAGTGATGAAGTCCATACCAACTTTATCCCATTTCCATTCAGGAATAGCTAAAGGCCGAAGGGTGCCAGCAGGTCTTTGATGCTCTGTCTTAACGCGACGACAAACGTCGCAGTTAGCAATAAACTGAGAAATTTCTCTCTTCATCCTAGTCCACCAGAACCTCTGGCGCAGGTCCTGATACATCTTAGTACTACTGGGATGAATCGTGAGAGGAGATTCATGGGCCTCCTTAAGAATCAGTTGTCGCAGATGTTGATTCTTGGGAACCACCAAGCGATTCTCAAAGAAAACAACAACTCGATCATCCATAGAGAAACATCCACCAACTCCCTTCCTAATGTTTCTCGTGATGCGGATAACACCCCTATCAAACTTCTGATCAATAATGATCTGATCCTCAAGGGTAGGTTTCGCCACCAAGGTAGAAAGGAATCCGTGAGGAGCAATGTGAAGGTTAAGCTTACATAATTCCTCATGGAGAAGTGGCTGGCCCTGTTGCAACATGAGATTGTTGCAATAGGACTTACGACTTAGCGCATCAGCCGTGACATTCCCCTTGCCTGGGGTGTAGGTAATTCCTAAGTCGTAATTTGAGATCAACTCCAACCAACGTCTTTGCCCAAGGTTCAAATCTGGTTAGGTGAAGATATACTTGAGACTCTGGTGGTCGGTGTATATCTCGCAACGTTTACCGAGAAGGTAATGTCGCCATATCTTAAGTGCATAGACTACGGCTGCAAGCTCTAGATCATGTGTGGGATAATTCTCCTCATGTGGATGCAACTGTCGAGATGCATATGCAATCACATGACGATCTTGCATAAGAATGCAGCCTAGTCCCTGTCGTGAGGCATCACAATAGATAACAAAGTCCTTAGTGAAATCCGGTGGCACAAGTATGGGAGCAGAAGTCAGGCGTATTTTCAGTTCCTGAAAGCTGTACTAGCACTGTGGGGACCACTCAAACTTTTTATCTTTCTTGAGAAGTTCCGTGAGAGGTTTGGCCACTTTGGAGAAGTTCTCAACGAAGCGGCGACAATAACTGGCTAGGCCAAGAAAACTCCTAACTTGCTTAACCGTTTCAGGGGGAGTCCAATCAAGAACGGCTTGAACTCTTTCGGGATTGACAGCAATGCCCTTACCAGAGATTACGTGGCCGAGATAGGTCACTTCTGGCAACCAAAATTCGCACTTGGAGAACTTGGCATAAAGGCGGTGTTCTCTGAGTTTTTCTAACACAAGTCTAAGATGTTCGGCATGCTCTTCCTCGTTCTTCGAGTAAATAAGAATATCATCGAGGTAAACCATGACGAACTTATCTAAGTACTCCATGAAGATCGAGTTCATCAAGCGAGAGAATGTAGCTGGAGCATTGGTTAGACCAAAGGACATGACGGTGTACTCATACTGACCATAACGAGTGACAAAAGCCGTTTTAGGAATGTCCCCGTTTCTGATCTTCATTTGGTGGTAGCCTAACCTCAAATCTATCTTGGAGAAGACTGAGGATCCAGCGAGTTGATCATACAGATCGTTGATCCTGGGGAGCGGATACTTGTTCTTTATCGTGACCAAATTAATGGGGCGATAATCTACAACCATCCGGTCCGTACCATCCTTCTTCTTGACAAAGAGGACGGGGCAAGCCCAGGGAGAAGAACTAGGACAGATGAAACCCTTTTGCAAGGACTCATCAAGTTGTTTCTTAAGCTCGGCTAGCTCTAAGGGTGCCATCTTGTAAGGTCTCCTAGAAATTGGGGCGGTTCCGGGGATAAGATCTATGACAAACTCTACATCTCTGTCAGGTGGAATACCTGGCAGTTCCTCTGGAAAGACATCCGGAAAGTCTCGAACTACCGGGATATCTTCAAGGTCAGGAAGAGGGCTGGCATTTAGAGAATAGAGTTGACACTGTGCAATTTTGGTGGAGACAGTGACTATCTTGCCAGAGGGGTGTGTGAGCTGAACAGACCTGGTGTAACAGTCAATCTTGGCATAATGAGCTTTCATCCAGTCCATACCCAAGATGATGTTAATATCTGAAGACTTAAGGGATATCAAGGAAGCTAGGAATACAAGTATGTCAACATGTATTTCATTGCCATAACTTATCCTAGAAGTTTGCCACTTGGATCCAGGAGTTTGAGTGAGTAGTGGGCAGGGCATATCACAAAATTACATGTCGTGCAAGCGGACATAACTTTCGGAAATGAAGGAGTTAGATGCTCCAGTATCGAATAGAACCGAAGCTAGATGAAAGTTGACAAGGAGTGTGCCAAGAACGACATCTGGATCATCATGAGCGTCTTTAGCTGAGACGTGATGCACACGTCCAAGTTCAGTGGGAGCTGACTTGGCACTGATCATCTTGCGTGATGGCTTACTTCCATGGCCAACAGACTTCTCGGGCTGGGGTGGAGCAACACGGGTCTGAGTGCAAATACGGGCAATGTGGCCTGGCTCTCCGCACTTGTAACAATTCTTGGAGGTAGGACAAGGACCCGCATTGACAAGTGGTCTACCAATAGGCATGGGTGTAGCATACGGTTGAACTGGGTGAGGTGCCACACAAGAAGGCCTTGGTGTATAACTGGGTGGAAGAGCGGAGTTCGGAACCCAAATCCGGCGCTTCTGAGAACTAGAACTGGAGGAAGAACCCAAATCACAGGTGTGCTTACGAGACTCCTCGTAAGTGAGTTGAGCTGTCTCTGCATTAATGGCCTTATTCACAAGAGCCTGGAATGTATTGCAATGGTGCAAGTGGAGATCACGACGCAACTTGGGGTTGAGACCCTTCCGGAACCTAGCCTGCTTCTTGGCGTCTGTGGACACTTCTTCTGTAGCATACCGGGCAAGGTTCTCAAACTCTCTACTGTAAGCATCAACAGCCATCTTACTCTGGGTGAAACTACAGAACTCTTCTCTCTTGCGGTCAATGAGAGCCTGAGGAATGTGATGCTCGCGAAAGGCCTCAGTGAAATCTCTCCAGGTGGTTATCTGGCCAGCTGGAAGCATAGCCTCATAGTTCTGCCACCAAAGACTAGCAGGACCTTCCAGGTGATATGTAGCATAGGTGACCTTGTCACTTTCAGCTACGTTCGTAGAACGCAGCTTGTGAGTGATACTACGAAGCCAGTCATCTGCACCGAGTGGTTCGATGGAATGATGGAAGGTAGGTGGTTTCAGACCAATGAAATCATAAATGGTCGCTGACTCCTTGCACTGGGGTGCGGTGTTCTCCTCGATACGTTCTAACAAGCGGTTGGTCTCACGCTTGTTCATCTCAACTTCTAACATGAACTTTGCCAACGAAGACTGACCAGGAGGATCCTCATCCCTACCATCTCCGTGGTTCCGGCTATGAGCAACAGAATTTCGGTGAATCGACAACATCCTGAAGAATGAAACCAAGGAAACAAGGATGGATTCAACATCATCATAAGGATGTAGAATATAGTACGAGGAAAATACTATCTCTTGAACTCCTAGGACAATTCCGGCAGCATAACAGCAGTAGAATGCTCAAAATGAAACATTCCGCAAGGAAGGGGTAGCACCAAACTCAACATCATCACTCAGGGTTTTGAGATATTACTAAGCAGACTACACCGGAAGTACTTGAAAACTGGAATATGACTCTGATCAACCAATCCTATGGGACTACGGAGTAGTAACACGTGATCCTCATAGACAAAAGAGGAAGCCTAGTTCCTTAACCCCGTAGGAAAGATAGGATGACTCAGATCAGAGGGCCAAGAGGTGAAAGGAGTAAAAAGAGCCTTACGTTCCCTTCCACAATCAATTCCCTTAAATAACTAAAGAGTTTCTAGACTCAACTTCGACCAGGTTGGCTTGGAAATCCTACAGGCAGTCAGGCTCTGATACCAAAGCTGTCGGGACCCCGATCCCAAGTCACATCGATCTAGCTAGTAACACCTCATATCACTTTGCGGCCTCACGCACGGTATTCCCACGGGTGTCGCCTTACCCTTGCCCAGGACCGTTTGCGCCTTTTGGCTCACGTATATGATTGCGTCGCTAGCATTCATATGACAGAGAACCCGGGACGACATGGCTAGTCGTGAACCCAAAGTGGCACTAACCTATGGGGACAGGCATACATGATTCACATCGAGCATGTCGGTCAGCAGCGTGTGAATCCGGGTTGTAGCGCTGGGCTAACAGGACTCCGGATGTCACCGCGTGACATTTCCCCGAAGGGACAGACACAGGAACGAAGTGAAACACATGCCGGCCAGTCAAGTGTCCTGAGCAGTAGTGCCGGGCTAGTAGGACTCCGGTGAACCGGGCTGTAGCGGACTACTATGGCTCAAGGAAGCACTAGACTACATTTCCCCATATGAGAGGCTGCCAAGGATAAACAACTAGATTGTCGGATCCCACACATAGCAATACACGTCACACGTACGCATAACATGCAAGTATGTGCTGTACAACATGGCATCACAACATAACGCAACTCATATAGATAAAGGCCCAGAAGAGCCACATAGCATTAAATACAAACAGGGGTCACATGACCCATCATTGAAAGCATACAAGCAATGGAAGCATTACATGTCTGAGTACAGACAACTACAAAAGAAAAAGGCTAAGAAGCCTGACTATCTACAAGTCCCTCCCAAGGGTACAAGATCGTAGCTGAGGTGCAAGCTACTCGTCGAAGTCCAAGAAAACTAATAAGACCGAAATCTCCGCTGTAAAAACATAAATAAAGCAACGTGAGTACAAAGGTACTCAGCAAGACTTACATCAGACCCTATCATACATGCATTTGCATCAAGAAGGTAATGTGGGGTTTAGTTGCAGCAAGCCAGCTTTGACTCAGTGGCTATCCTGTTCTACGACAACGAGAAACTTCTTTGAGGTGAGGCAGCGCACCGAGTCCACTAAACACCACATCACATACACTACTATGGATTCATCCTCGTCTCCTTACAAGAAGGCCGTCCACAGCACTCACACTTGTCATGAGCATTTTAGAATATCCACTTTAAGTTGTCTATGTACAACGTAAGCATCCAAGAAGTCCATAACCGAGGACACGGCTATTCGAATAGATCATGATAACCCTGCAGGGGTGTACTTCTTCACACACGCTCTCACCACTTATCACCATGTACACGTCATGTATCTCGGCAACCTTCAAACGGAAGCCTGGCGAGGGTGTCGGCCACGACCTGACTAACCATACAAGACTCTAGTCCAGGTTTATCGCCTATTTGGGTTCCATCCGCAAGGAGATCCGGCCGGGGTGTCGCTCACAGCCCCAAATGATATATGCAGGGTTCCCAAGCCCACCTCGACGGATGGATCTACGCTTGGTACACCGTGCCACTTGTGCCTAGTCTGTCCCAAGCCCACCTGGCCGGGTGCCACTTGGTAGACTACTAACACTACCTACAAACACCAGAAACTATTTGCGACTCCTGGACAGAGATCAAGTTCGCTAATAAGTCGAGAGGGGCACTTAAGCATTCCAATGTGTGCTAGTAGCTAGTCATTGGACAACATACACGGAACTCGATGCTTAAGGACGGTTCCAGTGAGACTACCCACCATGTACTCCTACATGGCCTCTCACCGCTACCTTTACCAAATTGTGTTCACACGCTTAACTCTCAGCACCAGAACATATCGTACCACTCCAATTCATTCCCGATGAATCAGACCTGACACAACTCTAAGCAATAGCAGGCATCGCATCGCAAGAACACAACATGGCTCAATCAACTCCTACACATGCTAGTGGGTTTTAACTTTTTACTGTGGCAATGATAGGTCATGCAGAGGAATAGGTTCAACTACTGCAGCATAAAGTAGCAGTTGAATCGTTGTTGTCCTAATGCAATAAATGAGAGTAGGAGTGAGAGAGTAGGATTGTATCAGAATGAACAAGGGGGTTTGCTTGCCTGGTAGATCAACAAGGAAGGCACTGCTCCTCAGACAGGTACTCTGGAATGGTCTCCGGAGCAGGACCTATCGAGAAGGAACGGTGTCGATAATCAAACACAAGCATATGCAACAATATGATGCATGATCATGGCATGAGTATGTGATGTGCTTTGAGCTAATGCATTTAGCATTCTATTTGGAAGAGGTCCATTTGAACCCAAGGTTCAAATGCAACTCTAAATTAAATCTGTATAAATGCCATTTATATGTTTTCACCTATACAGCAAGTATAAGTTGGTTAGACATGCATGAAATAGGTACAGATGAATAGATTGAATTTTTCTAATAATTTTTCATATATAAATTATTTCAATCTGAGCTACGGTTGAATTTCTATGATTTTTTGAAGTTTTGAAAATATTCTGGAATTTCCTGATATAATTTTAAACCATAAAATGAATAACTACGTCAGCATTGCGTCATGCCTACATCAGCAGGTCAACGGAGCTGACCAGGTCAAACCTGACGTGTGGGGTCCACACGTCAGTGACCGGTTAGTTAACATGGGGTTATTAAACTAATCTAATTAAAGGATTAGGGCGACTGGGCCCACTGTCAGCGTCAGCGATTAGTTAAACGGTGATTTGCCTTAAGCTAATCACCTGTCAGGCCGGGCCCGCACGTCAGGCCAGCTAGGGTCGTCGGCGGCGTCCACGCTACAGGGCACGGGGGCGGCGGCTGGGAGCACCGGGGCCTAGCCCGTGCTGTCCTGCATCTAGTGGGGTAGGTAGGAGGAGGAGGGGTGGCCGGAGATGACCGTGGCGAGGTCATCCGCGGCGGCCGGAGCTACGGGAACGGCGGGTTCGGTGCTACAGGGCACTAGGGGGGCTGCGGTTGGGTGCAAACGACACGCGGAAGGGCACTGAGAACGGCGGTGAGCTCGATTGCGAGCTGTGGCAGCTGTGGCCACGGCGGCGACATGAACGGCGGAGCCGAGCTCTCAGCCAAGGTGGCCGACAGGGCTAGGGGGCGCTCGAGCTACGGGGCTAGGGGGAGGGGAAGGGGAGCTCACAGCAAACTCGAAGGCGTCGTCGGTGAGCACGGGGAGGACCAGTCGGCAACGAATTTAGCGGCGGCGATCCGCGGCTCCGACGAAGGGGATGACGGCGGTGGCGACGCTGTAGTGCTCCTGGCGTCGTCTAGCTCGATGAGGAGGTGTAGTCGAGGGCGGTGGTGCTCCTGGACAACAGCAAGGGACGGGGCGGTGGCGATGGTCGCGGTGGCTCACGACGACGTGCTGCGGTGGCATTCGGGCGCGGGAGAGAATACGAGCAGAGGAGAGGAGAGAGCTCGGGAGAGAGTGAGGAGAGGCCAGGGGGCTCGGTGGAGCTCTCTGGGGTGGACAGCGCCGAGGGGAAGGGGGGGCAGGCAGGCAGGAGCGTGGCGTGCATGCGTGCGCTCGCCGTGCCCTCCTTCGCCTCCTCCTGGCAAGGAGGAGGATGACTGGCTTGGCCAGTTGGGCCGGGCCAGGCCGCACAGTGCTGGGCCAGCACAGGAGCTGGCCGCAGGTAAGGTCCAGGTAGGTTTTTCCATTTTTGTTTTTCTTTTCTATTTTTCTGACATTTGTTTGGTTTAATAAAAATATTAAACCATTTTATTTTCTTATGCCAATTTTTGCAGGGGCTAGTGGTATTATTCCAGAGCTCCTCAACTACTGGCATAAATTTTGGACATATATTATATATATATATCATATATATATCCAAGCAATTAATTATTGCATTAATTCCAAATGGCCAAAATAAATATTTATGAGTTCCTAAAAATATTGGTTTGATTTCTACCTCTGACCAATATTTTCAGAGAGCAACATGAACATTTTCTTGGACCTTTTTGGAGCAATTTTTATCTGGGTTATTTCCAGAATATTTCTGAGGGTTTAACAAATGGAATTTGAACATGATGCAGAACTGACTAGCTGGTCTAGGTCATACCAGAACTAGGGATGTGACATAGAGTTCATGTTAGAGATGGAGAGGAACAAGCGTGAGTCTAACCGCTTGTTAGCATGTATCGAGAAGAACACCGCACCCCAGTGCAAAGAGTCAGCAACCATCTATCATTTCATTGGTTTGAAACCACCTACCTTCCATCATTCCATTGAACCACTCGATGCAGATGACTGGCTTCATAGTATCACTCACAAGCTGCGTTCTGCGAACGTAGCTGAAAGTGACAAGGTCACCTATGCTACATATCACTTGGAAGGTCCTGCTAGTCTTTGGTGGCAGAACTATGAGGCTATGCTTCCAGCTGGCCAGATACCCACCTGGAGAGATTTCACTGAGGCTTTTCACGAGCATCACATTCATCAGGCTCTCATTGACCGCAAGAGAGAAGAGTTCTGTAGTTTCACCCAGAGTAAGATGGCTGTTGATGCTTACAGTAGAGAGTTTGAGAATCTTGCCCGGTATGCTACAGAAGAGGTGTCCACGGACGCCAAGAAGTAGGCTAGGTTCCGGAAGGGTCTCAACCCCAAGTTGCATCATGATCTCCACTTGCATCATTGCAATACATTCCAGGCTCTTGTGAACAAGGCCATTAATGCAGAGACGACTCAACTCACTCATGAGGAGTCTCGTAAGCACACCCATGATTTGGGTTCTTCCTCCGGTTCTAGTTCTCAGAAGCGCCAGATTTGGGTTCCGAACTCCGCTCTTCCACACGGTTATACACCAAGGCCATCTTGTGTGGCACCTCACCCAGTTCAGCAGTATGCTACACCCAAGCCTGTTGGTAGACCGCCATCCAATGCGGGTCCACGTCCTACTTCAGGGACTTGTTTCACATGCGGAGAGCCAGGACACTATGCACGTGACTGCTCTCAAACCAACTATGCTCCACCCCTGCCTGAGAAGTCTGATGGCCATGGTAAGCCATCATGCAAGATGATTAGTGTCAAGTCACCTCCCACCGAACGTGGATGTGTGCATCATGTCTCAGCTAAAGACGCTCATGATGATCCAGATGTCGTTCTTGGTACACTCCTTGTCAACTGTCATCCAGCTTCAGTTTTGTTCGATACCGGAGCATCTCACTCCTTCATCTCTGAAGGCTATGCTCGTTTGCACGACATGTCATTTTCTGATATGCCAACTCCACTTGAAATCCGAACTCCAGGGTCTAGACGGGAAACTACCAGAATAAGCCAAGGTAATGAAATCCTTGTTGACAGACTTGTATTCCTTGCATCACTTATAGCCCTCAAGTCTACAGATATTAACATCATCTTGGGTATGGACTGGATGAAAGCTCATCATGCCAAGATTGATTGTTACACCAGGTCCGTTCAGCTTACACATCCATCTGGCAAGATAGTCACTTTCTCCACTAGAGTTGCAAAGCGCCAACTCTATTCTCTCAATGCCAGCCCTCTTCCTGACCTTGAAGATATCCCGGTAGTCCATGACTTTTCGGATGTCTTTCCAGAGGAACTGCCAGGTATTCCACCTGACAGAGATGTAGAGTTTGTCATAGATCTTATCCCAGGAAACGCCCCAATTTCTAGGAGACCCTACAAGATGGCACCCTTAGAACTAGCTGAGGTTAAGAAACAACTTGATGAATCCTTGCAAAAGGGTTTCATCCGTCCTAGTTCTTCTCCCTGGGCTTGCCCCGTCCTCTTCGTCAAGAAGAAGGATGGTACGGACCGAATGGTTGTAGATTATCGTCCCGTTAATTTGGTCATGATAAAGAACAAGTATCCACTCCCCAGGATCAACGACCTGTATGATCAGCTCGCTAGATCCTCAGTCTTTTCAAAGATGGATTTGAGGTTAGGCTACCATCAAATCAAGATCAGAAATGGGGACATTCCTAAGACTGCTTTTGTCACTCGTTATGGTCAGTACGAGTACACCGTCATGTCCTTTGGTCTAACCAATGCTCCAGCTACTTTCTCCCACTTGATGAACTCGATCTTCATGGAGTACTTAGATAAGTTCATCGTGGTTTACCTCGATGATATTCTTATTTACTCGAAGAACGAGGAAGAGCATGCCAAACATCTTAGACTTATGTTAGAGAAACTCAGAGAGCACCGCCTTTATACCAAGTTCTCCAAGTGAGAATTTTGGTTGCCAGAAGTGACCTACCTAGGTCACGTGATCTCTGGCAAGGGCATTGCCATCAATCCCGAGAGATTTCAGGCCGTTCTTGATTGGACTCCGCCTGAATCGGTTAAGCAAGTTAGGAGTTTCCTTGGTCTAGCTAGTTATTGTCGCCGCTTCGTTGAGAACTTCTCCAAAGTGGCCAAACCTCTCACGGAACTTCTCAAGAAAGATAAAAAGTTTGAGTGGTCCCCACAGTGAGAGCATGGTTTTCAAGAACTGAAAAGACGCCTGACTTCCGCTCCCATACTTGTGCCACTGGATTTCACTAGGTTGCATTCTTATGCAAGATCGCCATGTGATTGCCTATACATCTCGACAGATGCATCCACATGAATAGAATTATCCTACACATGATCTAGAGCTTGTAGTCGTAGTCTATGCACTTAAGACCTGGCGACATTACCTTCTTGGAAGCGTTGCGAGATTTACACCGATCACCAGAGTATCAAGTATATCTTCACCCAACCAGATTTAAACCTTAGGCAAGGACGTTGATTGGAGTTGATCTCAGATTACGACTTAGGAATTACCTACACCCCAGGCAAGGGGAATGTCATGGCTGATGCGCTAAGTCGTAAGTCCTATTGCAACAATCTTATGTTGCAGCAGGGCCAACCACTTCTCCATGAGGAATTCAGTAAGTTTAACCTTCACCTTGCTCCTCATGGATTCCTATCAACCTTGGTGGCGAAACCTACCCTTGAGGATCAGATCATTACTGACGAGAAGTTTGGTAAGGGTGTTATCCGCATTAAGAGGAACATTAAGAAGGGAGTTGGTGGTAGTTTCTCTATAGATGATCGAGGTGTTGTTTTCGTTGAGAATCGCTTGGTGGTTCCCAAGAATCAACATCTTCGACAGTTAATCCTTAAGGAGGCGCATGAATCTCGTGTCACGATTCATCCCGGTAGTACTAAGATGTATCAGGACCTACGCCAGAGGTTCTGGTGGACTAGGATGAAGAGAGAAATTGCTCAGTTCATTGCTAACTGTGACGTTTGCCGTCGCGTTAAGGCAGAGCATCAAAGGCCTGCTGGCACCCTTCAGCCTTTAGCTATTCCTGAGTGGAAATGGGATAAAATTGGTATGGACTTCATCACCAGCTTTCCCAGGACCAAGAGAGGGAATAATGCTATCTTCGTAGTCGTTGATCATCTTTCCAAAGTGGCTCACTTCCTACCGGTTCGAGAGAGTATCACTGCTAGTCAGCTCGCTGACTTATATATTTCTCGAATAGTGTCACTTCATGGTGTTCCACTAGAGATCAATTCAGACCGTGGTAGTATTTTCACTTCTCATTTCTAGGAGAGTTTCCAAACTGCCATGGGCACCCATCTTTCCTTCAGTACCGCTTTCCACCCTCAATCAAGTGGTCAGGTGGAAAGGGTCAACCAAATTCTTGAAGACATGCTTAGAGCTTGTGTTATCTCATTCGGTATGGATTGGGAGAAGTGTCTTCCCTTCGCCGAGTTTGCTTATAACAATAGCTACCAATCCAGCCTCATGAAAACTCCTTTTGAGGTTATGTATGGACGAAGATGTCGAACACCGTTGAACTGGTCAGAAACAGGGTGAAAGACAATTCTTTGGACCGAATATCATCCAGGAGGCAGAAGAGCAAGTTCGCATCATTCGTGAGAATTTGAAAACAGCCCAATCTCGTCAAAAGAGGCAGTATGACCGTCGTCATAAGGAAGTGGCTTATGAAGTTGGTGACAAGGCTTATCTTCAGGTTACTCCCTTGAAGGGTACCCATCGTTTCGGTATCAAGAGCAAGTTGGCTCCTCGTTACATTGGTCCTTTTCGCATTCTCGCTAAGCGAGGAGAGGTTGCCTACCAGTTGGAACTATCCCCACATCTTTCTCGAGTTCATGATGTCTTCCACGTCTCTCAACTCAGGCGTTGCTTCTCGGATCTCATCCGTGGAGTGGACCACGAAATGCTTGATCTCCAAGATAACCTCACATATCGAGAGTACCCTGTTCGCATTCTTGATCAAGCAGAGCGTGTCACTCGATGTCATAACATCAAGTTTCTCAAGGTTCAGTGGTCCCATCATTCCGAGAGAGAAGCTACCTGGGAGCCTGAAGATCGTCTTCGACTTGAGTACCCCACTTTATTTCTGCCGACTCCTGAATCTCGGGACGAGATTCTTTCGAGTGGGGGCGAGTTGTCACATCCCTAGTTCTGGTATGACCTAGGCTAGCCTTCTTGTGAGCATCATGTTTAAATTTCATTTAAATTTGAAATGGGGATTGGTGAAACCCTCAGAAATCATTTCCAGAAATAACCCAGATAAAAATTGCTCCAAAAAGGTCCAAGAAAATGCTCATGATGCTCTCTGAAATAATACCACTAGCTCCTACAAAAAATTGGCATAAGAAAATAAAATGGTTTAGTATTTTTATTAAACCAAACAAATGTCAGAAAAATAGAAAACAGAAACAAAATAGAAAAAAGGGAGAAACTTACCTGGCGCCTCTGGTCGGCCCGTTTCTGTTCTGGCCCAGCCCACCAGGGGCATAGCCGTCTTCCTCCTCTTGCCAGTAGGCAGAGGGGAAGCGGTGCCCGACGCCGTGCGCGCCGGCACGCAGCTGCCTGCCTGGCCTCTCCAGGCCTTCTCCTCACGCCGGACGTCGCCACGCCCCCCCAAGCCTCTCTCACTCTTTCCCGTGCCATTCCCTCTTCCCCCTCGCTCCCTCTCTCACGGCGGGAATCGCCGTCGCCGCCGTCCACAGCCACCGTGGCCTCAGCCACTACCGCACCTCCCCAACATGCTCCCCAGCTCCGCCGCAACCCCCTCTCCCTCCTCACTGAGCCAAGCAACCGGGCGAGCTCCGCTTCGTCCTCACCGTCGTCTTCTTCATCGCCGGCCACTAGAGATCGTAGTCGCCGTTCCGCCGCTTTGGACCTTCCCCGAGCTCGCTGACGCCTCCGAAGGATCCGCTGTGAGCCCCGCCGTCGAACCCCCCTCTCCCCTGCCCTTCCGGCGCCCTCTAGCCCTGTCTGCCACCACGGCCCTAGCTCCTCACCGCCGTTCATGCCGCCGCTGTCGTCCTGGCCACCGCAGCTCACGGCCGCGCACGCGAACACGCTCAGCAGCCCCCCAGCAAGCCCATGCCGCCAACCGCAGCCCCTGCCATGCACCGCAGCGCTACGCGCGCACCCAGCCGAACTTCAGCCGCCGCCTCAAGCTCGATTCCGGCGAGCTCCGGTCGTCCCCGCCTCTCTCGTTTGCTCCAGACAACGCGGATGGGCCCTGGCTCCTCGCCCGTGGTCTCCGCGGCCCATTTGGTCACCGGAGGACCAAATCCGAGGCCCTCCGCCGCGTCTGGCCTCGCCGGCGTTGAGTCGCCGGCGGGTTTGACCCCGCTGACCAGGGGTTTGACCTCCCCTGGGTCGCTGACAAGTGGGCCCTGGCCCCAGCTAATCCTAGTTCAGTTTTAATTAAGTTTAATTAACTCCACTGACATTTTAGTTAGTAGGAGCTTAACACTAATTAACTTAGATTGGTTAGTCAGTCACTGACGTGTGGACCCCACACGTCAGGTTTGACCTGGCCAGCCGCCTTTGACCTGCTGACGCAATGCTGCTGTCATGCTGACGCAGTAATCATTTTCTGGTTTTAAATTAAATTAGGAAATTCCAGAAAATTAGCTAAAATTCAAAAATTCATAGAAATTAAACCGTAGCTCAGATTGAAATAATTTATATATGAAAAATTATCAGAAAATTGCAATCTATCCATCTGTACCATTTTCATGCATGACAAACCAACTTATACATGCTGTATATGAGGAAACACACTTATGGCATTTATAAAGGCTTATTTTAGAGTTGCATTTGAACCTTTGGTTCAAATGGACCTCTTCCAAATAGAATGCTAAATGCATTAGCTCAAAACACATCACTTACTCATGCCATGTTCATGCATCATATTGTTGCATATGATTGTGTATTGATTGCCGACACCGTTCCTTCTCGATAGGTCCTGCTCCGGAGACCGATCCAGAGTACCTGTCAGAGGAGCAGTGCCCCCTGTTGATCTACCAGGAAAGCAAGCCCCCTTGTTCATTCCGATACAATCCTACTCTCTCTCTCCTACTCTCATTTATTGCTTTAGGACAACAATGATTCAACTGCTACTTTATGCTGCGGTAGTTGAACCCATTCCTCTGCATGACCTGTCATTGCCACAGTAAATAGTTAAAACCCACTAGCATGTGTAGGAGTTGATTGAGCCATGTTGTGTTCCAACCATGCATGCCTGCTATTGCTTAGAGTTGTGTCAGGTCTGATTCATCGAAAATGAATTGGAGTGTTACGATATGTTCTGGTGCTGAGAGTCAAGCGTGTGAACACGATTTGGTAAAGGTAGCGGTGAGAGGCCATGTAGGAGTACATAGTGGGTTGTCTCTCTGGAACCGTCCTTAAGCACTGAGTTCTGTGTATCTTGTCCAATGACTAGCTACTACCACGCATTGGAATGCTTAAGTGCCCCTCTCGACTTATTAGTCACCTCGATCTCTGTCCAGGAGTTGCAACTAGTTTATGGTGTTTGTAGGTGGTGCTATTTTTATATCGAGTGGCACCCGGCAGGGTGGACTTGGGACAGACTAGGCACCGTGGCCCAGTGTACCGAGTGGCACTCGGATGGTGGGCTCGGGAACCCTGTACACATCGTTTGGGGCCGTGAGCGAAACCCCGGCCGGATCTTCTTGCGGATGGAACCCGAATAGGCGATAAACCTAGACTAGAGTCTTGTGTGGTTAGTCAGGTCGTGGCCGACACCCTAGCCAGGCTTCCGCTTGAAGGTTGCCGAGATACATGATGTGTACATGGTGATAAGTGGTGAGAGCATGTGTGAAGAAGTACACCCCTGCAGGGTTATCATGATCTATTCGAATAGCCGTGTCCTCGGTTATGGACTTCTTGGATGCTTACGTGGTACGTAGACAACTTAAAGTGCATACTCTAAAATGCTCAAGACAAGTGTGAGTGCTATGGATGGCCTTCTCGTAAGGAGATGAGAATGAATCCATAGTGGTGTATTGATGTGGTGATTAGTGGACTCGTGTGCGCTGCCTCACCTCAAAGAAGTTTCTCATAGTCGTAGAACAGGATAGCCACTGAGTCAAAGCTGGCTTGTTGCAACTAAACCCCACATTACCTTCTTGATACAAATGCATGTATGGTAGGTTCTGATGTAAGTCTTGCTGAGTATCTTCGTACTCACGTTTGCTTTATTTATGTTTTGCAGGTGAGACATCTGTCTCACTAGTAGTACCACTTGGACTTCGACGAGTAGCTTGTTACCTCAGCTACGATCTTGTACCCTTGGGAGGGACTTGTAGATAGTCAGGCTTCCGAGCCTTTTTCTTTTGTAATTGTCTGTACTCAGACATGTAATGCTTCCGTTGCTTGTATGCTCTGAATGATGGGTCTTCTGACCCCTATTTGTATTTATTGCTATGTGGCTCTTCTGGGCCTTTATCTATATGAGTTTGCGTTATGTTGTGATGCCATGTTGTACAACTCTACTTGCATGTTATCCGTACGTGTAACGTGTATTGCTATGTGTGGGATCCGACAACCTAGTTGTCTATCCTTGGTAGCCTCTCTTATGGGGAAATGTAGTCTAGTGCTTCCACTGAGCCATGGTAGTCTGCTACAGCCCGGTTCACCGGAGTCCTGCTAGCCCAGCACTACTGCTCCGGAACACTTAGACTGGCCGGCATGTGATTCACTTTGTTCCTGTGTCTGTCCCTTTGGGGAAATGTCACGCGGTGACATCCGGAGTCCTGTCTAGCCTGCTACAGCCCGGGTTCCCGGAGTCCTGTTAGCCCAGTTGCTACAGCCCGGATTCACACGCTGCTGACCGACATGCTCGATGTTATTCATGTATGCCTGTCCCTGTAAGTTAGTGCCACTTTGGGTTCACGACTAGTCATGTCGGCTCGGGTTCTCTGTCACATGGATGCTAGCGACACTATCATATACGTGAGCCAAAAGGCGCAAACGGTCCCGGGCCATGGTAAGGCGACACCCGTGGGAATACCGTGTGTGAGGCCGCAAAGTGATATGAGGTGTTACATGCTAGATCGGTGTGACTTAGAATCGGGGTCCCGACAGCCTCACCGTCTGCAGTCACTATCATCATGGCTGTAGAGCTAGCCTGCTTACAACTAGCCATGTTCGACATAATTTCCTGTGCGTAGATGCCCGTGCATTGCACGGCACACCAAGATTGGGGGTGGACGGCTCCGGCAGCGGCCATCGCGCCAGATTTTTCCACGGCCTTCTACTCCTAGATGTGTACACGTGTGCTGGTGTGTGTTGTGTGCTGGGTGTGCGCGAGTGCATCCTTCTGTGCATGCCGCGGCGCAGTGGTGAATTGTGCGTGAGTGCGTCCTTCGCGCGCAAGAAGTTTGTCCTCAATGCGCCCTCAATTTACTAGCGTGCGGGGTGCTACCCCGAGTGGTTTCAACTTTGTTTACATCACTGCGTGTCAGACGGGCCTCTAGTTTACTTATTTTCACACACTGCCACATGGGCCAACACACGAAGATACAGAACACGAGTCGATAAGGCAGCGTGTAGATTGGTTGACCGGTCAACTAAACAATATACGGAGCTATACGCTGACACAGTGAGCGTATAATCCGTCAGTATAGAGAGTTCGAGTGAGAGGGGAGGCCCATGAGAGATAGCAGAGAGAGAGAGAGAGAGAGAGAGAAAGAGCTACTCCCTCCGTTCGATAATGTAGTTCCGACATTTTTTTAAGTCAAACTTTTGAGACTTTGACCAAGTTTATAAAGAAATTACTTATATCTACAATACCAAAGATAAATGATAGTATGAAGTTAGTACATGTTGTGATGAATCTAATGATTGTTCAGATGTAAATGTTTTTCTCCACATATACCTGGTCAAACGTTTCTGAGGTTTGACTTTTCAAAACATCCATATGCTTATGGACGTGACAGAGTCCCTAACAAGAGAGAGAGAGAGAGAGAGTGAGTGAAAAAAGTGTGTGTGCGTGTGTGAAAGAGACATGGACAACACACGATAAAAGTAGAGAAAAAGCGTGTGTGTCTTATGAAAACATATCACACATGCATCTTCGACAACGGAGGCAAGGTGAGGAGATAGTGTGTGGTTGTTTGGAACCGAGGGAGCAAGACCCCTAGCACGTGGCCAAGAGGGGTCTGACAAACAAGGGAGAGAGGTCGAGAGAGACGTACGGAGAAAATGCAGACATGGGGAGGAGAGAGTGTATGTTTGTCATAGAGAGATCCCCTGGAGATCGTGATGGGACTACATGGGTGGGAGATCGAGTGACAAGGTGTGTGCGCGATAGAAGATGCCCCGAGAGATATCGAGATAGACGTATGGATGGAAGGAGACAATACGCGTGTTCCTGTTGGCTAGTAAGAGATAATCATACTTAGGAGGGGGGAAGTGCTTGTGCCTATGATGGATTGAGAGATTATGGTACTTAGGGGGGTGCGTGTCACATGGAGAGAAAACAAGGGCGGAGAGTGTTGGATGGGTCTATACGTATAGCGCGAGCGAGACATGTGGATGTGTGAACCAGGGAGATATAAGGCCAGTTTGGCTTGCGTCCTGAGCATCTTTTGCCTGGCCTGGGGTTGTGGCTAGATTTCATGCACACTTGTTTGGTTGCTACCCTGTGAAAAAGAAAGCCCGCCTGGCCTGGGTTCCCTTGCACTTTAATTAGCCTGGCTGAAGTCCAGACACTGCAAGTAGCCTGGCCCAGGCAATCGATTTCGAACGCCTGGTCATGCCTGGTCATGTGGCCACGAGGCTAACAGCAACATGGATGGATATTAGCATTAAATAATTGATGCATGGATTGATTGATGGAACGTTGATGCTTTGCCTGGCCCAAGCATGAACCAAACGCTTCAGCACCACACAAGCCTGGCTAGGCAGAAATATTTTACATCTCACGTCCACACCAGGCAGTATCGGCCATCAAGGCATGAGGGTCAGGTCACGAACCAAACTGACCAATAAAGTTTGAGAGAGATTGAGGAGCCCCGATAAGGCTGAGTGGTGCGTCAGATAGCTGAGAGGGGGAAAGAGATATTCCATCCGCTCGATAATGCTATGCATGTAAATTTTTTAGAAGTCAAACTTTGGAAACTTTGATCAGGTTTACGAAAATTTTATTTATATCTACAATACCAAATATACATCATACAAAACTACATCTCATGGTGAATCTAATGGCATATGTTTTCCGTACTAGATGTAATTATTTTTCTCCACGTACATGGTCAAACTTTATGATGTTTGACTTTTCAATAAATCTATATGCTATGGACCAAGGAGAGTGCCTCAGCCGAGACAGATCAAGTGCGTGTGAAGGAGAATGAGTAAGTGTGCAAAAAGAGTATGTGTGTGAAAGAGAAAGTGACAACAAACGATAAATTAGAGAGAGAGTGTGTTTTTTCGTTTCTTATGCGAACATATCACGCATGCATCTCTGAGATGGAAAAGCGAGGCGAGGAGATAGACGAAGATAGCTAGTGTGTGATTGTTTGCAACAGAGAGAGACACCCCTATAGCACATGTCCAATAGTGGTGTGGACAACAAGGAACAAAGGTCGAGAGGGACACATGGATGGCATGGACGCATGAGGAGGGAGAGAGGGTGTGTTTGTGATAGAGAGATCCCGTCGAGATCGTGAGGGGACTATATGGGTGGGAGATCGAGGGAGTGCGTGCGCAATAGAAAGATGCCCCGAGAGAAATCGAGATAGACCATGCACATGTTTGTGATGGAGACTAAGATTAGCTAGTCATATACATATAGGGGGGACTGCGTGTGCCTACAATTGAGTGAGAGACCATCATACTTGGCTAGCTGGGCATGATATTGTGTGTGTGCACGTGTGAGATGGAGAGAGAACGAGGGGGAGAGATAGAGTTTTAGATGGGTCTATCGAGCGCGAGTGAGATATGCATGTGTATGTGTGACCCAGGTGGATGGAGAGTTTGAGAGGGGGGAAGAGCTCCGAGACGACATAGTGGTGCGTGCGAGAGTTACAGGCAAAGAGCCAAGGAATCTGTGTGCGTACGATGAGTGCACCCAAGATATCTAGCTTGGACTAGCTAGAGTATCATATATAGTGTGCGAGAGAGACCTATAGATGGTGTATATATGCATGCGAACTAGAAAGACCGCCCCCCCCCACAAACACACACAAAGAGAGAGAGAGAGAGAGAGATGGAGAGAAAGGGAGAGGGACGAACAAGGTTTTTGTGTCGGATGCGTGCGACAGAATTGAAGATTGTCGGTGAGAGAGAGAGAGAGAGAGAGAGAGAACAGTAGTCCGGGAGAGGGGGAGGTCGCGTTTTATGCATCAAAGACTGATATAAACCATGTTTCGATATAAACTAGCATTCAAATATTTAAATTGGAGAACATGTTGTCTGCAATCCACACATGAACGGATATATGCGTATATCAAACAAGTTCATTAATTTGACTTTCAACATGTTCATGGAGTACTATAATACTATACAACATGCTACTCGATTGAGGTGTTCAATTTTGGATTTAGTTCACTATTTTGACCTACTGAACGAGCTATTTCATTGAATCGAGATATTTCATTTTGGGTTTGATTCGCGTTTTTGAGTGGGTCAACTATTTGTCATATAGTAAATCGCTAGCAACGAGCATGTAAAAACACATTACTCCCAAGCATCATCTCTCCATCTAAAAAAGAAGTGGCAACCTAATATTTCAAAATTTGATCCGAATCGACTTGGTAAGGTAGACGTGGATGCTCGTTCTCCCAAAATTTGAACGAACCGTTAAACATCCTCTCTTCTCGGTGGAATTCGCCAGAGCAAATAAATGGGAGACGCGAAATTACCGTCCTATGTGGGACACGCATCAATTGGCCCATTGTACATCGAGGGTAGGTTCGTAACTTCATCCAAGCGCGCCTTCTCCTCGGCCGAAATGACATGTGCCGAATAATTCATAAACCATGGTCGGAAAAACACGCTCTCCTCGCCCGAAATAGCTCGCGCCCACTATTTCAAAAACACGCTCTCCTCGCCCGAAATTGCTCGCGCCCACTATAGTTCAAAACACGCCCTCCTCACCCGAAATCGCTCCCGCCCAGAGAAGCAAAGTTACTCTACTATCCCCGACCCTCAGTACACAGACCCAAGCCAAGAATCCTATAGGCAAGGGTAGAACTGTAACTCCCCCTCACATTTCAGACAAATGTGTCCGTAAGACATGGTTCCACTCCCCTCCCAATTTCCCCCGCCCGCCCCCATTCATACCTCGTGGGCGCCAAATCACCTTCTCCCCGGGAAGCTCCCTTCTCCCGAGCCGCGAAACCTCAGCCCCACCTCCATGGCGCCCCCCATCGCACAAATTTCACAGTCGCCCTCCTCCCTAATGCCGGAGACGCTGTCCATTTGTCGTCGTGCACTGGGCCGTGTGCCTCTTACTCCGTGCTGCTGGTGCTGCCTCGACGACGGCCGCGTGAACCGTACCGGAGCCGATTCACCCCCGCTGTTGTTCACGATGCTGGAGCGGCTCCAACTTCGGATCCATAGAGAGTCCTGGCGCTGCTTCGGCGTAGCCGTCGACCGTCACGACATGACTCTTTCCCTACCGCTTGTCGCCACCGCAACCGCGCTGGCCTCACCGACTCAGCAGCTGGACCTGCCTACTTCACCATGCCGCCAGATAGGTCGCACCCTCATCTCAAATCACTTTATTTAGGTGTCAGTTGTCTGAATTTTTATTCTGGGCCAATCGATTTGCAATGGGAAGCAGCACCCCTCGAGGCGGCGGAGCTCCTAGGCTGCCGGTTGGCTGGTGTCTAACGTAAGGGTGCGGGGCCGCAAAGTTCGCCGCGGAAGCAGCGCTTAGATGGCTATCTTTTAGAGTTGCGTGGGTTGAAGGTACTGCCGCCGCCGGATCTGGACGACGGGGAGTCTTTGTGGATTGGCCCGGGGGCGGCGCAACCACGGCAGTGCGGTGGGGCAGGGAGCGGGGTTTTGGCCGGGGCCACAGATGGCGGAGGCAGGCTGCTCTGCCGTTGGTCGCTGGCTCTTCGGGGAAGATCCCGAACAGTGTCAGCCGGGAGGCACAAGACGGCCAGCCATATGGCATAGATCGGACAGTACCAAAATAAAATAAAATCGTGTGACCCCAATTTAGTCTTCAGTCAACAGATGTGTGACCACTCTCGTACCTTGCTGTTGATCTCTTAGTGTATTTCTTCAGATCAAAGAGATATGTCGTTCTTAAAATTATGCGTTATCTGCATCTGCAGACACACCGTCTTCCGACTCACCGCAGCTGCTCCAACAAGGGAAGCATACACCAGAAGGGAGCTATAGTCCCCACTCAACAGTTCCCTGCATCGAATGCGTGTGCCCAACATGCACAGCCACAACAATTGCAGGGCCATCGGAAAGTCAGCACATGATGCTCACTCCTATGGAGGGCAGCCAGATAGGTTGTACCCTCATCTTACTTGTGTGCAACATTTATGGGTTTGTTATTCATCTAATCATGGAAAATAGATCATCACATTTCACTGTATATTCATGCTGATCTCTTACGGGTCTTGTTCAGGAGTTAACGCTGTTCCATAGTTCAGCTAAGATACTTGTTCTTTAGGTAACACTGTTCCATAGTTATCATCCATCAGCCAATGCTATCCCACAGACTAGTGATTATAGTATTATACCACTTCTAGTATTTCCTATGTTGTTCTTTAATACTTTTGTGTGCCATCTAGTTAATCTCGAGTACAAACGATACATATTCTGTAGCTTTCATATGTGTTCTCCCTTTAGTTTATGAGACCTGTTGCTGCTAGTTAACCCTAGTCCTACTATTTATGTCATCTCCTATAGGCACTCATTACATAAATCTAACTACTAGTTGTCTTCCATGCATGTCAGATATAATTGCACACACTGATATATCCACAAGAACCTCACGGAGCAATGTAAAGGCCAATAAACTTGATGTCAATGATACCCAATATGATGGAACATGTAAAGGCAGTTCTTCAGAAGACTTGCATAAAGATGATGAATCCTCTTCACCCCACAAGGTCCTTGCTCTAACTTGGCCTGTGATATGGATACAACATGCATATAATGTCCTGGAGTGTTTCTACTCTGTTGCAATGCCATGTGCTTAGCATGTTGATCATGCATGTAAATATGACATGCCTTCCTATTTTTCAGTACCTATTCCATTCATGATAACATGTTTTCAAATTTAAGTACTGTTATTCTACTCTATCGCAATGCCATTTGCTTAATTTGGACATCATGCTTCTGAATATCTTATGCATTGTTATTCATCAGTATGTACTTCATCTGTCTACCATACCATGTTTTTTTACATTGAAGTGTTGTTCTAGTACTCTGTTGAAATGCCATCTTATTTTCCCAATCATACACATGTATGTTGCCTTAGTTATTTCTGTATGTATTCTGCTAGCATACAGTTTTACATTCAAGTAGTGTTTTTTTTGTTGTGTTGTCCTGTCATATCCCTAGCTCTTACACCATACTCCCTCCATCCGGATTACATGTTGCCGAAATGGATAAAAAATGATGTATCTAGAACTGAAATACGCCTAGACCCATCCATTTTTTTCCGGATGGAGGGAATACATGCCAATATGTCATGCCTTTCTATTCTTCAGTACCTATTCCATCTCTCTACTGCCGCATTTTATAATTAAAGCACCATTCTTCTATACAAGGCATGCAAGGGGAAAACGACTATGTTAGAATTTGAAGGGTTGCAAACAAGGCCTTTGCAAAAGATCCAAACGCCAGGAGATAATAAACTAACTCCAGTTTTTAAAGATACTGCTCCAGCACATAGAAACCCAACTCCTACTGATAATAAGCAGATTCCAGTGTCCAAAGAACTAGTCCGCTTCAGTCCAGAAAAAATATGTCAACTCAATTCTAAGAAGCGTGTGCGTATCCTTGCATCATGAAATTTTATAGCATGCTGATCATATTTTCTACATGTTTCTTACCCATCTCTCTTTTAGAAAATAAGCTTAACAGATAGAAGATTTTCTGCAATGGTATCGTTTATGAGGAAAGATTCTTGTAGGAATTCTCTGTGCTCAAATGTAGATGTAAGTACCTGTTGTATATCACTATATTTTTACATCAGCATGTATTTTGTTAATCGGCGTGAATCCAACCTTTATCTGATCTAAATTTAGTTGTAGCAAAATGTATGATTAAAGGCCACAATGTTGATTTTTGCAAGGAAAACTGCTTGGTAGTTTTGCATCCTGAGTTGCATGAGTCTACTATCTCATATCAATGGGTTTGAATACTTTGGTTCTGCAGTGGGTTTTTCAGTGTTTTTTTACTGTGTTGTCCTATCGTATCCCTAGCTCTTACATCATACTCCCTCCGTCCGGATTAAATGTCGCAGAAATGGATAAAACTGGATGTATCTAGAACTGAAATATGCCTAGACCCATCCATTTATTTCCGGATGGAGTGAATACATGTCAATATGTCATGCCTTTCTATTCTTCAGTACCTATTCCATCTCTGCTGTAGCATGTTTTATAACTGAATCACCATTCTTATATATAAGGCATGCAAGGGGAAGATGGCTATGTTAGAATCTGAAGGGTTACAAACCAGGTCTTTGCAAAAGATCCAAACTCCAGGAGATAATAAACCAACTCCATTTTTCATAGATACTGCTCCAGCACAGAGAAACCTAACTCCCACTGATAATAAGAAGATTCCAGTGGCCAAAGAACTAGTCCGCTCCAGTCCAGCAAAAGAATGTCAACTCCATTCTAAGAAGCGTGTGCATATCCTCGCATAATGAAATTTTATAGCATTCTGATCATATTTTCTACATGTCTCTTACCCGTCTCTCTTTTAGAAAATAAGGTTAAACGACACAAGACTTCCTCCATTGGTATCGTATTCGAGGAAAATATCTTGCGGGAATTCTCTGTGCTCCAGTGCTGATGTAAGTACCTGTTGTATATCACTATATTTTTACATCAGCATGTGTTTTATGAATCGGCCTGAATCTAACCTTTATCTGATCTAAAATTAGTTGTAGCAAAATGTTAAAGGCGCCAATGTTGATTTTTGTAAGGAAAACTTCCTGGTAGTTTTGCGTACTGAGCTGCATGAATGTGCTATCTCATATCACGCACATTACTGAATTGTAGTGCTTCTCTGGTTGCCCATTCATTCATTGTGTCAATGTTGCTTTCGTATTACCTTACCTGGCTGATGATAGCTGTGCCATATTGTGTTAATTTGGTGTAGGCTAGTTGCCCAAACGTTCGTTGTGTCAATGTTGCTTTCCTATTATCTGACTTGGCCAATGATAGCAATGCTAGTGTGTTAATTTTGTGCAGGCTGCTGAAGATAAGAAGACAAACTCTGAAAACAGCAAGGCAACCACATTGTTTCTTTCTAGTAAATATAGGCCAAGTAATATGGCAATAACTCATGATTAATCTGTTTGGTTCCCGTCCTAATTTATGTTATGATGCAATGGTCAAGACACTCTCCACTATCAATAATACAAGCCTGCCAAAATCGCCATCTGAATCTGTTCAGTATCCTCTGTCCCGAATGCGACAGAATAAATGTATGTTTGTGAACCAATTAATGGCTGAAGCAATGATGGAAATGGTGGATGAATCAGAGGTGCAAAGTCGTGTAACACAACAACTGATCGATGTTTTCAGAGATAGTGTGGAAAAGCAGCAAGAACTTGCCCACATGCTTATGGGCGTCATCTGTGCTGAGGTTGCAGATTGTGACGTTGTAGATGGTTAGGTTCTGCTCATTTATTTGCACTGGCGTCAATCTTTGATTGCCAACTGGATGTAATTTCCTGTAATATATTCTGGATGTGCAACATTATTCCATGTATGTCGTACCTTTGCTCGTCGTAATGGGCTCAAATTATCTAATTTGGCCTAAAGACATGAACGAACTTTAGTGGGCCCATTAAGTTAATGAGCCGTTACTAGGCCGAAAGTTAATGGTCGGCCCTCTTACCTCCCGAGTCGTTAATAGGCCGACATAGAAGCGGGCAACATGTGGCCCCAATTTATTTCACGGGCCGTTAACAGGGCGCTACTAAGTTTGGGCTACATATGGCCCAACTATACTGTAGGCCTCTAGCAGGCCAAATTAAAGAGACACTGGGCTTGTATTGGACCATGAAGAGCATGGGCCACTAAGAGGCCGAAAGTCAGGTCGTATTGTAAACGGCCCAACTGTGTTGTGGGCCTTTAGCAGGCCGAAAGAGAAACCAGGCTGGTATTGGACCATGAAGGGCATGGCCGTTAAGAGGCCAAAACTAAGGTCCGACTACAAATGGCCCAACTCATTTATGGTCCGTTAACAGGCCAAAAGGCACACAGGGCCGGGAATTGGCCCAACACTTAAATGGGTCGCTAAAAGGCCAAAAATCAGGTCTGACTACAATGGGCCGTTGAGGGAGTCCTGGATTAGGGGGTCTCCGGACAGCCGGACTATCTCCATTGGCCGGACTGTTAGACTGTGAAGATACAAGATTGAAGACTTCGTCTCGTGTCCGGATGGGACTCTACTTGGCGTGGATGGCAAGCTAGGCAATACGGATATGGATATCTCCTCCTTTGTAACTAACCTTGTGTAACCCTAACCCTCTCCGGTGTCTATATAAACCGAAGGGTTTTAGTCCGTAGGACAACAACCATAACATACAATCATACCATAGGCTAGCTTCTAGGGTTTAGCCTCTCTGATCTCGTGGTAGATCTACTCTTGTACTACCCATATCATCAATATCAATCAAGCAGGACGTAGGGTTTTACCTCCATCAAGAGGGCCCAAACCTGGGTAAAACATCGTGTCCCCTGCCTCCTGTTACCATCCGGCCTAGACGCACAGTTCGGGACCCCCTACCCGAGATCCGCCAGTTTTGACACCGACATTGGTGCTTTCATTGAGAGTTCCTCTGTGTCGTCGCCGTTAGGCTTGATGGCTCCTACTATCATCGATAGCGATGCGGTCCAGGGTGAGACTTTTCTCCCCGGACAGATCTTCGTATTCGGCGGCTTTGCACTACGGGCTAATTCGCTTGGCCATCTGGAGTAGATTGAAAGCTACGCCCCTGGCCATCAGGTCAGATTTGGATGTTCGAACTACACGTCCGACATCCGCGGAGACTTGATCTTCGATGGATTCGAGCCACAGTCGGGCGCACCGCACTGTCGCGATGGGTATGACCTAGCTCTACCGCCGAATAGTACCCTAGAGGCTGCGCCCGCATCAGCTCCGACCCTTAGCTCGGAGCCAACTCCGCTAGTCGAGGACGGGTGGTTAGACACCGCCTCAGGGGCTGCAGTCTCAATGGCGATCGAGCCGAACACCAGCCTAACCATCGGCGCATCCCGTGACTCCAAGGTGCCGGACTCTTTTCCGGACTCCGAACCATCCGCGCCCCTGCCAATCGAATCCGATTGGGCGCCGATCATGGAATTCACCGCCGCGGATATCTTTCAGCACTCGCCCTTCGGCGACATTCTAAATTCACTAAGGTCTCTCTCTTTGTCAGGAGAGCCCTGGCTGGATTATGGCCAACAGGATTGGGATGCGGACGACAAAGAAATTCGACGCCCACCCACCACCCACTTCATAGCCACTGTCGATGATTTAACCGACATGCTCGACTTTGACTCCGAAGACATCGACGGTATGGACGACGATGTAGGAGACAAACATGAACCAGCACCTATAGGGCACTGGAAAGCCACCTCGTCATATGACATATACATGGTGGATACACCCAAAGAAGGCAATGGCGACGGGATAGCGGAGGATGACCCCTCCAAGAAGCAACCCAAACGCCGACGTCAGCGGCGCCGCTCTAAGTCCTGCCAAAGAAAAAGTGGTGATACCGGCACAGGAGATAATAACACTCCGGATAGTGCCGAAGAAAACAACAAACCCCTCCAGCAAGATTTAGAGCAGGAGGGTGGAGGAGCCAGTTCTCCTGAGAGAGCGGCAGACGGCGAGGAGGAGGATGACAATCACATGCCCCCCTCCGAAGACGAGGCAAGCCTCGGCGATGATGAATTCGCCGTACCAGAGGATCCCGTCGAACAAGAGCGCTTCAAGCGCCGGCTTATGGCCACGACAAATAGCCTGAAGAAAAAGCAGCAACAGCTTCAAGCTGATCAAAATCTGCTAGCTGACAAATGGACTGAAGTCCTCACGGCCGAGGAATATAAACTCGAGCTCCCCTCCAAGAGTTACCCAAGGCGCAGGTTACTACCCCGACTGGAGGAAGAAGCGTATGATACGGCTGATCGGCCACCTCGTGGCCGCAATAGAGAGGCATTCCAGTCAAAAGCTCAGCCTCCACCCCAACGCCATTCAAATAAAAAGGCATGGGGAGATACGCCAGACCTGCGAGACATATTGGAGGACAAGGCAAAGCATTCAAGATCGGTCTACGGATCACGAGGGCGCACCACTCTGCGAGACGACAAACATCACGCCGGATACAGTAAAAGCAAATCCGGCCGGGCCGAACACAGCGGGCAAGACCCATTCGAGTTGCGTCGCGATATAGCCCAATACAGAGGCGCCGCACACCCCTTATGCTTCACAGACGAAGTAATGGAACATCAATTCCCAGAAGGTTTCAAACCTGTAAATATTGAATCATACGATGGCACAACAGATCTCACAGTATGGATTGAGGACTTCCTCCTCCACATCCACATGGCCCGCGGCGATGACTTACACGCCATCAAATACCTCCCACTAAAGCTCTAAGGACCAGCGCGACATTGGCTTAACAGCTTGCCAGCGGACTCCATTAGCTGTTGGGAAGATCTGGAAGCCGCATTCCTCGACAACTTTCAGGGCACTTATGTGCGACCACCAGATGCCAATGATTTGAGCCACACAATTTAGCAGCCAGAAGAGTCGGCCAGACAATTCTGGACTCGGTTCCTTACAAAGGAAAATCAAATCATCGTCTGTCTGGATGCGGAGGCCTTAGCGGCTTTCAACCACAACATCCGAGACGAGTGGCTAGCCCGGCACCTTGGTCAGGAAAAGCCGAAATCTATGGCAGCTCTCACGACGCTCATGACCCGCTTTTGTGCAGGAGAAGATAGCTGGCTGGCTCGCAGTAATAACATATCAAAGAACCATGGTACCTCAGATACCAAGGACGGCAATAGCAGGTCACATCGCAACAAGCATAAGCGCCGCATTAATAGTGAAAATACATAGGATACGGCAGTCAATGCCGGATTCAAAGGCTCTAAACCCGGTCAGCGGAAAAAGCCATTCAAACAAAGTACGCCGGGTCCGTCCAGCTTGGACCGTATACTCGATCGCTCGTGTCAAATACACGGCACCCCAGACAAGCCATCCAATCACACCAACAGGGATTGTTGGGTGTTCAAGCAGGTCGGCAAGTTAATTGCCGAAAACAAGGACAAGGGGCCGCATAGCGATGATGAGGAGGAGCCCCGGCAGCCGCACACTGGAGGACAGAAGAGGTTTCCCCCGCAAGTGCGGACGGTGAACATGATATATGCAACCCACATCCCTAAGAGGGAGCAGAAGCGTGCGCTCAGGGACGTATATGCGTGGGAGCCAGTTGCCCCAAAGTTCAACCCTTGGTCCTCCTGTCCGATCACCTTCGATCGCAGGTACCACCCCACTAGTATCCGTCATGGCGGATTCGCCGCACTGGTCCTAGACCAAATCATCAACGGATTTCACCTCACTCGAGTCCTTATGGACGGCGGCAGCATCCTGAACCTGCTTTATCAGGACACAGTTCGCAAAATGGGTATAGACCCCTCAAGGATCAAACCCACAAAAATGACCTTTAAGGGCGTCATTCCAGGTGTAGAGGCCCATTGCACATGCTCAATTACACTGGAAGTGGTCTTCAGATCCCCGGATAACTTCCGAAGCAAAGAGTTAATCTTCGATATAGTCCCGTTCCGTAGTGGTTATCTCACGCTGCTCGGGCGAACCACATTTGCTAGATTCAATGCGATACCGCATTATGCATACCTCAAGCTCAAGATGCCAGGACCTTGCGGAGTTATTATAGTCAATGGAAACGCAGAGCGCTCTCTCCGAACAGAGGAGCACACCGCAGCCCTCGCAGCTGAAACGCAAAGCAGCCTGTCAAGGCAATCAACTAATTCGGCGCTTCACAGCCCGGACACCTTCAAGCGCGCTCGGGGAAATCAGCAAATAGACCGCCTGGCGCGATCTGAGCTCGCGTAGCAATACGTCGGCCACCCCAATCCCAACCCAGCGGCGAAACTCATGCCGCGCGTACAAAATTATGCATTAAAAATACCATGGGCACAGGTGGGGAGGGGGGCACAACTGCGGCACGCCTCAAGACGCGGCCTAAACCGCACTAGGGGCTTCCCGTTCGGTTATTTTTCTTTTTTCTTTCAGGACCTTAATCTCTGGAAACACTGTCTGGCAGCACTATTGCCGAACACATGATGCAGCAACCAAGGAGGCAGACAACTACGTTATACCACAGAATTCCCAGGTTGATTACAGTAACGAGTGAAATATTCAATTTAACATCATTCCTCAGCTTGCCCTTGGAAGGGACATAGTCCTACTCTTTGCTTATCACACTATCTGTATCACTCTGCTTTAATGCAATTTTTTAATAAACAATGCATGACATTACGACTATTATTGAATTCTTGTTATATATATATATCTATGTGTTCATTAATGACGCCTTGCAACCGTACACTATGGTACGGCCAATACACCAGGGGCTTACGTACCCCACAATGCGGTGTGAAAAGTCCGAACACTTTCACAAGTACGGCACCCCGAACTTATAGCATTATATGCATCAGCTCTGAATCATGTCTTTGGTCAAATGTTGGGTTTTCCCGGCTCCTATGTTTTGGTACCTTACGTTCCGCTCTATCAGGTAAGGTAGCGCTAGGAGAACTACTGCGATTGTGCCCCGGTTCTGCTGGGTTCAGCACCTTAGTAGAGAAAGCTAAAACTGAATGTCATGATAAGGCGAGAGACTGGTCGCTGTTCGGCGAGGTTTTCAAGTCCCTAAAGACTTATGCCGCTTAGAGCGAGGGGCCGGCCCTGTCCGGCTTAAAGGCGTGTATCGCGCCCCGAATTCGGCCTTCTGAATACCAGGGGCTTCGCCAAAATTCAAAATTATAGAATTCTATGGCTAAGCGAGAGTGATAAAGCATCATTAGTCTGGTTGCCTTGTTCCCTGTGCTGAGCACCTCCCTCGAAGGACCCAAACATGGGAACAAGAGTGCTCAGGTTTATCCCGAACACCCCAGCACTCGGGGCATGGGGGCAGAAGCCGAGGACTAGCCATCTCTCAGATTGGATAAACAACCAAACAGAAGGTAATATTTTAAATTCCAACAAGCGTTGCATAGCGCATATGAAACAAGTTTTCATACATACGGGATAAAACGAGCAAGTCTCATTCAAATATTACATCTTTGAACACTCGTCCGCGATGAGACGGGCACCCAGTAGAACACCCTCATAGTACATCTCAGGGTGGCGGTGCTCCTTGCCCTCTAGCGGCCCCTCCTTGAGCAGCTTCACGACGTCTAGCTTGACCCACTGCAATTTCACACGGGCGAAAGCCTGGCGTGCACCATCAATGCAGACAGATCGCTTGACGACCTCCAGCCGTGGGCAGGCATCCACAAGCCGCCTAACCAAGCCGAAGAAGCTGTTTGGAAAGGCGTCGCCAGGCCACAGCCGGACTATAAAGCTCTTCATGGCCTGATCGGCCGCCTTATGTAGCTCGACCATCTGCTTCAGCTGGTCGCTCAGTGGCACCAGATGTTCGGCCTTGGCATACTGAGACCAGAACAGCTTCTCCGTCGAGCTTCCGTCCTCGGCCTGGTAAAATTGTGCGGCATCGGACATTCTGCGGGGCAAATCTGCGAATGCTCCTGAAGAGCTCCGGATCCGGGTAAGTAATCGGTAATTTACTTTTACATGCTTGCTTTGCATATAGAAAGCCTTACCCGTCGCTATCTTCTTCATCGCGTCGATCTCTTGGAGGGCCTTTTGGGCTTCGGCCTTGGCACTTTTTACACTCTCGAGGGCCGCGGCAAGCTCAGACTCCCGCATCTTGGAGTCAAGCTCCAATGCCTCGTGCTTCGCCACAAGATCCTGGAGCTCTTGCTGCACCTCGCCCACCCGAGCCTCGTGCTTCTCTCGCTCGGTGCGCTCCTTGGCCGCTGTATCTTCGGCCTTGGTTAGCGCTTGCTTCAGGGTCGCCACCTCGGTCGTGGCCCCTGGCAAACTTATGATGATCCTGTCATTTTGCAATCGCGCCCTCTTTTATATATATACATAAGACAGGGTATTACTTACCCTTGTTCTCCTCGAGCTGCCTCTTGGCAAGGCCGAGCTCTTTCCTGGAATCCTCGAGGTCCTGCTTCAATACGGCGACCTCCGCAGTTAGTGCGGCGGACGCCAGCAGTGAAGCCTGCACATGCATATTAACATACTTATATTAGACTCCTGCGATATTATTTGATCCTCTGTTCGGCTTTTCTTTGTGAACACCGAACAAAGCATCAGGGGCTACTGTCTATGCGGTAATATTTCTACTACATTTTAAAACACTTACCTTGAAGCCTGTTAGAAGGCTGGCACAGGCTTCAGTCAATCCGCTCTTGGCGGACTGAACCTTCTGGATCACCGCACTCATGATAGTGTGGTGCTCCTCGTTGATGGAAGCGATGCGAAGCGCTTCTAGTAGATTGTCCGGCGCCTCTGGATGGACAGAGGTCACCGGCACAGGCATCTTGCCCCTCTTAGAAGGAGGCCGCCTACCCGAGCCTGGAACCGCTGGAGGTTCCAGCGCGGTGTTCGGCTGAAGGCCGAACTCGGAGCTCTCCGGGGCCCCGTCCCCTCGGCTCCCGGGGTCCGAAAGGTCGCCTTGAGGCGCCTCCGGGACTGTCTCTCCTCAATCCGGTGCCTCTTGAGACAACACCTCGGCATCGTCGGTGGGATGAGGGGAGGTGGCGGTCGGGACTGGATCGCTATCCATGTCCGACAAGCCCAAGGAGCCGTCCGATGATACATCGATACTGGCTCGTGGCAGCCTGCACAATTGCGTTCGGCGTTAGGGAAAGCAACGCGACAAAGGAATCCTATGAGTTACTCTAATATCCGAATACTTACAATCTCCCCGGGGGCTTGACCCTGGGCAAACACTCGTCTTCGCCTTCATCGGTGGCGGTGGAACCGTCCGGAAGGAGAGTCCTTCCCTTCTTGGACCCACCGGCCTCCCCGGTTGGGGCGGCCTTCCTTTTCTTGTCTCCCCCAGTCGGTGGGGGAGCATCTTCTTCTTCTTCCTCGTCTTCGGGGGAAGAATGCGCCGCAGAGTCATCGGACGGTGAGTCCGACGACGCCTGGTGTCGGGAACTCTTTCGGGTTCCCTTGGCCTTCTTGGTCTTCTCCGGCACCGTATAAGGGGCCGGAGTCAACATCTTTGCCAGAAGAGCGTCTGTGGGGCCTTTGGGCAAAGGAGCCGGACAGTCGATCTGTCCGGCCATCTTCTGCCAGTCCTGTCAAAGGTACGGTAGTTTAGATCCTGCATAGAGTCAATCTATATAAAATAAGTATCCTGTGAAAGGTAAAGTAGCTTACCGCACTTGCTTGGCGCTTCGCGCTGAATCCGCAATTCTCCGTAATAGGGGGGTTCCTCGGCACTTTTGAACAACACCCTCCAGGCGTCTTCATGAGTCGTGTCGAAGAGCCTGTTTAGAGTTCGGTGATGCACCGGATTGAACTCCCACAAGTTGAACTCCCGTTGTTGGCACGGGAGTATCCGGCGGATGAGCATAACTTGGACTATGTTGACAAGCTTGAGCTTCTTGTCCACCATGTTTTGAATATATGTTTGGAGTCCGGTCAGCTCTTTCGAACTACCCCAGGACAGGCCCTTCTCTTTCCAGGAGGTGAGCCACGTGGGGATGCCAGATCAGAACTCGGGGGCCGCTACCCATGTAGGGTCGCGTAGCTCGGTGATATAGAACCACCCTGATTGCCACCCCTTTATGGTTTCCACAAAGGAGGCCTCGAGCCATGTTACGTTGGGCATCTTGCCCACCATGGCGCCTCCGCACTCCACCTGGCGGCCGCCCACCACCTTCGGCTTGACATTGAAGGTCTTCAGCCATAAGCCGAAGTGGGGCTTGATGCGGAGGAAGGCCTCGCACACGACGATAAACACCGAGATGTTGAGGATGAAGTTCGGGGCCAGATCGTGGAAATCCAGGCCGTAATAAAACATGAGCCCCAGGACGAAGGGATGGATAGGGAATCCTAGTCCGCGGAGGAAATGGGTGAGGAATACTACCCTCTCATGGGGCCTGGGGGTGGGGATGAGCTGCCCCTCATCTGGGAGCCGGTGCGCGATGTCGTCGGGCAGGTATCCGGCTCTCCTTAGTTTCTTGATGTCTCCCTCCGTGACGGAGGAGACCATCCACCTGCCTCCCGCTCCGGACATGATTGGAGAAGGTCGAGGTGGGAAGTGCGGACTTGGGCTCTAGAGCTTGAGTGTGCGAAAATGGATGGGTAAGGGAGGAAGAAGGTGTGGATAGAAAGGTGAATCCTTATCCCTTTATATGGGCAGACAAAACTAAGCGTCCCCACTTGCCTAGTAAAAATCGCTTATCCCCCAAGTGCCGCAATTGATGGCGCGGTTGGGTTACCCACGCCCATATTGATGAGAATCCCGTAATAAGGGGACACGATCTCTGCTTTGACAAGACGTGTCGAAAAACTGCCTCGCGTTATGTGTCGGGCTGGTTAAAAGAAATGGTTCGAATAATCACCGGGCCATGACGTAACGTCATGCTGCCAAAACAAGTCAGCAAATTAGATCTGCAAAAATATTATTCTCTCTACGGTGGAATGTGGAACTTATTTTTCAGGGTCGCACACTATCCTCGTATTCAAATTCTTCTGTGATGTATTCGGAGAAGGAACCCACCTTCCAATGCCGAAGACAATACTGCGCGCTGGACTCATCGCCATTGAAGCCTGGTTCAGGGGCTACTGAGGGAGTCCTGGATTAGGGGGTCTCCGGACAGCCGGACTATCTCCATTGGCCGGACTGTTAGACTGTGAAGATACAAGATTGAAGACTTCGTCTCGTGTCCGTATGGGACTCTACTTGGCGTGGAAGGCAAGCTAGGCAATACAGATATGGATATCTCCTCCTTTGTAATCGACCTTGTGTAACCCTAACCCTCTCTGGTGTCTATATAAACCGAAGGGTTTTAGTCCGTAGGACAACAACCATAACATACAATCACACCATAGGCTAGCTTCTAGGGTTTAGCCTCTCTGATCTCGTGGTAGATCTACTCTTGTACTATCCATATCATCAATATCAATCAAGCAGGACGTAGGGTTTTACCTCCATCTAGAGGGCCCGAACCTGGGTAAAACATCGTGTCCCCTGCCTCCTGTTACCATCCGGCCTAGACGCATAGTTCGGGACCCCCTACCCGAGATCCGCCGGTTTTGACACCGACAACCGTCAACATGCTGAAAGTGACACCGGGCTAGAAATTGGCCCAACACTTAAATGGGCCGCTAAAAGGCCGAAACTCAGGTCCGACTACAAATGGCCCATCAGATTTATGGGCCGTCAACAGGCTGAAAGACACACCGGGCCAGAAATGAGCCCAACATTTAAATGGGTCGCTAAAAGGCCGAAAGATGTACATCCTGAAAATTGGCCCATTCCTTAAATGGGCCGTTAACAGGCCAAAATCTCATCGGGCTGATATTGAGCCCAAATATATAGCGGGTTGTTAACGGGCTCGAAATGACGATGGGCTGCAATGGTGTCAAATCTTTAACGGGCCGAATTGGCACATCTCGTATGCGCCGTGTGCTTAAATGGACCTGACACAAGTAGGCCTTATATGGGTCGGCCTGCTAATTTTTACTAGGCCAGCCTTTTTCACCGGAATGGGCCACTGTTGGGCAGTGCCACGTGTCGACCTATCATAGGCGCCTCCTGTCCAATGAGTGGATGACATCTGTCCCAATGATGAGCCGACACGTGTTTCCTCTAGCCAATGATGATTTTACATGTGGAAAATCCCCATTGGTCGGTGCTGTTAATGGGTTATCGGATCCAAAACCCGACCGGATAGCTTAACGGCGTTCCGTTACGGTGGATGCTACGTGTCGGTCACCCTTGACGAAAGCACTTCTGTGACGCACGATTTATCATCATGGAAGTGGACACTTCCGTGATGATAATTTTGGTAATGTCATGGAACACTTCTACGACAGCACAAGTATGACTATCTTGATTCTGTCATAAATTTGTAATGGATGTACATGCATGACAAAAAAGCGACCTACTGTGACAAACACGTATCATCACGGAAGTGTATTTTTTGTAGTGCATTCAGAAGTGTCTCCTCAAACAACTCGGCAGAAATGCCCACGTTTACGTGGACGATGTCGTGGTGAAGACGGAGAAGCGTGGAACGCTGTTAGAAGACCTCAAAGAGACCTTTGAGAACTTACACTGGCTTCAAATCAAGCTCAACCCAGAGAAATGCGTCTTCGGAGTACCAGCCGGCCAGCTTCTTGGATTCCTGTTCTCATAGCACGGCATAGAATGGAACCCTGTAAAGATCAAGGCCATTGAGAAGATGGGAGTACCCACCCGACTGCTGGATGTGCAGAAGTTCACCGGCTGTTTGGCGTCCATCAGTCGTTTCATCAGTCGGCTGGGAGAGAAGGCTCTTCCCCTGTACTAGCTCATGAAGAAGACCACATTTTTTGATTGGAACGACAAGGCGGATGAAGCTTTTCTCCAGCTCAAGAAGATGTTGACTACTCCGCCTGTCCTGGCGGCTCCGACTCCTAAGGAGCCCATGCTCCTCTACATCGCCGCCACCAGCCGAGTGGTCAGCACCATCGTAGGGGTAGAACGCAAGGAGGAAGGAAAGGCGCTACCAGTCCAGAGACCGGTGTATTACTTAAGTGAAGTGCTGTCAGCCTCCAAGCAAAACTACCCCCACTATCAGAAGATGTGCTACGGCGTGCACTTTGCCACCAAAAAATTGAAGTCGTACTTTCAAGAGCACCCAATCACTGTTATCTGCACTGCTCCGCTGGCCGAGATCATTGGAAGCCGAGATGCCTCTGGCCGGGTGGCCAAATGGGCCATAGATTTGGCCCCCTACACCATCTACTACCAGCCTCGCACCGCCATCAAGTAACAGGCGCTGGCCGACTTCCTCGTCGACTGGGCCGAGACCCAGTACCTGCCACAGGCACCGGACTCCACCCATTGGAGGATGCACTTTGATGGTTCCAAGATGCGCACCGGTTTGGGAGCCGGCATCGTCCTCACCTCTCCCAAAGGCGACAAGATCAGGTATGTGCTATAAATCCATTTTGCCGCTTCCAACAACGTCGCTGAATATGAGGCACTCATTCACGGGCTCCGGCTTGCCAAAGAACTCGGCATTCGCCGGATCCTGTGCTATGATGACTCTGACTTGGTGGTCCAGCAGTCGTCAGGCGACTGGGACGCCAAGGATGCAAACATGGTGAGCTATCCTTTTCACGTACAGCAACTCGGTGGATATTTTGATGGGTGCGAGTTTCTCCATGTGCCAAGAAACGACAATGAGCAAGCAGACACCTTGGCGCGAATCGGCTCCACCCATCAAGCAATACTGACCGGCGTCGCCCTACAATGCCTCCTCAAGCCGTCTGTCAAGCCATCGCCAGAGTCGGATTCTATCTTCATGCTGGCTCCTCCTGAAGCAGTCGGATCCGACTCAAGAGCTCCAGCAGTCGGCACGGGAATTCTGGCAGGCGGCCTGGGGGCCGCAGCAGTCGCACCCAGCCCAGGGATTTCAGAGCCCGGCTCGGGGACTGCAGCAGCCAGCCCGGGGACTCCAGAGCCCGGCCCGGGGACTGCGGCAATCAGCCCAGATACTTCATCGACCCAGCAAGTGGTAGCCGACTCCAACCCACCGCCTCCCGGCCCAACTGCCCTCGTCCAAGTTGCAGTCCTAACAGTCGAAGAAATCGCAGCACCTTCATGGGCCTGGCCCATCCTCAACTTCCTGGTAAACAAAGAGTTGCCGACTGATGAGATCTCGGCCAGGCAAGTGCAACGCCGGGCAGCAGCATACACCATAGTCAACAGACAGCTTGTGAGGCGCAGTGTCACCAATGTCTACCAGCGCTGCGTCAAGCCGGAGCAAGGCCAAGCAATCCTCAAAGACATCCATCAAGGAGAATGCGGCCACCATGCGGCTTCAAGAGCACTTGTCGCCAAGGCTTTCCCCCATGGTTTATTCTGGCCAACTGCCTTGGAAGACGCCAAGAGCTTGGTCCAAAAATGCAAAGGGTGCTAGAAGTTTAGTACAAAGCCTCATCAGCCGGCTTCTGCACTCAAGACTATTCCCATAGCCTGGCCCTTTACTGTTTGGGGCCTGGATATGGTGGGACCATTCAAGACGGCAAGAGGTGGCTTGACTCATTTGCTTGTCGCGGTGGACAAGTTCACCAGGTGGATAGAAGCAAAACCAATCAAGAGGCTGAATGGTCCGACTGCTGTGACTTTCATCTTCGACATCACCGTTCGGTACGGCATACCACCTAGCATCATCACCGACAACGGCACGAACTTCGCCAAAGGTGCCTTGGCCCGTTTCTGCGTGACACGGGGCATCCGACTGGACCTAGCATCCGTTGCTCATCCGCAGTCAAACGGCCAGGTGGAGCGAGCAAACGACCTTATTTTGTCCGGCATCAAGCCTCGACTGGTCGAGCCTTTCGAACGGTCGGCCGGCTGCTGGCTGAATGAGCTGTTGGCCATCCTCTGGAGCCTGCGCACAACTCTGAATAAATCAACTGGCTTCATGCCCTTCTTCCTCGTCTACGGTGCCGAGGACGTCATCCCAACGGACATAGAATTCGACTCCCCTCGAGTCACCATGTACACCGAGTAGGAGGTGGAAGAAGCTCGTCAAGACAGCGTCGATCTGCTGGAAGAGGGCCGGCTGTTGGCACTCAGCCGGTCCAGCATCTACCAGTAGAGCCTGCGCTGATACTACAACCGGAAGGTCAAGCCGAGATCTTTCCAAGAAGGAGACCTTGTGCTCCGGCTGATCCAGCGAACAGCCGGCCAGCACAAGCTCTCAGCGCCTTGGGAAGGCCCCTTCATCATCAGCAAAGTGTTGGGCAACGACTCCTACTACCTGATCGACGCTCAGAAGCCTCGAGCACGCAAGAGGGACGACTTCGGCAAGGAGATGGAGCGGCCATGGAATGCAAATCTCCTTCAAAGATTTTATAGTTGATGCAGTATGTACCACGCTACCTTTTGTATTAAAGTACGAAGAACTCCGGGTCCCCCGAGAAGAGCTCGGGGACTGCCCTCTTTCATCTATATGATAAGAATTATGCCTATGAGTATGTCGTTTTCCTTATGCCGCTTGGCACCAGGTCCGACTAGTCGGCCCGGGACTTGCCGCCTTGTACTATGAAGTGCTTCCTGCAGCCGGACAAGTAATGTGTTGACACTTAAGCCATCTCCTGCCAGAAGCCGTAGCTCGCAGAGCGACTGTCTGGTGGGCAGGAGCAAGGCAGAAAGGTTGTCCACATGAAAAATGGTTAAGGACACAAAGCATGTGAATAGTCCAAGCCGGCTTCTTGCCTCACCAACCGATTGACGAACAGCCGGCCTGCCAGCTTCTACTTAACTTGCTACAATGTTCTAAAAAGGGCTAAGTACTTGCCTTCCCAGAAGTAGCTAAGTACTTGACCCAGCAATAGTCCGCAGAGCGGCTGTTCGACTGGCAAGACGGCAACCAAGGGAAGGCGGCAAAGGAAAGAGCCAAAGAGCAGCAAGCAAGAAAAGATAGAACTCTAAAAAATATTTACATAACAAAGCCCCTTGGCCGATCTTCAGAACAAAGTTCAAAATACACCCCGCAGGTGGAATTGTGCAAATTAACAAGTTCGTCGGCCCTAATAGACAGGTAAAGCAAAAGATAAACTGGCGGCCTAAGAAGCGGCAGAAGGGTTCGGTCGATCGGAGGAATCGGCGGCGGCAGTTGGTGGAGCGGCCGGCTGGTCAGTCTCCGCTTGCTCGCCTCCAATGGTAGCCGGCTCGGATGGGCATGGCTCGTTTCTTGAGGCGCGGTCGAGATGGGGCTGGCCGCGCGCTCCGACCTCTGGCGCCTCCTCTTCGCCTTCCTCCTCCGCCTCACCCTCTTCCTTGCCGCTGGAGTCGATCACCTCCCGAGTCCACGCCGTCTTCCGGGTTCAGCCCGAACCACTCCGGCGGTGCCTCAGTGCCGTCTTCAACCCGCTCCGGGATGAAGATGCTGGTGTCGTTGTACTAGGCGATTGACGTCACGTGCTTGACGAGTTCATCTTCCACGACCGCCAATTCTCCTAAGCCTCCAGCCGGAACGTGGCTAGCTGGGCTAGACTCAGCCCAGGGTACCACGCCTTGACGAACTCCAAGGGCCGGCGCGCTCCAGCCCGGGCCAAGGAGCCCTTCCAGGCCTCAAGACGGCCGGCCGCCACCTCCAGCCAGTCGGCAGTCCGACTAGGAGTGAGTAGTGCCGGCATGTCAGGCCACAGGGCGGCGATCGCTTGAGCACCAACACGCAGCATCCGGTGAGCCCGCCGAAGACGAGCCTCGATGCTCAGGATCTGCTCGTTAAGGGTTTGGGGGGCATTGGCGGCGATATGCGCACCGCTCGCCCTCCGTCCTTCGCGATCAGCTTCAATGGCCTGGTTGGCGGCGTCCGAGTGGCTAGGGAAGAAGTCTGCCAAGACAGAAAGCAGAAAGCCAAAGTTAAAAACGAGAAGCCGGTTCAACCAACAAGCCGGCAGCTCAGAGAAGGAAAAAGAGGGAAGCTCACCATCGACTATGTCCTCGATCACGTGAAAGCCAGAAGTCAGCATCGCCTCCTTGTCGGTCCAGGCGGAGCGCTCGATCGCAAACTCAGCAAGGAGTTTGGTCTCCTTGTCCTGTGTCTCATCCTGGGCCTTCTTGAGGAGCTGCTTCTGTTCCGCCAGTTGTGCGACAAGGCGGTCGCGCTCTTCAGCCAGCTTGCTACAGTCCACCTCCTGGCATGAAGCGTGGCGTTGGCTTCGCCCAGTTGCTGTTGAAGGGTGGTGTTGGCCTCTACAAAAAGTAGAAAAAGAAAGAGACAACAATAGTCATCAAAGAAGATAAAGTTGCCAGGAAGATCCGGCCCGACTGCTCAGCAGTCGGCCCGAATCTCGGGGACTATAGCCCGCGGGTGCTCCAGCGCGCCCCGCAGAGAAAGGAGACTTACTCCGGCTCTCCGACAAGTCGGCGGCACGTTGATCCAACTCCTGGACTCTGGAGTTGAAGGCGGCCGCACAGAGGTTATGATAATCCTGCAGCAAATATATTAGCACTTGGAGCTCGCTAAGTAGAGTTCCGAGCTGCCTGCTCAGCCGCCGGCCCGAAACTCGGGGACTACACCCAGTGGGTGCGCCAGCGCGCCCCCACGAAGAAGTACAAGAATTAAAAACAAAGGAGCAAGAAGTGTACCCGAATGGCCTCTCGCGACTCTAGGAACACCTTGTTGCAGAGCTTGAGAGCGTCGTCCTCGGCGCGGAGTTTGGCTTGAACGTCTAGAATCGCCTGGTTTAGAGGGCCCGTTCCGCCTCCCCGCACCCACCCAGTGGGCGCAGCACTGGTCGCCTCAGTGTCCGGGACCGAGGAGCTTGCAGTGCTGGCCTCCAACGGGCACGGCGCCGATGCTTCCATCGCGAGCCGGTAGCGTAAGAGTGTGCGGACCCCGGGAGTCAGGCCCACCACCATCTCGTTTCCAGCTGGTGGCGCCGGCGGGTCGACCGAGTGCTTGTCTCTCACCTCCTTAGAAGGAGGCGGCGGGGGCACGATGACATCCGGCATGGCGATGTCGCCGCTAGCCCTTTCCATAATAGGGTGCTTGGCGCTGGCTTCCCCAGTCTGTGCCACGAACTCCGGTGGTGGCGGCGCAGAGTTCAGAGGGACAACAAACACGGCCGACTGGCGATGCGCGGCTTCTTTAGCATGCTTCTTCGCCGCATCGATGGCCTCGGCCTCTACCCGCTTCTTCAAGGCGGCGCCCTCCACCTTGTCGGCTTCCGCCTTCTTCAGGCGGGCGGCTTCCCGCTCCTCGCGCGCCTCCCACGCATTTCGCTCTGTCGCCTCCTGGAGGTCGGCAGCCGGATCGATCCACCGGGTGGTGGTGGAGGTCTCCGCCGACCTCACGATGGAGGCGGCGGCCGACTTCTTGAGAGAGAGCGGAGCCCTAAAATCAAGAAAATAAAGCAAAGGAAGTTTAGAAATAATCAATGAGAAGGAAAGCACAAGGGAAAAAACATACGCCGACACCATAGGGGGCGCCTTGGGGAGCTTATGGTACTTGGCCGCCTTCGCCGCGGCCTCCTTCCACTTGGTCGCGGCGTTTGGATTCTTGGGCTTCTTCGGCGCACTGCCGAACTAGGCGGTGCCTTGCTTACGCTTGCGCGTGCTGCCTCGGGCAGTTGGCTCGCCGGAGGGAACCGCGTCCGCCTTGCCAGCGCCTCTTGCGGGGCGTGGCTCTTCTTCGTCTTCATCATCATCAGGCCAGGTCTCGATGCCGACTTCTTTGGAGCCGCCTGCCCCGTAGACACCGCCCGTCGCGGTGTCCTCCAAGGCGGCCGCCCCCAAGTCGGCGTCGTCCACGTCGCTCACCGCCCGGTCCGGCTGGTAGTCACCACCCGCCCCTACGAGGGCGGCCGTCGTGTCCGACACGTAGATCTGTTTCAGACAATGGGAGTCCGGCTGATCAAGATCAAAATCAAGACTAGGGCAAGTATCAGTGTCAGGACCCCGATTCCAAGTCACATCGATCTAGCCGGTAACACCTCATATCACCTTGCGGCCTCACGCACGGTATTCCCACGGGTGTTGCCTTACCATGGCCCGGGACCGTTTGCGCCTTTTGGCTCACGTATATGATATTGTCGCTAGCATCCATATGACAGAGAACCCGGGCCGACATGACTAGTCATGAACCCAAAGTGGCACTAACTTACGGGGACAGGCATACATGAATCAACATCAAGCATGTCGGTCAGCAGCGTGCGAATCCGGGCTATAGCACTGGGCTAACAGGACTCTGGTGAACCGGGCTGTAGCAGGCTAGGCAGGACTCCGGATGTCACCGCGTGACATTTCCCCCAAGGGACAGACACAGGAACGAAGTGAATCACATGCCGGCCAGTCAAGTGTTCCGGAGCAGTAGTGCTGGGCTAGCAGGACTCCGGTGAACCGAGCTGTAGCGGACTACTATGGCTCATGGAAGCACAAGACTACATTTCCCCATAAGAGAGGCTACCAATGACAAACAACTAGGTTGTCGGATCCCACACATACAAAGCATTTCAATCACACACACAATGTGCTCAATATGTGCAATACAACATGGCATCACAACAAGACTCTATGACTCAGAGTATATTTATTCATTAGGCTCCGAGGAGCCAAGTATTACAAACATGGGTCTCATGACCCAATATACAGAGCATACAAGCAACAAGCACATGCGGAAGCTTAACTTGTCTGAGTACAGACAACTACAAATGAAGAAGGCTTAGAAGCCTGACTATCTACAAGACCTTCCCAAGGGTACAAGATCGTAGCTGAGGTAACAAGCTAAACGTCGAAGTCCACGTGGAACTACTAGCGAGACTGGCGTCTCTGTCTGCAAAACATAAAATGGCAAACGTGAGTACAAATGTACCCAGCAAGACTTACATCTGAACTAGCTACATATGCATCAGTATCAACAAAGGGGGTGGTGGAGTTTGACTGCAGCAAGCCAGCTTTGACTCGGTGGCTATCCTGAACTACGACTGCAAGTAACTCTTTCGCGGTGGCGCACACGAGTCCACAAATTCACCATATCAATAAACCACTATGGATCCGCTCCTGTCTCCTACGAGAATGCCATCCATAACACTCACGCTTATCTTGCGCATTTTAGAGTATCCACTTTCACTTGTCTATGAACTATGCAAGGGGTCCAAGTTTCCATATCCGAGGAATCCGTCTATTCAAATAGATAATGATAACCCTGCAGGGGTGTACTTCCTCACACATGCTCTCGCCACTTATCACCCTGTCCACGTCATGTACCTCGGCAACCTTCAAGTGGAAGCCGGGCGAGGAAGTCGGCCACGACCTGACTAACGACACAAGTCTCTCGTCCAGGTTTATCGCCTATTCGGGTTCCATCCGCAAGGAGATCCGGCCGGGGTGTCGCTCACGGCCCCAAACGATGTGTGCAGGGTTCCCAAGCCCACCATCCGGGTGCCACTTGGTACACCGGGCCACTGTGCTTAGTCTGTCCCAAGCCCACCTGTACTGGGTGCCACTTCGTAGACTACTAACACTACCTACAAACACCAAAAACTAGTTGCAACTCCTGGACAGAGATCGAGTTGATTAATTAGTCGAGAGAGCTTGGAGCGCCCGGAGCCCAATGTGTGGTAGTAACTGTTCATGGATCACAAACACAGAACTCAGTTCTTGAGGGCGGCTGCAATGAGATAACCCACCATGTACTCCTACATGGCCTCTCACCGCTACCTTTACCAAAACGTGTTCACACACTTAGCTCTCAACAGTAGGACATGTTCATCACCATTCCAATGCATCCCCGATGAATCAGACCTAACTCAACTCTAAGTAGTAGCAGGCATGACAAACAAGCATGAATGAGTAGGCACATCAGGGCTCAAACAACTCCTACTCATGCTAGTGGGTTTCATCTATTTACTATGGCAATGACAGGTCATGCAGAGGAAAGGGGTTCAGCTACCGCAGCATGTAACAGTTGAAACGTTGTTGCCCTAATGTAGTAAAAGAGAGCAGGAGCGAGATAGTGGGATTGTATCTGAATGAACAAGGGGGTTTTGCTTGCCTGGCACTTCTGAAGATAGCATTGGGTCTTCATCAGTGTCAATGATCACAGCGTCGGAACAACGTCTACTAAGGGGGAACAACACCGGCAAACAGAGAAGAAACACCATCAATGCAATGCACAATATGATGTATGATCATGACATGGCAATATGATGTGATTTGGCCTAATGCAACTAGCAACACAATTAAGTGTAGTTGGTTTGAACCCAAGGTTCAAATTCAAACTCCACATATGTTTATTTAAATGCCATTCATTTGATTTGTCCTAAACAGTAGCTATAAGTTGTTCTATCATGCATGAAAATGGTACAGATGGATAGATTGGATTTTTCTGATCATTTTTCATATATAAATTATTTCATTCTGAGCTACGGTTGAATTTCTATGATTTTTAGAAGTTTGGGTTATTTTCTGAAATTTATAAATCATTTCTGATTTATTTTAATTCCAGAAAACTTTACTGCGTTAGCATTAAGTCATGCTGGCGTCAGCTGGTCAACAGGACCGTCCAGGTCAAACCTGACAGGTGTGGCCCACCTGTCATTGACTCAGTGCTAACCAGGGTTTAGTTAAATCCTAACTAAAGTAATTAGAAGGGCTGGGGCCCAAAGTCAGCGAGTTAGTGGGTTAGCTAGAATTTAATTAGCATCTAAACTAAATTAGCAGGGCCTTGGGCCCACATGTTAATGACCCAGGGGGGTCAAACCCTGGTCAACCCGGGTCAATCTCGCCGGAGTTGACCCGGCGCTTGTCGCCGGCAGGGCCAAAGAAGGCGGAGGGGCTCGGAATTCCTCCTCCGGCGACCAAATGGCCAGCGGAGGGCATCTACGCGGAGCTGGGACTCGCCCGCATCCATCTGTGCAAACGGCAGGGGCCGAGGTGGCCCGAGCTCGCTGGAGGCAAGCTCGTGGCGGTGGCCGGATTTCGGGTGTGGACGGCGGTGAAGAACCATGGCGGCGGTGAGCTTTCGGCTCTGGTGGACAGCGGGGCTAGAGGAGGAGAACGACGGCGGGGAGAGAGGGGTTCGGTAGAGGAGCTCACGGCGGGGTCGTCGGTGATCTCAGCGTGCTCGGGGATGGCCTGGTGACGATGAATCGGTCGACGACGACCGTCGGTGCAGAGGGCGAAGATGGCGTCAACGATTGCGCTCCAGGGCGTCCGGCGTCATGTGGCTCGGCAGAGAGGACCGGGGCGTCACAGCGGAGCTCGGGGCGCGTCGGAGAGGCTCGGAGATGGCTGTGGCCGTGGGGGAGCTCGTCGGCGGCGATGGCTGCGTTCGGTCGTGCTCGTGGAAGGGACTAGAGGGCGAAGGAGAGAGCAGAGAGTGAGGGAGAGGAGCGAGGGGGTTCCAGGGGGTGCGTGGCGTCATATGGAGTCATCCAGGGCATCGGCAGAAGCAGGAGGTGGCCGGCGTGCGACGGGCACACGCCCTCTGCCTACTGGCAGAGGTGGAAGAAGACCTCGGCGCCCCTGGTGGGCTGGGCCGATTCTCTCCTGGGCGAGGTTAGCAGGTAAGATTCTGCTCTGTTTTATTTTTCTGTTCTGTTTTCCTTTATTTATTTTTTTGCCACTATTTAAATTCAAAATAGAATTTAAACTCATGCCAAATCTTTCTGAAATATTTTATGTTGCAGAAATGGACCTAGCCAAACGCCCATAAATTATTTCAGGAGCATTTGAAGATATATTCTAGGTATATGAACATAAATTCAAATTCAAAATACAATATGATTTAAAATCAGTGCCAAAATTTCCTTAAAAATGTTCAATATTTTTTGTTTGGATCCAAAGCCTTGCCAAAAAATTCAAACATCAATGAAGAGCATTTTGGGTTCATTGAATGCAATTTTTAGGGTTATTTGCCCTTCTTTTAATTACATTTTTGAGGCTTTAAAATTTCCTCAGTTCAACTTGTTAGAATTTAGACATGATGCAACACAAGATGCTAGCACTAGGCATTACCCAAATTAGGGATGTGACAACTCACCCCCACTAAACAAGAATCTCGCCCCGAGATTCAAGACGTGAGGTAAGAAGACAGGGAGGCACAAAGCTAACACAAACTTCACGATCCAGGTTGCCCTTCATAAGAACATTGATTCGATCATCATCTTTGATTATGACATCCTTTCCTTCGAGAACTTCAACCAACATGGCGACAAGAGAGCAAGACAACCTCACAAGAATGGATCATCGATCTTAATGAACACAAGATCAACTCACAGAATGAGACGTAGAAACATCCCTTGAGCTAAGACGCAAAACACACATCAGAGACGATGGATGAGAAACATATGACAAATGTTCAAATTGGTAGGCGACAATTCCATGCTGGAGTAGGATGGTGCATGGTTCTCAAGGTAGTGAGGAGATAATTGCCATGATTTCATAACGGGACACCTCGGCAAGGTGACTCGTAGAATTATTCCCTTAAGTGGCAAAAAGAATTACTTTTGATACAGAGATCATTGAAACTCTCTATACCAGCCTAAGGAAAATCACAATTGATCGTTTGAATGAATTCGAAAGAATGGCATACTCGGACTAGAATTGATGATGTGGACTACCTTGTTGAAGACAACGCAATGGATGATTTTGCTTATCATCGAAAATGGATGGGACCCATGGTAAGTCCACTTTTGAAGATGGTCCTGAACAACAACTACTGAGATGCAAGCTGGGAACAAAATGCAAATGTTGGGAATGATTCTGGTAACTGGGGAAGAACTCAATAGTCGAGAGTGTTTCCAACGTTCAAATGGTTATAGAATCATCGAAGAAACTGAGAGCACAAGGATCCCTAAGGAACAACTTCAAGAATAAGTCATGCGAAATCCTCATGGGAGGTGACCAAACAGCTTAATCAGGATGCTACAACAACAGTGCTTCCAGCTAGGTGTGTCCACTTCGCTGGAACCTATATCATAGTTCTCAGAAGAAGTTCCAACCATCATATCTGCCTGATATTCAAATCTAGTTGGTAACAGGATAATTCGGACAATGTGTCTAGAAAGAAAGTTTGCAACACAAACCGACGAGATGACGTTGCAAGATTCTCGGGTAATGAACTATGATAGTAAGCTCCAAAACATGAGATGGTTCTGCTACAAACCTGTGAACACGTTGTCCCAGACAAGCATGATCACATGGTAGTCTTACAACAAAATACTACCGAGTTCTGGTAGGGAACCATCATTAATGATATCAAAGTCTCCGCGCGGAAGTCTAAAGTAATGACCTTAGAACAGACTCATTTATCTTGAACAAATCAATCAGTGGCTTGGTGTGCTAGGAATTACATATGGAATGGAGGTGGCCAAACCTATCAAACCATAGAATACTTCATGCATACCTGACTGACTTGGGATGACTCCATAGGAAGCAAAACAAACTTTCTCAAAATCATGACGGTAACTTGCACGAAATGCACGTGAATTAGAGGAAGTCACTTCTTGCATCCAAGCATGAGCTTCATGAACGGAACACGAAGGCATTGCTTACAAAGTTCCCAACACTAGGTTGATGTTCAACATGAATCATGGAGGAGACAAAATGCTGCTGATGGGCTCAACAGCGACTCGTTGGAATTTCCATAACACTGGACTCCCACCATCATGTGAACATGGTGATAGCATTGGTCAGACCAAAAGATGTAATGGTGTATGCTCGAGGGATCAACCACGAGTAAGACAACATTACGAACATCGTTGGTTCTGATTTGACTTGACGATAGCCCATACTCAAGTCAAAGTTTTCACAAGGCAATAGATCCAACAACTGATCATGAGGACCAATCAATGGAGATATCATCTTTCTTCAACAAACACACGCAGAAGATATCCCTTAGAGATGAACTAAGTTAAGAAAAGCTTCTACCTTCCAACTCTCCAAGTTGTTGTCTAGCTCAACCAACTAGCTCAGGGATATCCAACACAGATTCTTGGAGAAGGGGTGATTTATAAGAAACCCAACTTGATCATGAACTCAACATAGCGGTCAGGTGACAACCAGGTAATACTTCCGAGAAGATCTTCGGAAAATCACGAACCACCGATATGTTACTACGCTCAAGAACAACCTTGCTTTTCAGGGCAAGATGATATGATCAAAAGAGTGAGGGATTGACACAATCCTAACTCATTGATCGAAGAATGCACCAGAAATAAGGACTAGGTAGCACGATCAATCTTAGGATGATGATCCAATAACCAACACGCTAAGAATTAGAATATTGTCCATTTACTACCAAGCAACGAGTTGCTCGGAGTATTGATTTCACCCATCACAATTCACTTGTCGGCATTCCGGTTGCGACAACACGACACCGAGGAATGAATAATGATGGCGAGAAGTATCACTACGTCAAGAATTCATAAGGGAAGGTGCAATTCTCATGACATTCCTGACATAAAGTGGATAATACTTCAGGGTAGAACAGACCAATAGCTTGATTGCATTTGATCTGCGAAATACAACTGCTTTGACCCAATCCTAGAAATGGATGAGGTAATGGAGTTTGTTTCTCCTAGTCATTCTGGAACAGAATGGCTTGACGGACCACAAGAGTAATAGACTTTGATGAACGAATGCAATGATATACCCTCGACTATCAATTGATAGACGAAGGTCAGAAACAACTAAGGAGGGACAACTCAAGGAACATACGATTTTCTGAGTTGTGGATGCATAGATTAGTATGTCGAGCGAAGCTCAACATTTCTTCCGGATAACCCATGCGAAAAGGTAGAACTGGCAGATTCACAATGTAAAATGGAGAACTCACCAAGAGCACTCTGGTTGTGATCTTTTGGTTCAAAAGAACTTCTGCCATAAGCAGTTCATGGTATTTGGAAGAACGATATACCACGGACCTCGAGGACTATCACAAGGTTACTAATATCTTAAGGGAACTAGCAAATACTAACAACATGAAGTAGGGTGAATCTCGGGTTCAAAACCCAGGAGTAGAATACCTACTACTAAATGGCATCACGGGATGCTTTCAAGAATGATGGCCAGAATTATCACACAGGGGATATAAAGCATTGCTAGATTAGTGGGTGGTTCGCTAGAATGCCTAGGGTCATAATACTAGCTCCAACATATGTGTCAAGGCAATGGAGTACCTCAACAGACCGATTAGTGTGCTTAATCTGGCCCAAAAGGACATCAGAAACGGGATGAAGAGATTTGCAAATGCATCAGACTGCTTAGAAACCTGGGATGACTCAGACAACTTAACGGCTGTAATTGCTCAAAAGATTTGAGACAACTCGCAAAAATGGTGGCATAACCACTCAACATCACAATATCAAGGTTCTGAGGCCAGCTATGAACATATGGAAGTGGTAGCAACTGAACTGAGGCTTGAACTCAACAATCCTAGGCAACTACGGTTTAGTAACACGTCATCCTGAGAGATAGAAGAGAAGCCTAGTCTTAACCCCGTCGAAAAGATAAGATGACTCAGATCAGAAGGTCATGAGGATAAGAAGTAAAAAGAGCCTTACGTTCCCATCCACAATCAATTCCCTTATATAACTAAAGCATTTCTAGACACGACTTCGACCAGCTTGGCTTGGTAATCCTACAGGCAGTCAGGCTCTGATACCAAAGCTGTCAGGACCCCGATTCCAAGTCACATCGATCTAGCCGGTAACACCTCATATCACTTTACGGCCTCACGCACGGTATTCCCACGGGTGTCGCCTTACCATGGCCCGGGACCGTTTGCGCCTTTTGGCTCACGTATATGATAGTGTCGCTAGCATCCATATGACAGAGAACCCGGGCCGACATGACTAGTCATGAACCCAAAGTGGCACTAACTTACGGGGACAGGCATACATGAATCGACATCGAGCATGTCGGTCAGCAGCGTGCGAATCCGGGCTATAGCACTGGGCTAACAGGACTCTGGTGAACCGGGCTGTAGCAGGCTAGGCAGGACTTCGGATGTCACCGCGTGACATTTCCCCCAAGGGACAGACACGGGAACGAGGTGAATCACATGCCGGCCAGTCAAGTGTTCCGGAGCAGTAGTGCTGGGCTAGCAGGACTCCGGTGAACTGGGCTGTAGCAGACTACTATGGCTCATGGAAGCACAAGACTACATTTCCCCATAAGAGAGGCTACCAAGGATAAACAACTAGGTTGTCGGATCCCACACATACCAAGCATTTCAATCATACACACAATATGCTCAATATGTGCAATACAACATGGCATCACAACAAGACTCTACGACTCAGAGTATTTATTCATTAGGCTCTGAGGAGCCAAGTATTACAACCATGGGTCTCATGACCCAACATACAGAGCATACAAGCAACAAGCACATGCGGAAGCTTAACTTGTCTGAGTACAGACAACTACAAATGAAGAAGGCTCAGAAGCCTGACTATCTACAAGACCCTCCCAAGGGTACAAGATCGTAGCTGAGGTAACAAGCTAAACGTCGAACTCCATGTGGAACTACTAGCGAGACTGACGTCTCTCTCTGCAAAACATAAAATGGCAAACGTGAGTACAAATGTACCTGATACGTCTCCAACGTATCTATAATTTTTGATTGCTCCATGCTATATTATCTACTGTTTTGGACTATATTGGGCTTTATTTTCCACTTTTATATTACTTTTGGAACTAACCTATTAACCGGAGGCCCAGCCCAGAATTGCTGTTTTTTGCCTATTTCAGTGTTTCGAAGAAACGGAATATCAAACGGAGTCCAAACGGAATAAAACCTTCGGGAACGTGATTTTCTCACCGAACATGATCCAGGAGACTTGGACCCTACGCCAAGGAACAAAAGAGGTGGTCACGAGGGTGGGGGCGCCCCCCCCTAGGGCGCGCCCCCTGCCTCGTGGGCCCCTCGGAGCTCCACCGACGTACTTCTTCCTCCTATATATACCTTCGTACCCCCAAACGAACAGAGACGGAGCCAAAAACCTAATTCCACTGCTGCAACTTTCTGTATCCACGAGATCCCATCTTGGGGCCTGTTCCGGAGCTCCGCCGGAGGAGGGCCGTCATCACGGAGGGCTTCTACATCATCATAGCCTCTCCGATGAAGTGTGAGTAGTTTACCTCAGACCTTCGGGTCCATAGTTGGTAGCTAGATGGCTTCTTCTCTCTCTTTGAATCTCAATACAAAGTTCTCCCCCTCTCTTGTGGATATCTATTCGATGTAATCTTCTTTTTGCGGTGTGTTTGTTGAGATCGATGAATTGTGGGTTTATGATCAAGTCTATCTATGAATAATATTTGAATCTTCTCTGAATTCTTTTATGTATGATTGGTTATCTTTGCAAGTCTCTTCGAATTATCCGTTTGGTTTGGCCAACTAGATTGGTAGTTCTTGCCATGGGAGAAGTGCTTAGCTTTGGGTTCGATCTTGCGGTGTCCTTTCCCAGTGACAGAAGGGGCAGCAAGGCACGTATTGCATCATTGCCATCGAGGATAACAAGATGGGGTTTATTTCATATTGCATGAATTTATCTCTCTACATCATGTCATCTTGCTTAAGGCGTTACTCTGTTTTTAACTTAATACTCTAGATGCATGCTGGATAGCGGTCGATGAGTGGAGTAATAGTAGTAGATGCAGAATCGTTTCGGTCTACTTGTCACGGACGTAATGCCTATATACATGATCATGCCTAGATATTCTCATAACTATGCTTAATTCTGTCAATTGCTCAACAGTAATTTGTTCACCCACCGTAGAATACTTATGCTCTTGAGAGAAGCCACTAGTGAAACCTATGGCCCCGGGTCTATTCTCATCATATCAATCTCCATTACTTTAATCTTGCTTTGCTTTTTTACATTGCCTTTACTTTTACTTTGCATCTTTATACCAAAAATACCAAAAATATTATATCTATCAGATCTCACTCTCGTAAGTGACCGTGAAGGGATTGACAACCCCTAAGCGCGTTGGTTGCGAGTAGCTATCGTTTTGTGCAGGTACGAGGGACTTGAGCGTGGCCTCCTACTGGATTGATACCTTGGTTCTCAAAAACTGAGGGAAATACTTACGCTACTCTGCTGCATCATCCTTTCCTCTTCGGGGAAATCCAATGCAAGCTCAAGAGGTAGCAAGAAGAATTTCTGGCGCCGTTGCCGAGGAGTCTACGCAAAAAGTCAACATACCAAGTACCCATCACAATCCCTATCTCTCGCATTACATTATTTGACATTTGCCTCTCGTTTTCCTCTCCCCCCCAATTCACCCTTGCCATTTTATTCGCCCTCTCTCTCTCTATCCTCCCTCTCCGTTTGCCTCTTTTCCCTCGTCATGTCAGAACCAAAAAGAGTTGGGGGTTCTCTCCCAAGTTCTAGTGCTTTAGACAATCCTGCTATCTTATCTAAACTCATGAATCGGAATGCTATAGAACAACTTGCCGGAGTAATCAATGAGAACCTTAGTAATTTTGATGAAGATGATTCTGGAATTTTTCGCTATATACTTGATGAATCCCTGAAAGATGCTTGGGATAGGCTGTTAAGGATCCGGGCTAGCTATGTACCCCAATATCAAATTGAGGTTTACTTAAAAAGCTTTTATGTTGGGCTACTCGCTTCGTTCAAACAAGTTTTAGATTCTATTTTCGAGGGGAGTTTTCTTGAAGGGGAACCCATAGATACCTATGAGAGGATGAAAACTATATTTGGGCACCCCATTAATGAGAAAACTGAAATCACATCTCTCTTGCTTTCTTACCAAAACGAATCTATTAAAGAGATAAAGGCTAGCTTAGATACAAACTTCCGTAACATACTTAATCTTTCTTCTACCATTAATGGCCATGTGCTTTATCAAAATAGAAATATTAATTCTATAGATAGAAAGCTTGCTCTTTCCTTTTCTAATACCAAAGATGGCAATACTTAGATCTATCTTTGCTTGTTATGCCTAGCTAGCGGCGTTAAACGATAGCGCTTGTTGGGAGGCAACCCAATTTTATTTTTATTCCTTGCTTTTTGCTCCTTTTTAGTAATAAATAAATTATTTAGCCTCTGTTTTCGTTGATTTTCTTGTGTTTAATTAGTATTTGTGCCAAGTAAAACCGTTGGGAAGACTTGGGGAAAGTCTTGTTGAACTTGCTGTAAAAGACAGAAACTTTAGTGCTCACGAGAACTGCTGTCATTTTTATTTGCAGAGTGATATTTAGTTAATTCTTTTTGCAGATGATTAATAGATAAATTCCTCACGTCCAGAAATTTATTTTAGAATTTTTGCGGTTCCAGATCTTGCTCTAGCTACAGATTACTACAGACTGTTCTGTTTTTGACAGATTCTGTTTTTCGTGTGTTGTTTGCTTATTTTGATGAATCTATGGCTAGTAAAATAGTTTATAATCCATAGAGAAGTTGTAATACAGTAGGTTTAACACCAATATAAATAAACAATGAGTTAATTACAGTACCTTGAAGTGGTCTTTTGTTTTCTTTCGCTAACGGAGCTCACGAGTTTTCTGCCTTAAGTTTTGTGTTGTGAAGTTTTCAAGTTTTGGGTAAGGATTTGATGGATTATGGAACAAGGAGTGGAAAGAGCCTAAGCTTGGGGATGCCCATGGCACCCCCAAGATAATCTAAGGACACCTAAAAGCCAAAGCTTGGGGATGCCCCGGAAGGCATCCCCTCTTTTGTCTACTTCTATCGGTAACTTTACTTGGAGCTATATTTTTATTCTCCAACATGATATGTGTTTTGCTTGGAGCGTCTTGTATTATTTGTGTCTTTGTTTGTTAGTGTGGCACAATCATCCTTTCTGTACACTCCTTTTTAGAGAGCCATACATGAATTAAAATTTGATAGAATACTCTATGTGCTTCACTTATATCTTTTGAGCTAAGTAGTTTTGCTCTATGTGCTTCACTTATATCCTTTGAGCTATGTAATTTTGCTCTATATGCTTCACTTAGATCTTTTAGAGCACGGTGGTGGATTTGTTTTAAAGAAACTATTGATCTCTCATGCTTCACTTAAATTATTTTGAGAGTCTCTTAATAGCATGGTAATTTGCTTAATAATAATATGCTTTGTATTCAATATTTGTGAAACTTTCTTTTGAGTGTGTTGAATACTAAGAAAAGATTGAAGCATGATAATTGTTTTGAGATATGGAGGTGATAATATTAAAGTTATGCTAGTTGAGTTGTTGTGAATTTAAAGAATACTTGTGTTGAAGTTTGTGATTCCCGTAGCATGCACGTATGGTGAACAGTTATGTGATGAAGTCAGAGCATGATTTATTTATTGATTGTCTTCCTTATGAGTGGCGGTCGGGGACGAGCGATGGTCTTTTCCTACCAATCTATCCCCCTAGGAGCATGCGCGTAGTACTTTGCTTTGATAACTTCTAGATTTTTGCAATAAGTATATGAGTTATTTATGACTAATGTTGAGTCCATGGATCATACGCACTCTCACCCTTCCACCTTTGCTAGCCTCTCTAAATACCGCGCACCTTTCGCCGGTATCATACACCTACCATATACCTTCCTCAAAACAGCCACCATACCTACCTATTATGGCATTTCCATAGCCATTCCGAGATATATTTCCATGCAACTTTCCACCATCTAGTTCATCATGACACATTCATCATTGTCATATTGCTTAGCATGATCATGTAGTTGACATAGTATTTGTGGCAAAGCCACTGTTCATAATTTTTTCATACTTGTCACTCTTGATTCATTGCATATCCCGGTACACCGCCGGAGGCATCCATATAGAGTCATACTTTGTTTTAGTATCGAGTTGTAATTGTTGAGTTGTAAGAAAAATAAAAGTGTGATGATTATCATTATTAGAGCATTGTCCCAGTGAGGAAATAATGATGGAGACTATGATTCCCCCACAAGTCGGGATGAGACTCTGGACAAAAAAAAAGAGGCCAAAGAAGCCCAAATAAAAAAAGAGAAAGGCCATAAAAAAGAGAAAAAGGCCATAAAAAATATGAGAGAAAAAGAGAGAAGGGACAATGTTACTATCCTTTTACCACACTTGTGCTTCAAAGTAGCACCATGATCTTCATAGTAGAGAGTCTCTCATGTTATCACTTTCATATACTAGTGGGAATCTTTCATTATAGAACTTGGCATGCATATTCCAATGATGGGCTTCCTCAAATTGCCCTAGGTCTTCATGAGCAATCAAGTTGGATGCACACTCACTTAGTTTCTTTTTGAGCTTGCATATACTTAGAGCTCTACTGCATCTATTGCATGGCAATCCCTACTCACTCACATTGATATCTATTGATGGGCATCTCCATAGCCCATTGATATGCCTAGTTGATGTGAGACTATCTTCTCCCTTTTTGTCTTCTCCACAACCACCATTCTATTCCACCTATAGTGCTATATCCATGGCTCACGCTCATGTATTGCGTGAAGATTGAAAAAGTTTTGAAAAAGTTAGAGTATGAAACAATTGCTTGGCTTGTCATCGGGGTTGTGCATGATTTAAATATTTTGTGTGGTGAAGATAGAGCATAGCCAGACTATATGATTTTGTAGGGATAACTTTCTTTGGCCATGTTATTTTGAGAAGACATAATTGCTTTGTTAGTATGCTTGAGGTATTATTATTTCTTATGTCAATATAAACTTTTGTCTTGAATCTTTCTAATCTGAATATTCATATCACAATTAAGAAGATTTACATTGAAATTATGCCAGGTAGCACTTCGCATCAAAAATTCTCTTTTTATCATTTACCTACTCGAGGACGAGCAGGAATTAAGCTTGGGGATTCCTGATACGTCTCCAACGTATCTATAATTTTTTATTGCTCCATGCTATATTATCTACTGTTTTGGACTATATTGGGCTTTATTTTCCACTTTTATATTACTTTTGGGACTAACCTATTAACCAGAGGCCCAGCTCAGAATTGCTGTTTTTTGCCTATTTCAATGCTTCGAAGAAACGGAATATCAAACGGAATAAAACCTTTGGGAACGTGATTTTCTCACCGGACGTGATCCAGGAGACTTGGACCCTACGCCAAGGAACAAAAGAGGCGGTCACGAGGGTGGGGGCGCGCCCTAGGGGGGGACCCTACCTCGTGGGCCCCTCGGAGCTCCACCGACGTACTTCTTCCTCCTATATATACCTTCGTACCCCCAAACGAACAGAGACGGAGCCAAAAACCTAATTCCACCGCCGCAACTTTCTGTATCCACGAGATCCCATCTTGGGGCCTGTTCCGGAGCTCCGCCGGAGGAGGGCCGTCATCACGGAGGGCTTCTACATCATCATAGCCTCTCCTATGAAGTGTGAGTAGTTTACCTCAGACCTTCGGGTCCATAGTTAGTAGCTAGATGGCTTCTTCTCTCTCTTTGAATCTCAATACAAAGTTCTCCCCCTCTCTTGTGGAGATCTATTCGATGTAATCTTCTTTCTGCGGTGTGTTTGTTGAGATCGATGAATTGTGGGTTTATGATCAAGTCTATCTATGAATAATATTTGAATCTTCTCTGAATTCTTTGATGTATGATTGGTTATCTTTGCAAGTCTCTTCGAATTATCTGTTTGGTTTGGCCAACTAGATTGGTAGTTCTTGCCATGGGAGAAGTGCTTAGCTTTGGGTTCGATCTTGCGGTGTCCTTTCCCAGTGACAGAAGGGGCAGCAAGGCACGTATTGCATCGTTGCCATCGAGGATAACAAGATGGGGTTTATTTCATATTGCATGAATTTATCTCTCTACATCATGTCATCTTGCTTAAGGCGTTACTCTGTTTTTAACTTAATACTCTAGATGCATGCTGGATAGCGGTCGATGAGTGGAGTAATAGTAGTAGATGCAGAATCGTTTCGGTCTACTTGTCACGGACGTGATGCCTATATACATGATCATGCCTAGATATTCTCATAACTATGCTCAATTCTGTCAATTGCTCAACAGTAATTTGTTCACCCACCATAGAATACTTATGCTCTTAAGAGGAGCCACTAGTGAAACCTATGGCCCCCAGGTCTATCTCATCATATCAATCTCCATTACTTTAATCTTGCTTTGCTTTTTTACTTTGCCTTTACTTTTACTTTGCATCTTTATACCAAAAATACCAAAAATATTATATCTATCAGATCTCACTCTCGTAAGTGACCGTGAAGGGATTGACAACCCCTAAGCGCGTTGGTTGCGAGTAGCTATCGTTTTGTGCAGGTACGAGGGACTTGAGCGTGGCCTCCTACTGGATTGATACCTTGGTTCTCAAAAACTAAGGGAAATATTTACGCTACTCTGCTGCATCATGCTTTCCTCTTCGGGGAAATCCAACGCAAGCTCAAGAGGTAGCAGTACCCAGCAAGACTTACATTAGAACTAGCTACATATGCATCAGTATCAACAAAGGGGGGTGGTGGAGTTTGACTGCAGCAAGCCAGCTTTGACTCGGTGGCTATCCTGAACTACGACTGCAAGTAACTCTTTTGCGGTGGTGCACACGAGTCCACAAATTCACCATATCAATACACCACTATGGATCCGCTCCCGTCTCCATACGAGAACGCCATCCATAGCACTCACGCTTATCTTGCGCATTTTAGAGTATCCACTTTCACTTGTCTATGAACTATGCAAGGGGTCCAAGTTTCCATATCCGAGGAATCCGGCTATTCGAATAGATAATGATAACCCTGCAGGGGTATACTTCTTCACACACGCTCTCACCACTTATCGCCTTGTACACGTCATGTACCTCGGCAACCTTCAATCGGAAGCCAGGCGAGGGAGTCGGCCACGACCTGACTAACCACACAAATCTCTCGTCCAGGTTTATCGCCTATTCGGGTTCCATCCGCAAGGAGATCCAGCCGGGGTGTCGCTCACGGCCCCAAACAATGTGTGCAGGGTTCCCAAGACCACCATCCGGGTGCCACTTGGTACACCGGGCCACTGTGCCTAGTCTGTCCCAAGCCCACCTGTACCGGGTGCCACTTGGTAGACTACTAACACTACCTACAAACACCAAAAACTAGTTGCAACTCCTGGACAGAGATCGAGTTGATTAATTAGTCGAGAGAGCTTGGAGCGCCCAGAGCCCAATGTGTGGTAGTAACTGTTCATGGATCACAAACATAGAACTCAGTTCCTGAGGACGGCTGCAATGAGACAACCCACCATGTACTCCTACATGGCCTCTCACCGCTACCTTTACCAAAACGTTTTCACACACTTAGCTCAATAGTAGGACATGTTCATCACCATTCCAATTCATCCCCGATGAATCAGACCTGACTCAACTCTAAGTAGTAGTAGGCATGACAAACAAGCATGAATGAGTAGGCACATCAGGGCTCAAACAACTCCTACTCATGCTAGTGGGTTTCATCTATTTACTATGGCAATGACAGGTCATGCAGTGGAAAGGGGTTCAGCTACCGCAGCATGTAACAGTTGAAACGTTGTTGCCCTAATGCAGTAAAAGAGAGCAGGAGCGAGATAGTGGGATTGTATCAGAATGAACAAGGGGGTTTTGCCTGCCTGGCACTTTTGAAGATAGCATTGGGTCTTCATCAGTGTCAACGATCACAGCGTCGGAACAACATCTACTAAGGGGGAACAACACCGGCAAACACAGAAGAAACACCATCAATGCAATGCACAATATGATGTATGATCATGACATGGCAATATGATGTGATTTCGCCTAATGCAACTAGCAACACAATTAAGTGTAGTTGGTTTGAACCCAAGGTTCAAATTTAAACTCCACATATGTTTATTTAAATGCCATTCATTTGATTTGTCCTAAACAGTAGCTATAACTTGTTCTATCATGCATGAAAATGGTACAGATGGATAGACTGGATTTTTCTGATCATTTTTTATATATAAATTATTTCATTCTGAGCTATGGTTGAATTTCTATGATTTTTAGAAGTTTGGGTTATTTTCTGAAATTTATAAATCATTTCTGATTTATTTTAATTCCAGAAAACTTTACTGCGTCAGCATTAAGTCATGCTGGCGTCAGCTGGTCAATAGGACCGTCTAGGTCAAACCTGACAGGTGTGGCCCACCTGTCATTGACTCAGTGCTAACCAGGGTTTAGTTAAATCCTAACTAAATTAACTAGAAGGGCTGGGGCCCACAGTCAGCGAGTTAGTGGGTTAGCCAGAATTTAATTAGCATCTAAACAAATTAGCAGGGCCTCGGTCCCACATGTTAATGACCCAGGGGGGTCAAACCCTGGTCAACCCGGGTCAAACTCGCCGGAGTTGACCCGGCCCTCGTCGCCGGCAGGGCCAGAGACGGCGGAGGGGCTCGGAATTCCTCCACCGGTGACGAAATGGCCGGCGGAGGGCATCTACGCGGAGCTGGGACTCGCCCGCATCCATCTATGCAAACGGCAGGGGCCGAGGTGGCCCGAGCTCGCCGGAGGCAAGCTCGTGGCGGTGGCCGGAGTTCGGGCGTGGACGGGGTCGACGCTACGAGGCGCTAGGGGGATAAACTGGCAGGTGGTACACGCTCCTGGGGGTTCACCGAGCACGGTGACGCACTTAGGCGTGGGCTGCGGTGGCCCTGGCCACGGCGGTGAAGAACCATGGCGGCGGTGAGCTTTCGGCTCCGGTGGACAGCGGGGCTAGAGGAGGAGAACGACGGCGGGGAGAGAGGGGTTCGGTAGAGGAGCTCACGGCGGGGTCGTCGGTGATCTCAGCGTGCTCGGGGATGGCCCGGTGACGACAAATTGGTCGACGACGGCCATCGGTGCAGAGGGCGAAGATGGCGTTGACGACGGCGCTCCAGGGCGCCCGGCGTCATGTGGCTCGGCGGAGAGGACCGGGGCGTCACGGCGGAGCTCGGGGCGCGTCGGAGAGGCTCGGAGATGGCTGTGGCTGTGGGGGAGCTCGTCGGCGGCGACGACTGCGTTCGGTCGAGCTCGTGGAAGGGACTAGAGGGCGAAGGAGAGAGCAGAGAGTGAGGGAGAGGAGCGAGGGGATTCCAGGGGGTGCGTGGCGTCGTATGGAGTCGTACAGGGCGTCGGCAAAAGCAGGAGGTGGCCGGCGTGCGACGGGCACACGCCCTCTGCCTACTGGCAGAGGTGGAAGAAGACCTCGGCGCCCCTGGTGGGCTGGGCCGATTCTCTCCTGGGCCAGGTTAGCAGGTAAGATTCCGCTCTGTTTTATTTTTTTTGTTCTGTTTTCTTTTATTTATTTATTTATTTGCCACTGTTTAAATTCAAAATAGAATTTAACTCATGCCAAATCTTTCTGAAATATTTTAAGTTACAGAAATGGACCTAGCCACATGCCCATAAATTATTTCAGGAGCATTTGAAGATATATTCTAGGTATATGAATATAAATTCAAATTCAAAATACAATATGATTTAAAATTAGTGCCCAAAATATTCCTTAAAAATGTTCAATATTTTTGGTTTGGATCCAAAGCCTTGCCAAAATTTTCAAACATCAATGATGAGCATTTTGGGTTCATTGAATGCAATTTTTAGGGTTATTTGCCCTTCTTTTAATTAAATTTTTGAGGCTTTAAAATTTCCTCAGTTCTACTTGTTAGAATTTAGACATGATGCAACACAAGATTCTAGCACTAGGCATTACCCAAACTAGGGATATGACAATCAGAGAAATAATGGGCAAACTTACCGCAGGCGGCGGGAAGGCGCGAGAATATGGCCGCTTGCCGAAACTCCAAGACCCCTCCAGCCGGAGGCCGAAGATCTCGTTCAACAAATTCGCGACTTCGGCGGCCGGCATCTCCTTGGTGCTCAGCCAGCACGGGTCGCGGTGCCTGCACATCCGGCTGGTCAGGTGCGGCCGGCTTTGGAGCGGGAGAACCCGGCGCTCGACGAAGGCGACCAGCAGGTCGGATGCCCTGAGGCCTTCGGTGCTGATCAGCTCCCGGAGCCGTTGGATGGCGGCGACGCTGTTTGCCGACACCGGCTTTGGTTTGTAGCCCCAGCTAGCCCAGGGCTTGGCAGGCGGGCCGGCTTTGTAGGCTGGCAGGTTGCGGAAGTCGGCCGCCGGGTCTATGTTCTCCACGTAGAAGTAAGATTGTTGCCACATCTTGACCGACTGCGGCAGCTTGATGATGGGGAACACGTTTTGCGGTGACAGTCGGCGAACTACAACGAAGGCACCGCACTAGGCAGCCACCTCCTGGACGGAGGTGCCCAGTTTGGTATAGAAGAAGTCTCCCCATGGCTCGATGGTGGGGAGAACACCGAGGTATCCTTCGCACATCATGACGAAGGCGGCCAGGAGCATCACGGTGTTGGGCGTGATGTGATGGGGCTAGAGCTGGTAGAACTCGAGGAATGAGTGAAGGAAGTTGCTCGCCGGCAGGCCGAAGCCCTGGATGAAGTGCGAGAGGAAGACGACCCGCTCGCTCTCACCCGCCGCCGGCGAGATTTCTCCCTCCGGTGGCACGCGCGCCTTCACGTGGTTTGTGCCGGGGAGACGCCACGTCTTGCGGATGAAAGTTATGTGATCCTCGTTGACGTTGGATTCGTCCCAGTCTCCTCCTCGCTCGCGCGCCATGGAGAGCCTGACAAAGAAGGGCGTGGCGAGGAAGCTGATAATGGGGCAGAGCAAGGAGGCTCGGGCGAACGAGCTCGACGAAGACGAACTGCAGCAGCACTCCGGCGTAGCTCGGGGGGCGCTGTAGCGAAAGGAAGAAGGAGGCAATGGCGGGGTAGAGGGGCGCGCATGCTCCGCCGCTCTCTATCCTCCCCTACTTATAGCCTGCGGGCTATGAAACCGAGGGGGCGGGCGTGGGATCGTGCGATTAACTGTGCCCACAACCCCACGTCCCCACCTTTATCATGCAAAATTACTGTGCGCAGTAACTCCACGGGCAAACGAAACCGCCCACCTCGGCCGCAGTGGATCCGCTCGCGTGCCGAGGCCCGGTGGTGGTGGGCCCGGCCTGCTGAAGAGTCCCATCGCGCGCGTGGGCTCACAGGCTGGCCCGACCGGCTGGCACCACGTGGCGTGCCCACTACAGGAGGCTGATCGAGAGGCTTAGCCAGCACGCCATCTGGTTCCTGCCGATGCATTCGAAATTCCAGGAAGATCCGACTGGACGTATCCGACTCCCGCCAGCCGGCTTCCCGGGAGTCGGACAAGGTTTCTTTCAGAGTACCCGGAGGAGGAAACTGTTGAGGCTCCTTGGCACATCAACCGCGGCCCTTCACCAGCTTCGGGGACTACCGTCGAAGTAATGGGCCACGGGTAGCCTAACCCGAGTCCCAGAATCTTTCAAGACATCGGGCCAACTGCGCCCCTCAAAACGTCAAGATGAAGTGCCGCCTTCTGGTGGCCGGCTGGCTGAGCGGCCGACTGCCAGAAGGTGGCCAAGCTTAGGAAGGCGGCTCCAAGACAGGCCGACTACTGGTAGGCGGCCTCCAGAGAGGCCGACTCCCGGCAGTCGGCTCACGGTGCCCTCAAAGTCTGCACCCCCGTTAAAGAAGACAGGACAGGGTGAGGCAACAGTGTAGCCCATCCCCCCCCCCCCGAATCTGGGGCCGGGCATGGCCACAGTGCCTCATACCAGCGGAGATGTCCCCTCGGCGCGGCACTGTTGCCATTTTGCCCTTGACGTCACTCCTAACAGGCAAAGCCCTATTCCCACGACCGCCTGTCGGTACGGCCCAAGGACGGCGGGCCCTATCGGTCAGCGAGAGCCCGGAAGACGGCGGTAGCTACGCCTGTCGGACCCGAGGGAGGCCGGCTCCCAACAGTCGGCCCGGTCCCTCCTCGGAGATCCACGCACCATTAACCAGATAAGATGCGGAGTGGCTACAGTGATCTCCCACCAGGCGGCGGGACTATAGCCACACCTCCCCGACCAAGCACGCGTCATTAGCAACACGGTTACAGTAATCCGTAGCCGGCAGGGCCCGCGAGCGGCGAAGGCGGCCTATCGGCTCTATACCAGACTAGGTGGCGGGCCCCACAGTCGGGGGAGAGGCCGGCGACCAGAGAGACTGATAGCCGGGCCCTACGCCCGACCGGATTACCGTTGTACCCCTGGGGGGTAGGCCTATATAAACCCCCCAGGGCACCCATGCAAAGGGTTTGCACCCTGTTAGGACTAGATTCATACCTAGGAGATGAGAGAGCAAGCCTTGCCTTCTCCCATCTCTAGCATACTGCTCGAGGAGCACCATTGTACTCACTTGTGCCTTAGTGATCATGCGGAGACCCCGCAGAGCAGTACTAGGGGTGTTATCTCCTTGGAGAGCCCCGAACCTGGGTAAAGTTTGCCGGCGTACGTGTCTACGCTTCATCCCGCCTCCAGGCACCGGCGACGTTCTACTCGCTCCCACCATGATAAGCCATCCATTGGCATATGTCGGACCCAACCCCCGACACATATGATGTAACTCTTTTGCGGTGTGTTTGTTGGGATCGATGAACTTTGAGTTTATGATCAGATCTATCTTTTTATATCCATGAAAGTATTTGAGTTTCTTTGATCTCTTTTATGCATGATTGCTTATAGCCATGTATTTCTTCTCCGATATTTGGGTTTTGTTTGGCCAACTTAATCTATTTATCTTACAATGGGAAGAGGTGCTTTGTAGTGGGTTCGATCTTACGGTGCTTGATCCCAGTGACAAAAAGGGAAACGACACGTATGTATCATTGCTACTAAGGATAAAACAATGGGGTCTATCTCTACATAGATAGATCTTGTCTACATCATGTCATCGTTCTTATTGCATTACTCTATTTCTCCATGAACTTAATACACTAGATGCATGCTGGATAGCGGTCGATGTGTGGAGTAATAGTAGTAGATCCAGGAGTCGGTCTACTAATCTTGGACGTGATGCCTATATAATGATCATTGCCTGGATATCGTCATAATTATTTGGAGTTCTATCAATTTCCCAACAGTAATTTGTTCACCCACCGCTTTGCTATTTTTCTCGAGAGAAGCCACTAGTGAAACCTATGGCCCTCGGGTCTTCTTTCTCATATATTTACCTTTGCGATCTACTTTTCTCTTGCATTTATTTTCAGATCTATTAATCCAAAAACCCAAGAATACTTTGCTACACTTTATTTTATTTGCGATCTATTTATTCAATCTATTACAACTTTCTCCCATCCGTGCACCGTTTCTGGCGCCGTTATCCGAAAGGGATTGACAACCCCTTTAACATGCCGGGTTGCGAGTGGTTGTTATTTGTGTGCAGGGGCTGTTTACGTTGTGTTGCTTGGTTCTCTTACTGGTTCGATAATCTTAGTTTCATATCTGAGGGAAATACCTACCCCCGTTGTGCTGCATCATCCCTTCCTCTTTGGGGAAATACCGACATAGCTTCAAGTGACATCACATGACAAGCTGTGTACCAGACCAAATGTCTGCCTTGCCACGTGTCTGGCAAGGGGGTACAATAGTGATCCAGAAATGGATCACTGGACAGTGGTCAAAATTATCCTTAGTGGAATAAGGATATGTTTCTCGGTTATGGAGGTGACAAAGAGTTCATCGTAAAGGGTTAAGTCGATGCAAGCTTTGACACTGATATGGATGACTCTGAGTCTCAATCTGGATACATATTGAAAGTGGGAGCAATTAGCTAGAGTAGCTCCGTACGGAGCATTGTAGACATAGAAATTTGCAAAATACATATGGATCTGAATGTGGCAGACCCGTTGACTAAACCTCTCTCACAAGCAAAACATGATCACACCTTAGTACTCTTTGAAGTGTTAATCACATGGCGATGTGAACTAGATTATAGATTATTGACTCTAGTAAACCCTTTGGGTGTTGGTCACATGGCGATGTGAACTGTGGGTGTTATTCACATGGCGATGTGAACTATTGGTGTTAATCACATGGCGATGTGAACTAGATTATTGATTCTAGTGCAAGTGGGAGACTGAAGGTAATATGCCCTAGAGGCAATAATAAAGTTGTTATTTTATATTTCCTTATTCATGATAAATGTTTAGTATTCATGATAGAATTGTGTTGACCAGAAACCTTAATACACGTGTGAATACATAGACAAAACACTGAGTCCCTAGTGAGCCTCTACTTGACTAGCTCATTGATCAAAGATGGTTAAGGTTTCCTAACCATGGACATGAGTTGTCATTTGATAACAGGATCACATCATTAGGAGAATGATGTGGTGGACAAGACACATCCGTTAGGTTAGCATGTTGATCATTCAGTTATATTGCTATTGCTTTCATGTATGTCAAATACATATTCCTTTGACTATGAGATCATGCAACTCCTGGATACTGGAGGAATGCCTTGTGTGCTATCAAATGTCACAACGTAACTGGGTTATTATAAATATGCTCTACAGGTATCTCCGAAGGTGTATTGTTGGGTTGGCGTGAATCGAGATTAGGATTTGTTACTTCGAGTATCGGAGAGGTATCTCTGGGCCCTCTCGGTAATGCACAACATAAGAAGCCTTGCAAGTAACTAATGAGTTAGTTGCGGGATGATGTATTATAGAGCGAGTAAAGAGACTTGCCAGCAACGAGATTGTACTAGGTATGAAGATACCGACGATCGAATCTCGGGCAAGTAACATACTGATAGACAAAGGGAGTTACGTATGTTGTCATAAGGTTCGACCGATAAAGATCTTCGTAGAATATGTAGGAGCCAATATGGGCATCCAGGTTCCGCTATTGCTTATTGACCAGAGAGGTGTCTCGGTCATGTCTACATAGTTCTCGAACCCGTAGGGTCCGCACACTTAACGTTCGTTGACGATATAGTACTATATGAGTTATGTATGTTGGTGACCGAAAATTGTACGGAGTCCCGGATGAGATCACGGACATGACGAGGAGCTTCGAAATGGTCCGGAGGTAAAGATTTATATATAGGATGATATGGTTCGTCCAAAGGGTGAAGCCCACGGGGCTTTAGGTTGGTGCAAAAGGAGTTTTGCGGAGGCCAGGGAGGCAAACGCCGGAGACCCTGGGCCAGACGCCAAGGCCCATGGCGTCTGGGCCAGGCGCCAAGGACCGTGGCATCTGGTCCTGAAAGACCGGGAAGGACTCTTCCTTGCGGGCAAAACCGACTTTGAGGAGGCTTTTACTCCAAGTTTCGATCCCAGGGCTCAACATATAAATAGAGGGGCAGGGCTAGCACCTGGAACACATCAAGTATCACCAAGCCGTGTGCCGGCAACGCTACCCCCTCTAGTTTATCATCTGTCATAGTTTCTGTAGTGCTTGGCGAAGCCCTGCGGAGATTGTTCTTCACCAACACCGTCACCACGCCGTCATGCAGTCGGAACTCATCTACTACTTCGCCTGTCTTGCTGGATCAAGAAGGCGTGGACATCATCGATATGAACGTGTGCTGAACGAGAAGGTGTCATACATTCGGTACTTGATTAGGACGGATCATGAAGGTGTACGACTACATCAACCGCATTGATAAACGCTTCTGCTTTGCAATCTTCAAGGGTATGAGAATGCTCTCCCCCTCTCGTAGCTATGCATCTCTATGGATAAATCTTGCATGTGCATAGGAATTTTATTGAAATTGCATGGTACATTTCCCAACAGGAACATCATTAGTTCTTGTCTTGTTTGCATAGCTCAAGAACAACCCCTGCGATCTTCGGCTTGGGTATCGGCTTTGTCAAGTGAAGAACCATCCCAGCTTCGATGGCCTCATGCAGACCCTCGTCCGTGGAATTCGCGGTCAGCGCGATGATCGGGGTGTGGACGCCATAGCGACTTTCTTCGTCGCTATACAATAAATGATTAAAATAATAGTAAAAGGTAAAAAAAATAAAAAATGTCGACATACAAAATAGAAATGCGTGTATGCATTAAAAATAATCTTCATCTTGTTTTTTCAGTAATACATACATACATATTTATTTATGTATTAAAAAGTTTATGTATTTTTATTTAGAAAAATTTCATAGATTTTAGAAAAAAATGTTCATGTTTTACCTCCAAACAAGAGTTCAAGTATTTTAAGAAGTTGTTTATGCAACAAGATATAAGTACATATACTTACAAATGGTTCTTCTATTTGCTCTAGAAATAAGAGAAAAATAAGTATGTTTTTTTCTAAAGTGAACATCAACGATGATTTTGAAAATTTGAAAGAAAGGAGAGAGACATACGAATTAAGAAAATAAGAAAACCAAACAAAAGAAAGAAAGAAAGAAAGAAAAGGAAACATAAAAAACCAACATGGATCGCACTATAGGGGTCTCTTCAGACTTGGAATAGGATTTATAACTTCTATGTGTGTGGCGGTCACCATTCTTGTCAGTCCGACTATGTGATGGGAGCTCATTTAATTTGTATTTCGGGATCCAATACGGAACTTTTGCTTTGAATGATTTATATTTGTAATTCTGTGACCACTCGTTTGTTTAAACAGAAAAAGCAATCACAAAGTTGCATAACATAAACCATTTCACACAATGTCACAGAATTACAATGTAATTTTGGCATGCTGTTATTGCTTAACCTTCTGCTCGGCTGCTGAGTTGTCTGTCTATTGACAACACTACCTACAGCAGTAGTTAAAATAGCAGGAGCAGGATCTTGATTACTAACACTATTCCCATATGCATGGGTGATAAATAATTAAATATCCTCGCGAGAACAGAACATCATCAGTTCTTGTCTTGTTTGCAGAGCTCAAGAACAACCCCTGCGATCTTCGGCTTTGGTATCGGCTTTGTCAGGTGAAGATCCATTCCAGCTTCGACGGCCTCCTGCAGCCCTTCCTCTGCGGAATTCGCAGTCAGTGCGATGATCGGGATGCGGACGCCGTGGCGGATTTCTTCCTCGCGGATGCGCCTCGTCGCCTCATAGCCATTCATCACCGGCATCTTAAACGAAGAACATACAATTGCCAGCAATGTCAGAAATTATTAAATCACATCATCTGAAACAAATTGAGGAGAAATGGACCGATGCTTGGCATGGTGTTGCTGGAGAAATTTGTGTACCTGGCAATCCATGAGGACCACGTCATAGGGCAAGGCGTTCCGAAGAGCTTCTGTGAACATGGCAAGAGCCACGGAGCCATCGCCTGCAATCTCCACGGCTGCTCCGAGATCGCTCAACATCTGCCCGTGGATTCTCTGCAGAAGCATGGTGTCGTCCACCAGCAACACGCGCATCCCCTCCAGTGGCTTGCAGTCTCCAACATTGGCTGGTCCCACGGGCACTGCGAGCGTGATTTCGGACGCTGACGCAGTGGTCTGATCTGCCGCCGACATCTCGAACTGATATGGATGTAGGTGCTCGAAAGGGGATGCCTGGAGGTCTCTCATGACCTGGAGGAGCTTGTGCAGTCGGGAGCCGTGGATGGGCTTGCGCAGCTCGAGGTCGAAGCTGCTCGCCTCCTTGAACCTCCTCAGATCCTCGGAGGGGGTCTTGAGGTCTGTCAGGCAGACGACCTTGCACGACGCCTGGAGCTTGGTCCTCGCCAAGCTCGCCGCCTCGCGGGCGGCCTCGTGGAGCCTCCCAGCGGAGACGTCGACGACGATGAGCAGGCTGAAGGCGTGGAGGTGCCCGCCGTGGTTGCCGCCCATGCCCCTGCTGCTCTGCAGGTGGCTGGCCATCTCCTTTGAGACGAGGCAGCGTTCTATGGTGTCGTCCAAGTCGTTGCCTCCAGCGCTGTGCAGCGATGACATCGACGTCGGCCTTGACGGCGAGCCGCTGAAGGCAGAGCACACCTTGTCGATGGCCGGGGCGAGGAGCTCGGCGCACGAGACGGGCCAGATCTTCATCCCGACGCTCTCCATCCATGCATGCAGGATCCGGCGGGTCTCTTCGCCGTGGACGAGGAGGACGCAGTGTCCGCCCTTGAAGCAGGCGGGCTCCCTGAACAGAGAAGGCGCTGCCCTCCCTTCCTCGAGGTTGTCTTCAACCTCTGGACTCTTGCTGGCCTTCAGGAACACGTTGAATCCAAAGCACGTTCCCGCTTCTCCTGGCTCCTTGTCCCTGATGCTTATCTCCCCTCCCATCAGACGAACCTATATATACCAATAAAAACAACAAAGAAAATCATAAGTAAATAAGAAATAACAGACACATGAGTGAACAATATAGTTTTCAAAGATAAAGAGTCACGAACTTTTTTTAGAGTGTCAAGTGCTACAAGCAAAGTTGCATGAATTTGTCTTAAATCCAATCAAAATTCTACGCATCTGGATTAACATATAGCCATCTTCATCTCAAGTCACTCTTAATTTATATATAACCTCCAATTGATATACTTTTAGACTTTGGAGTTTGTAAATTTAGAAAAAAGTTTAGGAAGTGGCAATTCAAAAGCGTAAAAAAGAAATACATTGACGCGCTTGAGAGCATTTTAATATGCACAGAAAAAGATGAGATCACTTACAAATGATTGCACAATTCCAAGTCCTAGCCCGGTGCCACCATGCCCATTCTTCACTAGAACGTAGTTCTCAAACACAGACTCCCTCTTCTCTTCGGGTATCCCCACACCAGTGTCAACAACCTCAAAATAAAACTCAACCGAATCGGGATGAATTTTCAAGGACAAGCTGCCATTCTATTCGGCACAATTCTCACTTATTCCAAGCAGCCAACCGAGGACCCCACCGGCGCGACGGCGGGGGGCGAACTTCGACGGGGTGCTGATCATGGAGCCCTTTATGACAGGGCGGTTGGCCCATGCACGGAGCATGACATGGCCTTCATGCGTGAACTTGATGGCGTTGCCGAGAAGGTTGTCAAGGATCTGCTTGACACACTTACAGTCACCGACAGTGGCGGTGCACCGGAGCACGGAGAAGTCGCAAGGGTCCTAGATCACCTCGACACCTCTTGACATCCCAACGACATTCGCCAGGTCCATGGATTCCTCGAGGACATCTGCCATCCTGAACTCTACCTCTTCTAGTTGTATCTTCCCGGACTCCAACTTGCCCATGTCCAGTATCGTGTTAAGAATATCTGAAAGTAACATAGACATGTATATATATATATATATATATATATATATGGATGATAAGTCAACAAATAATAAATTTGTCGCTTATGCATAAACAAAAGGCACGATAACATGGTGCATAAATGCAGCAAAATATTTTCCTAACCAAAAATAGACAATAAGAAAAGTATTAGAACAAGGTGTGTTTACTGGCCGCTAAGATAATGATATGTGATAGCTCCATTTCAACTATCCTATATTTAAATATTTTTAGAAACAAAATATTAAATTTTTTTGCAAGTACAATATTAATCCTTTACCAAACAGAGAATGATTTCTTGAGTATTCTAGAAATTATAAGCAAATGTTATATTTAAAACGTAGAACTGAGCTCTTGGACACTTCTGCACCTAAAATTGTAAACAAATTATTTGAGGAAACTTCGCTTTTACAATAAGCAAATTATAATGCTATGGTCAGGACTAGTACTAAATAGTCCTATACATGGGAATGATATGTGTGGATGGTAAGTAGGGCCATGGTTGCGGACTAACCGAAGAGCTTATTGGTGCCGACATCCATCTGGTTGAGGTTATATATGAGGTTGGTGTTGCCGCGGGTCTCCGACCGGGAGATCTCGATGAGTCCGGCGACAGCAGCGAGCGAGGAGCAGATGTCGTGGCTAGCGCGGGCAAAGGCATTGCTCTTGTTCATGCTCTTGCGCTCCGTTTGCTGGAGCGCTTCCTTCTGTTGCACTAGCTCGGCCTCCAGCGCGACCTCCCGCACCCTGACCTTCCACAACACGCGTGCCATGAGGGAAGCACACTACCATTGCCACTATCGTGACTGCACACATGATGCATAGGACGGCCACCCCGATCCGTCGGACCTTGGTTGCCCCGCTCCACTCGCTGAGCACTAGCCAGACTCGCTGGATAACAAGAAGAAAAACAACCGTAGATTATTGTTTGTACGATGTCGCCCGATCAAATTTTTAGACATACATATGTGTGCTACTACTACGAAGGAAAAAAAATTCATCCAGAGGATAATCTTCGGATCTGGGATGGAAATAGCCGAATAGGCGAATCACTTCGATCGGGCCGTTGATTTGGAAACTTTTGTGCTTTTACGTAACCTTTTCATCTTGAGAAGTTGATGACATTTGCTGTGAATATCTCGCAGATACTTGCCACCTTATGCACGTTATATGATGTGGTGTCATTAGTTAATTATAAGCTTAAATTTAGTACATATATGTGTTATATATATGGATGATGGCTTGTGATCGATGCTAGATGGACAGGGTGTTACCAGGTTCACTCCGGAGAGGTCGAAGCTCGTGCACGCAACTTGGTCCGACCCGACGCTGTGGAGCACGATATCGGGCTTGTTAATGGCGGACGCGGTGCAGTTGGTATCCGAGAACAAGGTCTTCATCAGCTCCGCGTCGTGGCCGGGCCTCCCACCCACCAAAGGCTTATAAACCGTCGCCGCGCCGCTGCGCTTGTCGGTGATCGCATAGTAAGTGCCCGCGGCCGGATCGGCCGTGGTGATCGTCAGCACGTCGACGGGGACGGCGGCGGAGACCACGGCGGTCTGCCCGACCGGCGCGGAGAAGACCATCACCTGGACGCTGGAGTGGACCCACCCGGCCCGAAGCGCCGCGGGCGAGCCCCTGTTGGCGGCGGCGAGGAGCTGTGTCGCGTTGGGCAGGTGCTCCGGCCTCGTCGCTGGGACGGGCCGGCCGGTGAGACAGCCGGTCACCGGATCAACCGCCTGCTCGGTGTACCATTTGTCGCGTTGGCTCACGAGCTTCGCTGTCTCCTGACCGTTCTCGGTGCGGTAGTATGTCAACGTGGTGCCGTTCACGCTGGTGTATGACATCTCGGCCACCTGCGGCTGCATGGCCAACGCCATGAACATCCGTGGTCCCACCTGTCAGGTCAACACAGAAGCATATATGTACATGAGTTATTCAGTGGTGAAATTGAATGTATTTGGACGTGCCATATTTCTCCCATATACATAGAATTAATATACATGCAAAAAAGATACTTATTTGTCTGTGTATGTACATGCGTATATATACATATCAGTGCGCATATTTATACAGCAAATCAAATAAGATCATACGTAATTGTGGTTCAAAAAGGAAGTGCACATACGTGCAAAAAAGAAGAAGGCACAGTTAAACCATAGAGATGCTCGGTAAATTACGTGTCGGAAATAAGATGATTTGTTGCTAGGGATCTGCAAAGACTGCACGACGATGGCGCGGAGTGGTTGGCTTTCATGAGAGACTGCATGCCAGCGGCAATGTGCACCAGCGACACCTCCACGGCGTTCGTGGCGGCGCTGCACGCGGCATCATTTATATGGGAGGAGACGGAAGAGTACGCGAGAACCACCGTAACCACGATCACTCCATGAACAATAATCTGCGTTACATCAAACACACTCCCAATGAGTAAAAAGTAAAATAAAATAATGCATAGTTATTAATTTAAAATGTCTTTTCGCCACAACGTGTTTGAACTCATCTAACGGTAACATTTGTCGTGACATTCCATCGATATTCGTTGTGTCAATCCATCGGCATGTAAGCAATAACTCAAGATTCCGAGCATTTCTAATAATCCAGCGGTATCGTTTGTCGTGATATTCCACTAATAGATGCAAGTGGTAAGGCAATATTCGGGGTCTTTACGCTCACCTAACGACAACATTTGTCGTGACATTCCATCGATATGTCTAATACAACGACATGAAGAGCGACATATGAGCATACGACAAAAGAGAGTTCTTCTGATAGTTATGTCAATAGTGGGCTTTGCCTCACACATGTGGGGATATCCGTGTTGTATGGAGCATAAGTATAGCTATATAATGATGAAAACTATGTAGAATTACTTTGAAGTCCACGACTTACACACGTGGAAGGATATCTATATTGTACGGAACAAATTCCTAATCACAAGAAGAAAACTATTTACTTTTTTATTCGACGCCTAAAACACACGTGGGAGATGTCCGTACTGTACAGAGAGCAATCTTAATTCGGCTTTGCTAGAACTCATCTAGCTAAGTTTTAGTTATGTCTCATTCACTTTTATAGCCATTGGATTGATACTATAAGATGCGTGCGTGCTGATGTGGTTTGTAGTACTATTTTTATCTGTTTTTGTTTTCAGGTGAATGAGACCAAATTATATCTCAGCTAGATGAGTCCTAGGCACTTCCATCTTAATTACAAGATGAAAACTTTATAGATCTAGTTTTCATCACTATCTAAGAAAATAGATAGCATACATCTGACACGTGTGCGAGGATATATGTATTATACGAACTGAGGCATCAAAGATGAGAACCTGTTAGATCTACTTTTCAAGTCTACGCCTACTTTACAAATTTAGGATGGTATCTATAATGTACGGAACCGAAGTTCAATTACAAGATAGAAAATCAGTAGATCTGCTTTTGAGCACCGTACACAAATCGATGGATGTACAAGCATATAAACCATATGGATCTGCTTGTCAGTCCGGTAAGCCACTGGATATGCAAGGGAAAACAATCAAGAAATAAAAACAGCCATGAGTTTCATAAAAAGAAGCCATGTACATGAAGTGGTGTTTCATACCAGTGGGATTAAAACCCAAGAATTTTTGAAGAAGCTAACCCACTTGCCAACCTCTCCAGCCATCCTGAAAGTATTGTAAAGTATTCTACAGGAAGGAAATCTCTCTTAGGTGCCGGTGAATAATTCTTTTTCTATAAGGTCAGCAGCCTTTTATAGATGCTCGGGGGAATACACTTGTGGGTTTAGAGCGCCGCTGGTTTTCCAAATCCACCGTCACGGTTTATTTACCATGTATAGTGGCATTTTGTTCCTGCACCGTAGAAAAAAGCGATATCTTTTCCTGTACCACAATAAAAAATCGGTATTTATTATTTAAAATATCGGTATTTACTTTTCCTATCTAATATCAATGCGTGGCCCGTATAGACAAACACTGTGATAGAAAAAATGATACAACGCGATCTAGCAATCAATTGCCAAATCAGGGCTCAATAAATTATATCTCCCTCCCGTTTGAATAGTTCGGGCGGGCGTGAGGCACAGCCTTGCACGGGAGCAGTGTTGCCAGGCGCACGATCGCCATACTTTGTGCAAGTGTACAAGGAGCAATTAGCTTCTTGTCTTAGATAGTAGCATTATTAGTTTTGTTAAGGTAACTCTTTGTTACGTTTTCTTTGCAGGTGAACTCTTTGTTATGTTTGATGCTAAATATAGAGCACATGCTCGACTTATGTTGAACTGGCTCCGTTACCGGGAGTCCAGGACAGATGACATGAACCAGGTCTTTCCCTCAAGGAAAAAAAAAAGATGAACTAGGTCCTTTCCCTAAAAAGGTGAAAACAAATAAACAGGTCTTACTAGTTCAAACTCAACTCACTAGTGGATCATTAGCTGGAAATCTACAAGCACGGAATGGGGATATCCCATTATTTTGTCCCCACACAGACGGCATCACTTGTTCCTCTTGTGTGTCGTATGTGCAATAAGTATGTAGTACGGTTCATGTGAGAGCATACACCATGTCACATATACTCTGATGAGAATACAAGACAAGACACATACACAGTTCTTTCGTGCATATTGTAGTTGGTGGATCTCTCAGATTGATTTTGGTATACGGATGTAGCCTAAATAGACTCATTTTGACGGGCATAGTTTCTTTCCAAATAGGATCTATCTAAAAGAATAGCGGATACAACCAGATAATCAGGTAACTAAACCCACAACCCAAAAATAACCATGAAAAATTTGGAAAATTATAACCAAGGCTATAGGCCTCAAAGTTCTTGGAAAAACCACAACCAAACTCATCCTTCTTACCCACATCTAGTTCTCGATGGCGAAGAATAACACCGAGAAATCTTAGTCATTGAAGACCTCTAGATGACCAAATATTGTTCAATGGTTACACCTGTATGCCAAACTAGGCCATTCGCCTTTGCTCGCGAAGAACCGAATGAAGGGGTTGTTGGAGAATATGGCACCGCCGACAACGATGGCTCACCAAAATATAGCAACGAGAACCAGAACGTCTTGCAAAAAGGTTGATAGGAACAATAAAAAACTCAGAGGCTCCTCGACAACGCCAGGCCAAGAACCACCGAGACAGTGTTGCAGTTAGAGAACTTCTATTCAAGATAGCACGGCCATCACCAAAACCTAAACAAAGAAATTTTCGTACACAACGCATGAGAGATGAGGATCCCCCCATCTTATGGCGTAGGTGCGACGTCTCAGGACATAGGGGGCATTGATTGGATACGACTAGAGGGTTGCGACGCTTGATGGAGGCGTGATTGCCGTCGTTTGTCTTTTTTGGAGAATAATTGAACTTTAGTTGAATGATTGACTACCACATCTTTTAATTAAGATGGAATAGACGAGCTTGGTTTGACTTTTTCAAAACCACTTACATGTTACAATAGAAACGGTCACTGCACATCCAACAAAATCTAACACCTTGACCCACCAAATCTCTTGTACTTTCCCCTCCCCCCTGTCTTATGAATTCGCTCGTGTCTCTAACTTGTCACATATTTATCTCGGCCAAAACTACGCCACCGACACACCATATCTCCCAAATCTCCATTTCTCAATATGGGGATCTTATGGGGAGAGGGGTCACCACCGTGGACCTACTGGCAATTGTTGGGGAACACAGTATTTCATAAATTTTCGTACGATCACGCAAGATCTATCTAGAAGATGCATAGCAACGAGAGGAGAGAGTGTGTCTACGTACCCTCGTAGACCAAAAGCGGAAGCATTTAGTAACGCGGTTGATGTAGTCGAACATCTTCGCGATCCAACCGATCAAGTACCGAATGCACGACACCTCCGCGACTGCACACGTTCAGCTTGGTGACGTCCCTCGTACTCTTGATCCAGCTGAGGCCGAGGGGGAGTTTTATCAGCACGACGACGTGGTGACGGTGACGATGAAGTTACCGATGCAGGGCTTCGCCTAAGCACTACGACAATATGACCGAGGTGGAAAACTATGGAGGGGGGCACCGCACACTATAAGAGATTGTCTGTTGTGTCTTTGGGTGCCCCCTCCCCACGTATATAAAGGAGGGGGAGGAGGAGGCCGGCCAAGGAGGAGGCGCGACGTGGGGGGGAGTCCTACTAGGACTCCAAACCTAGTAGGATTCGCCCCCCCTTTCCTATTCCAAGTGGGAGAAGGGGGCAAGGAGGAGGAGGAGAGAAGGAAGGAGGGGGGCGTCGCCCCCTCCCCTAGTCCAATTCGGATTGGGGCAAGGGGGCGCGCGCCACCTGCTGGCCAGCCCTCTCTCTTCTCCACTAAGGCCTATGAGGCCCAATAGCTTCTGGGGGGGGGGTCCGATAACCCCACGTACTCCGAAACTTATCCAAAACGACCCGAACCATTCCGGTGTCCGAATGTAACCTTCCAATATATGAATCTTTATGTCTCGACCATTTCGAGACTCATCGCCACGTCGATCTCATCCGGGACTCCGAATAACCTTCCGTCATCAAATCACATGAACTCATAATACAAATCGTCATCCAATGTTAAGCGTGCGGACCCTATGGGTTCGAGAACTATGTAGACATGACTGAGACACATCTCCGGTCAATAACCAATAACGGAACCTAGATGCTCATATTGGCTCCTACATATTCTACAAAGATCTTTATCGGTCAAACCGCATAACAACATACGTTGTTCCCTTTGTCATCGGTATGTTACTTGCCCGAGATTCGATCGTCGTTATCATCATACTTAGTTCAATCTCGTTACCGGCAAGTCTCTTTACTTGTTCCATAATGCATCATCCCGCAACTAACTCATTAGTCACATTTCTTGCAAGGCTTATAGTGATGTGCATTACCGAGAGGGCCCAGAGATACCTCTCCGACAATCGGAGTGGAAAATCCTAATATCGATCTACGCCAACTCAACAAACACCATCGGAGACACCTGTAGAGCATCTTTATAATCACCTAGTTATGTTTTGACGTTTGATAGCACACTAAGTGTTCCTCCGGTATTCGGGAGTTGCATAATCTCATAGTCATAGTGTCGGTGTCAAAACCGGCAGATCTCGGGTAGGGGGTCCCAAACTGTGCGTCTAAGGATCGATGGTAACAGGAGACAAGGGACATGATGTTTATGCAGGTTCGGGCCCTCTTGATGGAGGTAATACCCTATGTCCTGCTTGATTGACTTTGATGAGTATAGGGGTTACAAGAGTTGATCTACCACAAGATTGTGATGGCTAAACCCTAAAAGTCAGCCTATGTGGTTATGATTGCTTCTACGGACTAAACCCTCCGGTTTATATAGACACAGGAGGGGGCTAGGGTTGTACAAAGTTGGTTTATAGAGAAAGGAATATTCATATCCGCACACTAAGCTTGCCTTCCACGCAAAGGAGAGTCCCATCCGGACACGGGGGAAAGTCTTCTATCTTGTATCTTCACGGCCCATTAGTACGGCCCATGTTGCATAGCCCGAACGTCCAAGGACCCCGTAATCCAGGACTCCCTCAGTAGCCCCTGAACCAGTCTTCAATGACGACGTATCCGGCGGACAAATTGTCTTCGGCATTGCAGGACGGTTTCCTCCTCCGCAGATTTCCAAGCATTTGACCCAAAGGACGGTATTCGGATCTACATCTTCAATCTTCGGTCTTCAGCTTTACATTAAATGTTATATCCTTTAGCTTCCGCGCCATCACCGCTCCAGCTCCCACGTGTCGGACAAATACGAAGGGTCCAAGCATTTTTACACAGAACACCCAGGCCGTTTAAGGAAGGCATCTATTTAAGGAGATTGAATCTCAAATGCCATTACACACCAAGCGGAAAATCCTTAGAGCTTGTCACAAGAAACCACGCAAACATGGCCAGCACTCCTAGTTGATCTTCCCGCCCCCACGGTCCGCAAAAAGGAGATTGGGAGAGTTGTTCTGTATCCGATGCCCAGTTGACCAAGCTCCAGATGCAGTGATATCTCACCCTACGTATCTAGTCCCCATTCGGGCGGGATGAACCTCCTTTTCTGGCAAAGCCCCGGCGGAAAATTTCCCAAACCCTTCAGATGGGGAGCGAGTGTGCTTCGTTTCCTTTTTATTAAGAGGCGTTGGATTTCCAATCCATCCTTTCCTCTGAGGTCTCCCGGAGTACTATGGCCTCCAACTGCACAATCTTATGCTAGGCTCCATTCTGCACATCGCGGGCTTTGTCGCTCTTTGCGAGCTATTCCTAGGCTGTGAGGCCCATTTTGAATTATGGAGGAAACTTTTCTGCCTCGTCCCTCGCTCCCAAAAGGGATCCTTATTCAAGGTGGGCGGCGCCGAAGTTTGGCGTATAGCTGGGACGGGATACCTATCCGGCACTCCAAAGAAGGCATCCGAAGAGTGGCCCTCGAAGTGGTTTATATTGAATCCGTTGTTCTATCTGACCCAATCCGACGAGGCCTACCTGCGTTTTCCAATGCTTCGTTAAAGAAGCGCCACAGCTGGCGCCCCCGAAGCTTCGAGGAGGAAGATAGTGCGGAGGTTCAGATGCTAATGGACAAGATAAAGACACTCGCCCAATCTGGACTGTCCATAATTGAGGTAATGGAGATTTCAATAACGCGGGGGGTTCAGCCACTCCAATCCAGAGGACTGCCCATGTGGCATTACAATGGAGAAGACGACACATCACGTTGTGGACGTAAGGGTCCAGACAACTTCGTCGCCTTGGCTGCCATGCTGGCTGATCTTTTAAGGGGGAGAAAGAGGAATTCACTCGCCTCAAGGGTCGAGATGGCTTTTCCATGTACGATCCTCCCAGCTGGGTAAGCCTTCTCTCAGTAATTTTACTTAATGCTCCTCCTGAGTCATACCCAGCTGAACTTAACCCCACCATTTCTTGACAGGAATGGAGGAAAGTTGTCGTGGAGATTTATAGCCCCGCCCCGCAGCCAGAGGACCATAATCGAGACCTGGATCCCGGATTCGAAGAGGACCCGGACATATCCGTAGAGCTCAAGGAGGGGTTTTTATATCAAGCGAGTTATGATGGCATGAAAGTGGCCATTATAGCCAATTACCCTGGCCTTCTCCCTTCCTCCCACGTAAGTATCCTGAAGGTGTCTCCTCAAAAAGAGTTTTCTTACTGCACTTTACCCACTGCAATGTCTTGTGTTTTAAAAGGGGCGACGCTCGTCTCGCCATGCCGCATCGGGATCGTCCCTTAAGAAGGGTACGCCAACACAAGGCGAATCTTCAAAAAGAAAGGCGGACAACGATTCCTCAAAGCTCTGACCTTCATCGAAAAGGTACAACTTTTGATACACCCTGCGGCAAACATGCCAAACTGTGACATTTTTCTCCTTCCCCATATTCCAGGAAGAGCACTCACCGGACTATATCCGGAGACTTCACCGGACATACGTCCATCAATCCGACCCCGGACCCTACCTCTAGGGTGAGAGTCGATATGGGTGCCATGCCGGATTGTCCTCTCTCCGATGATTCGGATAATGTATCCGTTACCAACTCCGAGGTGGAGAGTGCCATGAACCATCGGCGCCGGAGGGCAGCTATGCACGATCCTAATTTTACTGAAGAGGCATTCAATGCCTTCTGTTGGGCGGATGCATATATCCGGGCTGCTCGAGATGGGCTTGCCGGGGCCACTTGCCAACTTTCAGAGGATATGCGGGTAAGATCATTTTGTGTAGATTTAATAGCCATATACCAGTAGCCACCGAGACTTAAAAACAGTTGAAGCAACTGATTTTAAGGATTGATGCATAATCAAATACTTACGGAGAAGAACAACATGCTATCTTCCAAGGAGGCACCTACTGGTAATGTTCCCTTTTGTCTGAAAAAATAATCGTGTGCCAGTCATGTTTATGCAAATGAACACTGTTGCGTTTTACAATGGCGCAACTAGAAGAGAAACTGAAGGCCGCGCAGGCGGACAAAGAACATGCCGAAAGGCAAGAGGCCACTGGTCATCATGTACTGACACAGACCAGGGATGAGAAGAACAAGCTACAGGACGCCAACACCCAACTCGGTGAAGAGCTCAAAGATGTGCGAGCCCAACTAGCGGACGCCTTGAAGGAGAACAAAAAGTTGAGAGGCGGCCTATTCAGTATGCCTTTCAACTTATTGTCCTTATAGTTCCCTGATGCGAATCCTAACAAGTTTATGCTTGTAGGTGTGTTGACTGGGCGGCCTGAAGAAGAGGTGTCCAGATTTCAAGGCGACCTGCTACAAGAGCTGTCCATGGTGCATGAGCAAGCACGAAAGGCGATGAAAAGCATTGCTAAGGCTTTATGGCCAGCCGATTCTCCCCTAGGAAGTATGGTGGATCTTGTGCATTTATTCAAGGGAGCTCGGTGCCGTTTTGGGCTATGGAAGATATCGGCATGCCGAGAAGGTGCTCGAGAAGCCTGGGCCATGGTAAAAACACGGTACATCGGACTTGATCCCAATCATATGGCCCGGGTCGGACCTCGAGGATCCGACAGACAGGAAATTCCGGTCAACCTGGTGTATGGCCAAGTGAAGGTGGCCGCCAAGTTCTCCCAACAAGATTGTAAACTAGACAGCCTGTTAGAGGGTCTAGAGGAAGAAGTTTTTGAGTCTAAGTAGCAATGTACTTTTGTCAACAAACTTGTCTCCAGCCGAATTTGTAAAACGATTGTCATGGCAGACTTTCTGCTTTGACCTCCAAAAACCCTAGGTTAGGAGTGTTTCCGAATACTATACCATGGGTAAACACCAAAGTATGTTTGGAAACCAGGCAGTCCGGTCATCATTGCTTGAACAGACAAGTTGTATTCGGGGAGTTATGTTACATTACATTTGATTGTAAGAAACATCTTCCAGAGAGAATAGTTCCGTTAAGGGTTCCTTTCCCTGGGCTGGTATGCGGTTCTTTGTGCATACCGAAGCTGTGATGCTGAAAAAGTCACAGTACATGCTTTATACTCTAGGGTTTTGTAGTGCCATGAGGGCAGTTTGTCTTTTGCTCGCCGACCAATCATTCTCTTAATAACGCTAGCTTTCGGCTTCACCCGTCTGAGGTACATATCCGGATGACCCGACTGTAACAATCGCAAGGTGCTCCCTTTATGCCCTAGCCGAACAAACGGGAACGTAGGGTATAAGCACAGGAGCCAGGCAACCCAGCTTGGCAAAAAGTTAAGTCATAAAGGTGCATATAATGGTGAAGAAAAGACATATATGGATAGGTGACACATATATATGGTGAGCTTGATGCTCGAAAAAAAAACAAGCATAAGCTTCTTGTGAAAAGAAGCCCCCAGGTATTGTGGAGTAAGTACATTTGAGGATGTCAACCCTTCAGGTGTACGGTTTATCCGAACACGAACTAGAAGTCGTATAGAAACGAGGCAAAAAAGGGAAAAACTGTAAAAAGGAGAAAAGACAGAAGGAGAAAAAAGGTATATGTGCGGACTTAGGCGTAGAATCTTCGGAGCCTTGCGGCGTTCCATGGGTTTGGCTCCAGGTGATTGTCCGAAGCATTGAGAAGATGATAGGCTCCTCCAGTGAGAACTTCATCTATAATGAAGGGAACCTCCCATTTGGGCTTGAGCTTGTACTTTTCTTTTCTAGTAGGCGTAAAACTAGTTCACCGACATTGTAGGTCTTTGCCCGTACTTCTTTGCTTTGGTATCACCGAGCCTGCTGTTGATAGAATGCGGAATGGGCCTTCACGACATCGCGCTCCTTGTTGGTGTCAAAACCGGCGGATCTCGGGTAGGGGGTCCCGAACTGTGCGTCTAGGCCGGATGGTAACAGGAGGCAAGGAACACGATGTTTTACCCAGGTTTGGGCCCTCTTGATGGAGGTAAAACCCTACGTCCTGCTTGATTAATATTGATGATATGGGTAGTACAAGAGTAGATCTACCACGATATCAAGGAGGCTAAACCCTAAAAGCTAGCCTATGGTATGATTGGTGTATGATGAAGTTGTCCTACGGACTAAAACCCTCCAGTTTATATAGACACCGGAGAGGGTTAGGGTTACACAAAGTCGGTTACAATGGTAGGAGATCTTGAATATCCGCATCGCCAAGCTTGCCTTCCACGCCAAGGAAAGTCCCATCCGGACACGGGGCGAAGTCTTCAATCTTGTATCTTCATAGTCCTGGAGTCCGGCTGAAGGTATAGTTCGGCTACCCGAACACCCCCTAATCCAGGACTCCCTCAGTAGCCCCTGAACCAGGCTTCAATGACGACGAGTCCGGCGCGTAGATTGTCTCCGGCATTGCAAGGCGGGTTCCTCCTCCAAATTCTTCATAAAAGTTTGTAAACACCAAGAGTAGTGTCCGGCTCTGCAAAATAAGTTTCCACGTATTGCCACAGAGAGAATAATATTAACACAAATCTAATCCGCTGACGTATTCTGCAGCGTGACATCACACTACGGCCAAGCCTTTATTCGAATCGTTTTCACTTTTCCACCTCAGTGTGTTTTGCGAGGCGGTTTCCTTGGCACATCTTGTCAAAGCAGAGATCGTGTCTCCTTTATTTACGGGATTCTCACCAATACGGACATGGGTAACCCAATCGTGCCCGTTAGCATGTCTTCTTGATTAAAGGCGAGTCCCAAATGGTTATGGGGAGGGCTCCTGGTATTCAACCTCTTATAAAAGAGACCAAGGCCTTACTCCTTTTCTCCAATCTCAAAACCAGTTCGCCCGTCGCCTCGAGTTCCAACACCCTAGGCTCCAGATTCCAGGTGCTTCGGACCTTCGACAATGTCCGGTTCCGACCTTCAAGGCCGATGGATGCCCTCCTCCATCACGGAGGAGGACGTGCTAAAGTTGAGAGAGGCTAAGTTCTTGACCGCCAAAATTTTGCATAGGTTGCCTGCTCAAAGGTAGGCTATTCCCAGTCCCTAGCCCGGTGAGAGCGTAGTGTTCATGTCTCACTTCCTTCGGGGGTTAGGCTTCCCGATGGATCCCTTCGTGAGGGGGCTGATGTTCTATTAGGGGCTGGAATTTCATGACTTAGCTCCGGAGTCCATCCTCCACATTTCCTCATTCATCGTTGTATGCGAAGCATTCCTCCGTGTTACTCCTCACTTCGGATTATGGCTGAAGACTTTTGGAGTGGAGCCGAAGATGATCGAGGGACGGCACGCAGAGTGCGGAGGCACTGTCATAAGTAAGAATGCTGATGCTCTATGGCCCGAGGGCTCCTTTCAAGAGGTGCTTGGCTTGTGGCAACGAGAGTGGTTCTATATCACCGCTCCCAGGAGCACCAAGTGGGTGGCGCCTCCTGCCTTTCGCTCGGATCCCCCACCACGGCTAGCGTCATGGGTCAACAAAGGATTAGATTGGGGGTTAACCAAAGACGTGCCCTTGTTGCAGGGCCACATTAGGGATCTCTTAGAAAGAGACCTCAACTTGGTCAAGGTGACGCCGGTCATGCTGATTTGCCGAACACTGCCTGGCAAACGTCGCTCCCTTCGTCTGTGGGAGTTTAATCCGGAGGGACCATGAGCTCTCCAGCATTTTATGGGCGCACCGCCCGTCGAGATGTATAAAACATTTTTTGGATCACAAGCAATGTGTCCGGATTTGACCGAGGACGCAGGTTTAAGCTGCAATCGCCCGGATACTCAAGTAAGTAACCTTGTGCCCGGACTCGCTATCCGTAAAATTGTCATAAACTCGCCCCTAAAAGAGCTGTCCTTTTAAACAGGAGTGGATAGCGAAGGCAAAGCTGATCCGGTGTCCGGCTCCCCTTCCTGAGACCAGGCCGGATCCCGTGCTAGTCAGGATGTTGAAGATTGTGCCTTTGGAGGGAAGTGAGGGGGAGGACAAGGGAACTATGGCCTCCTCGAAGGAGGCTGCTCCGAAGGGAAGAACCGACAATTCATCTCCTAAGGGGAAGAAGAGGGCCGCCTCTGACGACCCGGAGACCATGGCCTCAAAGCGGGGGGAAAAGTCCTCGTCAGAGGGTCCGACGCCGGGGAGATCCTCGGCCGAACTACGCCCTCAAAGGGATCAGCCCTCCAGCGAGCCGTAAGTAGAGAAAGATTTTCCTTTAGAGGGATGAGAGAAATCCTTGCTTTTTATCTGAGAATATTAACCGAAATTTTACTTTGTAGCTCGGACCTCAGCCCTTCTCAGCAGAGCTCGTCTTTGGGGGATCTCCTTCCGGAGATGATGGAGAGTGGAATGCCTCCCCCTGCCGTACCGCCTGGCGAGGCGGGCGACCCTGAGGTGTCGTCGCGGAGGGTTTCTCTGAATCCGGCAGGGGTGGAAGGTAGCCATATGTCCCCCCAAGGTTCTCCGCGTCCGGCCTTCGATGGAGGTCATAGGACGAGTCCGGCCCCGTCCGATGCGCAGTCGGAGGAGCTGATGATTCTGCTGGGGCGAGCTTCTATCTCAGAGGAGCACCGTGCATTGATGGGTATGGTGATTGGAAGGATTTCTTCCGCGGAAAGCGGATTGCATGAGGCCGTCAGAAGTTTGCTGACGGGTTTTGAGGTACGTTTAATAATGTACTTCTTTGTCAATTGCGCATAAATAAGATGCGCGCTGTGTAGATAGTAGCCCCTGAGACTCTGTGCGTTGTCAAAATTGACGGCGCGCAGAGGATCATAATCCCAGGTCTAAAATGTCGCCTTTGTATACAGGTGGCGAAGTGTCCAGAATCGAGCCGAACTGATGATTTTGCCGAACTAAAGCGGCAACTTGACGTGGCAGATGCCGACATCGCACTCGTCAACGAGCGGCTTGATGAGGCTCAAGGTATGCAATTCCTCAGGCGGCATCTAGTAAGAGGAGCTTTATGCCAGTATCTTACAATGTGTGTGCTTGATGCAGATGGTGCGGCCGCCGTGGAGAGTCTTCGGGCGGAACTTGCCCGAGCTAAGGAACAAGCCAGGAAAAGTGATGCGGCTGCCGAGAAGGCCCTTGGAGAGCTGAGAGCCGAACAGGCTGCTCACTGCCGAAGCAAGAAGGAGATGGCCGTGATGGCCGTGAAATTAAAAAGTGCTGCTGACCGTTGCAAGTTTCTTGAGAAAGAAGACCGGGCAAGACAGACGGACTTAGGGAAGGCCATTGCTGATGCCAAGGACGCTCGCTCTGCGATGAGAGCTGCGAAGGAGGAGCTGCGTCAGGCCGGACAGATTGCGGCTAGAAAGCCCTTTATGCTGCGGAGGAAGTTTTGCGATCCGAACTTTGCTCCGTTGGACCGGATGTGGAGTGCGGAGGACACCTATCTTGATTTGGCAGCGAGTGCTGCTGATGCGACCGAATACTTTCGAGATCAAGAAGATCGCGAAGTGGAAAGGCTTTTCTGGTCGCAGTTCCAGAATCCAGAGCGTCCACTGGCAGTGGACGATCGTCTGGCTCAATGGGCCGAACTGAATAGATTGTCCGGACTCGCCATGAAGTGCGTCATGGGTCATCTGCGGCCGGGGAGATTGGAGCCGAAGAGTTATTTCAGCTTGGTGCAGCAGTTCCTTGACGCGGTGCCACGTATCAATGCGATGAAGAGGTCAGCATGCATAGAGGGCGCACGGATGGCTCTTGCCCGTGTCAAGACATACTGGGCAGAGATGGAGACCACCGTTGTTGCATCCCGAGATTCAGACAAAAGCCGAGTACCCTCCGAGCACTATTTTCAGGAAGTCCTTGAAGGCGCTTGTGTAATAGAGACGCAGTGCTCGAAGGATGCTATGTTCTGATAGCATATGTAATTATAAAGCAATATTTTGATGAATTGTAGTGGCCTTTTATACTTGTGCCTTCAAGTATTTGGAACACCTCCTGTGTGGCCGTTTTAAGATATATATACAAAATTTGAAAGATTGCAGTCGTTGGCTTCAGCCCCCACGGACATAGTGTGGGGGTGCTCGCAGAAGGTGCATTTTCACACTTAATCCAACATCTTGGTCCTACAAAGGAGGTGATAGCGCAGCGAGCTAGGCAACCGGACTATAATGCTTTAACACTTTCACTTAGCCATAGGAGCTTGACAATGGGACTATTTAGGTAGCCCCTGGTGGCGACTGCGCTCGCCCGAATTCGGGGCGCTTATGTGCCTGGCCAGGAAACGGCCCTTCGTTAATGCGGAGGAATCCTACAGATTCCGGAGAGTCATCTAGTGGTTGACCAGTCTCACACCATATCATGACAGTCGGTTTTCGGCTTTCTCTACTGAGGTGCTCGCCTGGCCGAACCAGGGCATAATCGCAGTAGTTCTCCTGGTGCCGCCTTAGCCGATAGAGTGGAACGTAAGGCGGCCAAACACAGGAGCCGGGCAACCCAACATTTGACCAAAATCATGACTCGGAGCTGATGCATATAAGGCCAAACTCGCGACGTCGAACACTCCCTAAGGTATTCAGTCTTTATGAGAGCGGGCGAGGTAACACTCTTGAGGTATAAGCCCCTAGTGTCCAGGTACGCGCAAGAATTCTGACGTGGCCACATGCCAAGACGCCAGCCTCCTCCTTGGTCATAGAACCAGGGGATGTGTATCAACAAGAGACAGTAAAAAAGGTTTACGCAGGGTCTTAATCTGAAAAGAATCCTTGGAACGGGTCCCTAGTACATGTCTGCGCCTGTGTCTCCGTTGTGCTGTATCCTGGACGGGCGCAGCACGACGTTCATCTGTAAAAAGAGAGCAACTAAGTTGAAAAAAGGGGCATGCCGAACAAAAGTTATATGAAATAAACAAAGTGTAAAGTAAAATATGAAAAATTGAGCTTTATTGTCTCTTATTTTATACGTGTGAAGCCCCTAGTGCAGGGGGATATGGCCACTAAGCCTTTATCAACGATACTTTGTGCCGGACTCGTCTATCCGTGTCCGTGGTCTTAATGACCTTTTCCGATGTTCTGGCTGGTGAAGCCATTGTATTGTGGGGCTGTTAAAGCGGCCGCACAATCCTCCGCTTGGGGGAGGTGTTCTCACTGCTTCCCCTTTAAGGAGATGATGTCGCGTGGACCGGGCATCTTAAGCATAAGAGATGCATAATGCGGTATTGCGTTAAAGCGAGCGAAAGCTTCGCGTCCCAGTAGTGCTTGATAGCGACTTGAGAATAGGACGATGTGGAAAGTCAGCTTTTCATGACGGAAGTTATCGGTGGAGCCGAAAATATCCTAGAGCCAGAGAAAACCCATGGAATGGGTGTCCGGACCTGATGTTACTCCTTGAAAGGAGGTTTTGCTGTGGCGAATTCTTTTTGGGTCGATCCCCATGTGGCGGATTGAGTCCTGATATATCAGGTTGAGTCCGCTGCCACCGTCCATAAGGACATTTGAAAACTGGAGTCCACCAATTATTGGATTGAGTACCAGGGCAGTCCAGCCTGGGTTCCTGACACTTCTAGAATAATCCTGACAACCAGTGGCGGGATTCCTTTGGGATAGGCCATGGGGCGCGTACCTTTGTGGGCGCCGCACGTTTTGTTATGTGGAGTAAGTTTATTGTTTTTACTTCTTGTGGGAAATTCTTTTGTTTCCTGGTACTCCACTTTTGGGGTTCGTCCTCGTCTTCGCTTGGTGTGTCGAGCCCCTTGTGTTTGGCGTTGAGTCTGCCGGATTGTTTGAAAACCCAACAATCTCTGTGGGTATGGTTAGCAGGCTTTCCGAGAGTGCTGTGTATTTGACATATCCTATCCAAGATTTTTTTTAGGTTGGATAGGTCGTCCCTGTTATCTTGGAGGGGCGGCTTTTTCTGATTCTGTCGTGAGCTTTTGAATCCGGCGTTGACTGTCGTGCTCTTCAGAATTTTTTCCTTAGTCCGGCGACGGTCCTTATTGCATCGCGGTTTTCCATTTCCATCCCTAGTTTTGTATGTACTTGGGTCACTCGTGTTGCATCTTGCCAACCAGCTGTCCTCTGCTGCGCAAAACCGGGTCATGAGGCTTGTTAGTGCGGCCATTGTTCTTGGCTTTTCTTGGCCGAGGTGTCTGGCGAGCCATTCGTCTCGGACATTATGCCTGAAAGCCGCTAAGGCTTCAGCGTCCGGACAGTCGACTATCTGATTCTTTTTAGTAAGAAATCTATTCCAGAATTGCCGAGCTGACTCTCTGGGCTGTTGAGTTATGTGACTAAGATCGTCTGCGTCCGGATGGCGGACATAGGTCCCTTGAAAATTTGCTCGGAAAGCGTCCTCGAGCTTCTCCCAACTTCCGATTGTGTTTTTAGGAAGACTTTTGAGCCAATGCCGGGCTGGCCCTTTAAGCTTGAGGGGTAAGTATTTTATGGCGTGGAGGTCATCTCCTCTAGCCATATGTATGTGGAGGATATAATCCTCAATCCAGACTCCAGGGTCTGTTGTTCCATCATATGCCTCTATGTTTACGGGTTTGAATCCCGTTGGAAATTCATAATCCAGCACCTCATCGGTGAAACATAGGGGGTTTGCAGCACCCCTGTATTTGGGTGTGCCGGATTCTGATAATGGCTTTACTACATTGCTTACGGGAGCTTGCTTTCTTGGCCCGTAAATGGAGCTGGCTAGGCCATGGTGCGAATCCTAAGTGGGTTGCATGCCGGCTTAAGTGCGGCGCTGCTTGCCGCTTTATGCTGGCCATGGGGTCGTCTATCCGACCGTGTGGCTTTCTCACTTTTTGAATGCGAGGGCTCTAAGGCCTCCTCATCGAATTCAGGCAGTAGCTTTCTCTTCGGATAGCTTTTAGTGTGGCGACTGTCGCCGTATTTGTCTGCGGTATTGATTACTTTACTCCATCTGATCCTGAGTGCATCTTCCGCAGTTTTTAGCTTCCGCTTCTGCTTTTTCAGGCTGCGTGCGGTTGCAACAAGCCGTTTGTGGAGGTTCTTCTGCTTCGTGGGCTTGTACGGCATAGGGTCGTCCGGAATGCCATTTTCGCCGAGGGAGGGACGTTCAGTTTCTCTATCCAGGTTGTCCTGTTGGGACGGTTTCTCTAAGGCATGCTCGTCGTCTACCGGCTCATCCTGCTCTATGGTTGGGTCTTTATTGAGGCGGGGCTTGGGTCGGCGTTTACGCCGACACTTTGATTGTTTTTCGAGAGATCGATTCCTCTTTCCATCCCCATTTTCCTCGTTGTTGCTTCCTTTAGGGGTATCCACCATGTACACATCGTGAGATGAGGTGGCTGTCCAATGCCCTATAGGCGTTGGTTCTTGGTTGTCTCTTGCTTCATCATCCATACCGTCGATGTCTTCGGAGTCGAAGTCGAGCATGTCGGTTAAGTCATCGACAGTGGCTACGAAGTGGGTGGTGGGTGGGTTTTGAATTTCTTCATCATCCGAATCCCATCCTTGCGGACTGTAGTCCGGCCAGGGCTCTCCTGATAAAGAGAGAGACTTTAGTGAATTTAGGATGTCGCCGAAGGGCGAGTGCTGAAAGATGTCTGCGGCGGTGAACTCCATTATCGGCGCCCAATCGGATTCGATCGGTAGGGGCGCGGGGGGCTCGGAGTTCGGAAAGGAATCCGACTCCTCGGAGTCACGGACCATGCGGAGTGCGGGGCTGGAGTTCGGCTCGATCGCCTCTGAGATCGCAGCCCCTAAGGCAGCGTCCAACCGCTGATCCTCGATCGGTGCAGTAAGCTCCGAATCAATGGTCGGAACCGATGCGTGTGCGGCCTCCAAGGCGCTGTTCGGTGGCAGAGCTATATCATGCCCATCGAGACAGTGTGGCGCGCTTGGCTGTGGCTCGAATCCGTCGAAGATCAAGTCCCCGTGGATGTCAGCCGTGTAGTTTAGGCTTCCAAACCTGACCTGATGGCCAGGGGCGTAGCTTTCGATCTGCTCAAGGTGGCCAAGCGACTTGGCCCGCAGTGCGAAGCCGCCGAAGACGAAGATCTGTTCGGGGAGAAAAGTCTCACCCTGGACTGCATCGTTGTTGATGATCGAAGGAGCCATCGGGCCTAAAAGCAACGACACAGAGGAACTCTCAATGAAAGCACCAATGTCGGTGTCAAAACCGGCGGATCTCGGGTAGGGGGTGCCGAACTATGCGTCTAGGCCGGATGGTAACAGGAGGCAAGGAACACGATGTTTTACCCAGGTTCGGGCCCTCTTGATGGAGGTAAAACCCTACGTCCTGCTTGATTAATATTGATGATATGGGTAGTACAAGAGTAGATCTACCACGATATCAAGGAGGCTAAACCCTAAAAGCTAGCCTATGGTATGATTGTTGTATGATGAAGTTGTCCTACGAACTAAAACCCTCCGGTTTATATAGACACCAGAGAGGGTTAGGGTTACACAAAGTCGGTTACAATGGTAGGAGATCTTGAATATCCGCATCGCCAAGCTTGCCTTCCATGCCAAGGAAAGTCCCATCCGGACACGGGACGAAGTCTTCAATCTCGTATCTTCATAGTCCTGGAGTCTGGCTGAAGGTATAGTCCGGCTACCCGAACACCCCCTAATCCAGGACTCCCTCACTCCTCCTCCAGGCCGTCCTGCCGATCGAGCTCAGCTTCTCTCTCTTTGTACATGCGCACTCGAGGTGAGTCATGAATAATGTCGTTAGGTAAGACTGCCTCTGCACCGTACACCATGAAAAAGGGTGTATATCCGGTCGTGCGATTGGGCATAGTCTGCAGCCCCCAGAGTATGGAATCGAGTTCCTCGACCCATTGTTTGTTTGATTCTTGCAGAGATCTTACTAGTCTGGGTTTGATGCCGCTCATTATCATGCCGTTAGCCCGTTCGACCTGACCGTTTGTCTGAGGGTGGTATATGGAAGTGTAATCAAGCTTGATGCCCAAGTTGGCACACCAAGTTTTCACCTCGCTGGCTGTAAAGTTAGAGCCGTTGTCAGTAATAATACTATGCGGGACACCGTAACGGTGTACGACACCGGATATGAAGTCTATCACCGGTCCGGCTTCGGCCGTTTTAACTGGTTTAGCTTCTATCCACTTAGTGAACTTGTCGACCATTACCAACAAGTATTTATTCTTATGGCTTCCCCCTTTAAGAGGTCCGACCATATCGAGCCCCCAGACCACAAAGGGCTAAGTAATGGGGATTGTTCGGAGGGCAGTAGGCGGCATGTGGCTTTGGTCAGCGAAAAGCTGGCATCCAACGCAGTGCTGCACGAGGTCTTGTGCATCTGCTCGGGCTGTGGGCCAAAAGAAACCCGTGCGGAAGGCTTACTTACAAGGGCCCGGTCTGCGGCATGATGGCCGCCAAGACCGGCGTGTATTTCAGCCATTAGCTGTCGTCCCTCGTCTTCGGAGATACATCGTTGAAGGACCCCGGTAGTACTTTTCTTGTATAGTTCTTCATCATGAACTTTGCAGGCTTTCGAACGTCGAACGATGCGACGAGCCTCAGTTTGATGCTTAGGGAGCTCCTTCCTAGTGAGGTAGGCCAGGAAAGGCTCGGTCCATGGGGCAATTATAGCCATAATTTCATGGGCCGATGGTGTTATTTCGGTGCCTGAGCCCTCGATGATATCGGGATTGTGCTCGGAATCAGGGGGTATGATCGGCTTCGGGTTGGTGCTTCCGTTCTCGTCCTGCCACACCACGGATGGTTTGAAGAGCCTTTCCACAAAGGTGTTAGGTGGGATGGGGTCGCGTTTAGTGCCCATGCGACCAAGGATGTCCGTGGCTTGATTACTCTCTCGAGCCACATGATGAAGCTCGAGGCCCTCGAACCGAGCTGATATTTGGAGTACAGCATTGCGGTAGGCCGCCATCTTCGGATCTTTTGCGTCGAAGTCTCCATTTATTTGGGATATTGCGAGGTTGGAATCCCTGCGCACCTCAAGGCGTTGTGTGCCCATGGAGACAGCCATCCAGAGAACGGCAATAGGGACTCATATTCGGCTGCATTGTTAGAGTCTGTATACAGTATTTGGATCACGTAACGAACTGTGTGTCCTGTGCGAGATGTTAAGATGACACCAGACCCCAGTCCGGCTAACATTTTAGAGCCATCAAAGTGCATCACCCAGTTGGAATATGTGTCATACTCTTTAGGGAGTTCGGCCTCAGTCCATTCCGCGACGAAGTTAGCCAACACCTGAGATTTAATGGCTCGGCGTGGTTTGTACGTTATTTCAAATGGTAGGAGCTCAATGGACCATTTGGCAATCTTGCCAGTGGCATCTCGGTTGTTTATAATATCATTGAGTGGTACTTCGAAAGCCACCGTGATTGAGAATTCTTGGAAGTAGTGCCGTCGCTTGCGGGATGCCATAAAGACCGCATATGCTATCTTCTGATAATGCGGGTATTAGGATTTGCATGGTGTGAGGACCGCCGATACGTAATATACTGGTTGCTGGAGTGGGAATTTATGTCCTTCCTCTTTTCGTTCGACGACGAGCACCGCACTCACTACCTGGTGAGTTCCCGATATCTAAACTAGCATTGGTTCACCGAAGTTTGGTGCGGCCAGGATGGGGTTGCCTGATAGCAAAGTTTTTATTTCCTCCAACCTAGCTATTGCAGCATCCGTCCACACCCAAGTGGTCGGTGCATCGGAGCAGGCGATACAGTGGCAATGCCTTTTCTCCTAATCTGGAGATAAAGCGGCTCAAGGCTGCCACGCACCCGGCTAGTTTTTGGACCTACTTGAGGTTAGTTGGTGTTGCCAATTGTGACAAGGCTCGAATTTTGGCTAGGTTTGCTTCGATTCCCCTATTGGAGACAATAAACCCGAGTAGTTTGCCGACGGGAACACCAAAAACACACTTTCCCCTATTGTTCGGAGGTTGTCTAATGTGAGGCGTAAGTCGTCCACCAATGATTCAACATGCTTGGTTTTGATGACTATGTCATCTACATATGCCTCGACAGTCTTGCCGATTTGTTTTTCTAGGCAAGTTTGAATCATGCGCTGGTAAGTGGTGCCGGCATTTTTGAGCCCGAAAGGCATAGTGTTGAAGCAGGAAGGCCCATACGGGGTGATGAATGCCGTTGCGGCTTGGTCGGATTCCTTCATCTTAATTTGATGGTATCCGGAGTATGCGTCGAGGAAACACAGTGAATCATGTCCCACGGTTGCATCGATAATCTGGTCAATGCGAGGTAGTGGGACGGGGTCCTTAGGGCAGGCCTTGTTAAGATCTTTGAAATCAACACACATGCGCCATGATTTATCTTTCTTTGGTACCATGACCAGGTTTGCCAGCTGATAATCCCCAAGTGCAGGGAATCATCGTAGCAATTTCCAAAGGTGGAAGTGATAAGTATGGAGTGTCGAACCCACAAGGAGCTAAAGGTAAGATCAATATTCTCTCAAGCCCTATCTGCCATTGATACGACTCTACGTACACCGAACGTTTGCTTCCAACTAGAAACGAGGAATAAAACTACATTGTGGGTATGAAGTGGATAACTTTGTATGATATTGGAGAGCTAAAAATAAAAGTAGGGGCTGTTATCATAAAGTTAGAATATATTACTAAGTATTATAAATAGCGAGTGTGGAATTGTCCTAGGCAATCGTTAACAAGACCGGTAATCACTATTGCAGTTTCATATGAGGGAGATGCATAAGCTAACATACTTTCTCTACTTGTATCATATGCACTTATGTTGGAACTCTAGCAAGCATCCACAACTACGAAAGATCATTAAGGTAAAACCCAACCATAGCATTAAAGGATCAAGTCCTCTTTATCCCATACGCAACAACCCCCTTACTCGGTTTTGTGTTTCAGTCACTCACGCAGCCCACTATAAGCGAATCATAAACGTATTGCAACACCCTAAAGCAGGAACCCCTCACGCTTGCGCGACACGAAGGGCACCATAGGACAGCATCAAAGTAAAACATACAACTCATACCAATATAGATCATCAATCAACCCAAAGACAAAAGATATCTACTCAAAACATCATAGGATGGCAACACATCATTGGATCATAATATGTGGCATAAAGCACCATGTTCAAGTAGGGATTACAGCGGGGTGTGGGAGAGTGGACCACGTAAAAGAGATGAGGATGGTGATGATGATGGTGATGTTGATGAAGACGATCACCGCGGCGATGATTCCCCTCCCAGTGGCACTCCGGTGCCATCGAGAGAGAGGAGGAGAGGTTCTCCCCCTTGTGCTTCCTCCTCCATGACCTCCCCTGGATGGGGAGAGATTCCTCCTCTGGTCCTTGGCCTTCATGGTGATGATGGCCCCTCCGGGATCCTCCTCCATGCCCTCCGGTGATGATGGCCCCCTCCGGCAGGGTGCCAGAGAGGGCCTAGATTGGTTTTTGGTGGCTACAGAGGCTTCTGGCAGCGGAACTCCCGATCTAGGTTAATTTTCCAAGGTTTCTGTATTTATTGGAATTTTTGGCGTCGGTCTCACATCAAGGAGGTGATCGAGGCATCCACGAGGCAGGCCCACGCGCCTGGGGGGCGCCTCCCACCCTCGTGGACGCCCCGGGACTCTCCTGGCCCAACTCTTTTCCTCCGAGGTCTTCTTTTGGTCCATAAAAAATCGTCAAAAAATGGCACGTCAATTGGACTCCGTTTGATATTCCTTTTCTGTAAAACTCAAAAACAAGGAAAAAACAGAAACTGGCACTGGGCACTAGGTTAATAGGTTAGTCCCAAAAATGATATAAAATAGCATATCAATGCATATAAAACATCCAAGGTTGATAATATAATAGCATGAATACTTCATAAATTATAGATACGTTGGAGACGTATCAGCATCCCCAAGCTCAATTCCTGCTCGTCCTCGAGTAGGTAAATGATAAAATAAATAATTTATGAAGTGTGAATGCTAGCAAGTGCATAAGTTTCATCAATGATAGTTCCAATCACTTCTTCTAGCATCATTATATATCATAACAGTAGCTCATTTTCATAAAACTTTTCATGATCAAGTAACAAGCTATTCACATGTTAAAGTATAGATCATAAACTCTCTTGAAACTAACAAACTATATTCTCAGTCATCAAACAATTGCAATTCATCTTATTTTCAGGAAGGGTCTGTGTTAGAGCTTTGATTTAGCAAACTCCACATACTCAACTATCATTTAATCTTTCATAATTGCTAACACTCACGTGATATTTATGGGTTCAAAGTTTTAATCGGACACAGAGAAAGATAGGGGCATATAGATTCGCCTCCCAACCTTTTACCTCAAGGGTAATGTCAACAATAATAGTTCATGATAACTTACATCTAATTGGATATATATATATATATATATATATATATATCAGGATCTTTCCAACACAATGTGCTTGCCAAAGGATAAAATGTAAAAAGGAAAGGTGAAGATCACCATGACTCTTGCATAAGGTAGGAGATAAAAGTAAAAGATAGGTCCTTCGCAAAGGGAAGCAGAGGTTGTCATGCGCTCTTATAGTTGGATGCACAAAATCTTAATTCAAAAGAACGTCACTTTATATTTCCACTTGTGATATGGACCTTTATTATGCAGTCCGTTGCTTTTATTTCTTCCACATCACAAGATCGTATAAAGCTTATTTTCTCCACATTAATAGATCATACATATTTAGAGGGCAATTTTTTATTGCATGCACTGATGACAACTTACTTGAAGGATCTTACTCAATCCATAGGTAGGTATGGTGGACTCTCATGGCAAAACTGGTTTAAGGAATGTTTGGAAGCACAAGTAGTATCTCTACTTGGTGCAAAGAATTTGGCTAGCATGAGGGGGAAAAGCAAGCTCAACATGTTGGATGATCCAAGACAATATAATTTATTTTGGATATAAGAAAACATAACCCATTACGTTGTCTTCCTTGTCCGACATCAACCTTTTAGCATGTCATATTTTAATGAGTGCTAACAATTACAAAAGATGTCCAAGATAGTATATTTATATGTGAAATATCTCTTCCTTCAATATTCTTTCATCAATTGTTCAAGTGAGCAATTCTACGTTTGCTAACTTTCAATAAGTTTACTACCTATACCTATTCTATGTGAAGTCATTACTCCCCATGGTATAAGCATATGAAACATATATAAATTCAGATTTATGATATTCAATTATTCAACCATTTACTCATAGGATATACGTGAAGCACGTGAGTAAATGACAAACTACTCCAAAAGATAATAGTGAAGGACATTGAGTAGTCAAATAATTAACTAGCCATGGGGGGATTCGTTTTCATTTAATATTTCAGATCCAATGATTTTATTCAAACAGCAAGTAAAATTGAAAATACGCTCCAAGCAAAACACATATCATGTGATGAATAAAAATATAGCTCCGAGTAAGGTATGCCGATAGTTTTGAAGACGAAAGAGGGGATGCCTTCGGGGGCATCCCCAAGCTTAGGCTCTTGAATCTTCCTTGAATATTACCTTGGGGTGCCTTGGGTATCCCCAAGCTTTGGGTCTTTCCACTCCTTATTCTCCTAATATCGATATCTCACCCAAAGCTTGAAAACTTCAATCACACAAAACTTAACTGAACTTCGTGAGATAGGTTAGTATGATAAAGAGCAAACCATTCACCTTGGTACTATCAAAGACAAAGATCATAATTGTTCTCACACAATTCCTACTGTACCATATCATTTCTACAATTTATATTGAGGAATATAAGTCATAGAAAGTAGAAAACACGCAAACTATGCAATGAAAACAGAATCTGTCAGAAACAGAACAGTCTGTAATGATCTGAACACTAACCATACTTCTGCTACTCAAACAATTATGAAATAAATTGTTGGACGTGAGGAATTTGTCTATTAATCTTATTCAAAAAGAATCATCACAAAATCACTCTTCTGTAAAAAATAGCAGCTAATCTCGTGAGCGCAAAGTTTCTGTTTTTTTACAGCAAGATCACATTAACTTTCACCCAAGTCTTCCCAAAGGTCTTAATTGGCACTTTATTGAAACAAAAGCTATAAAACATGATTACTACAGTATCTTAATCATGAGAACACACAGAAACAGTAAGGTTAAATATTGGGTTGTCTCCCAACAGGCGCTTTTCTTTAATGCCTTTTAGCTAGGCATGATGATTTAAATGATGCTCACATAAAAGATAAGAATTGAAACATAAAGAGAGCATCATCAAGAATATGACTAGCACATTCAAACATAACCCACTTCCTATTCCTAGGGATTTTGTGAGCACACAATTTATAGGACCAAGAATCAACTAGCATAGGAAGGCAAAACAAGTATAACTTCACAACTTTAAGCACATAGAGAGGAAACTTGATATTATTGCAACTCCTACAAGCATATATTCCTCCATAATAATAATTTTTAGTAGAATCATGAATGAATTCAACAACATAACCATCACGTAAAGTATTCTTTTCATGATCTATAAGCATAGAAATTTTTCTACTCTCCACATAAGCAAAATTCTTCTCATTCGGAATGGCGGGATCACTAGTTCCTAAAGTTGACACTCTTCCAAACCCGCTTTAGATGATAGTATTATTCATACTCCAAAAGATATAAGTGAAGTTCATGGAGTATTCTACAATTAATATAAACTAACCAATGTCCAAGCTCAAAATGTATGAGTGAAGCACACGAAGCATTCTATAAAACCATACTCAAAAGATTTAAGTGAAGCACAAAGAGCAATTCTATAAGATCATACTTAAAAGATATAAGTAAAGCACATGAAGCATTCTATAAATGTCAGGACCCCGATCCTAAGTCACACCGATCTAGCATGAAACACATCATATCACTTTGCGGCCTCACGCACGGTATTCCCACGGGTGCCACCTTACCTGGCAAGGGACCGTTTGCGCCTTTTGACTCACATATATGATAGTGTCGCTAGCATCCATATGACAAAGAACCCGGGCCGACATGACTAGTCATGAACACAAAGTGGCACTAACTTACGGGGACAGGCATACATGAATCAACATCGAGCATGTCGGTCAGCAGCGTGCGAATCCGGGCTATAGCACTGGGCTAACAGGACTCCGGTGAACCGGGCTGTAGCAGGCTAGGCAGGACTCCAGATTTCACCGCGTGACATTTCCCCGAAGGGATAGACACAGGAACAAAGTGAATCACATGCTGGCCAGTCAAGTGTTCCTGAGCAGTAGTGCTGGGCTAACAGGACTCCGGTGAACCGGGCTGTAGCGGACTACTATGTCTCATGGAAGCACAAGACTACATTTCCCCATAAGAGAGGCTACCAAGGATAAACAACTAGGTTGTCGGATCCCACACATACCAAGAATTTCAAATCATACACACACTATGCTCGATATGTGTAAATACAACATGGCATCACAACAAGACTCTACGACTCAAAGTATTTATTCATTAGGCTCCGAGGAGCCAAGCATTGCAAACATGGGTCTCATGACCCCAACATACAGAGCATACAAGCAACAAGCACATGCGGAAGCTTAACTTGTCTGGGTACAGACATGTACAAATGAAGCAGGCTGAGAAGCCTGACTATCTACCAGATACTGCCGAGGGCACAAGATCGTAGCTGAGGTATCAAGCTAGAGGTCGAAGTCCACACGGAACTACTAGCGAGACTGACGTCTCTCTGCAAAACATAAAACAGGAAGACGTGAGTACAAATGTACCCAGCAAGACTTACATCAGAACTAACTACATATGCATCAGTATCTACAAAGGGGAAGGTGGAGTTTAACTACAGCAAGCCAGCTTTGACTCGGTGGCTATCTTAAACTACGACTGCAAGTAACTCTTTTGAGGTGGCGCACACGAGTCCGCATATTCACCATATCAATACACCACTATTGATCTGCTCCCGTCTCCCTATGAGAATGCCATCCATAGCACTCACGCTTATCTTGCGCATTTTAGAGTATTCACTTTCACTTGTCTATGAACTGTACATGCAACCCAGAAGTCCTTTATCGTGGACACGGCTATTCGAATAGATCATTTTAACCCTGCAGGGGTGTACTTCTTCACACATGTTTCCAGCAATTAGCGTCTGCACACGACATGTGCTCGGCAGACTTCAAGCAAAAGCCGATGTGGGTGTAGACCATGACCTGACTAACCACACAAGTATCTAGTCTAGGTTTATCGCCTATTCGGGTTCCATCCGCGAGGAGGTCCGGCCGAAGTTTCGCTCATAGCCCTAAACGATGTGTGCAGGGTTCCTGAGACACCAAACGAGCGCCCGGTACACCATGCCATGATGTATCTACCGCATCATAGCCCACCCCTAGGGTCAGCGCTACGCATGACCTCCAACACATATCATACAAACACCAGAAACTAGTTGCAACTCCTGGACAGAGGGCAGGGGCGGTTAATAAGTCGAGCGGGGTCGTATTTCAGGGCCCAACGTGTGGTAGTAGCTGTTCATGGATCACAAACACAGAACTCAGTTCCTGAGGATGGTTTCAATGATACAACCCACCATGTACTCCTACATGGCCTCTCCCCGCTACCTTTACCAAATCGTGTTCACACACTTAGCTCTCACACAGTAGGACATGTTCATCACCATTCCAATTCATCCTCGATGAATCAGACCTGACTCAACTCTAAGTAGTAGCAGGCATGACAAACAAGCATGAATGAGTAGGCACATCAGGGCTCAAACAACTCCTACTCATGCTAGTGGGTTTCATCTATTTACTGTGGTAATGACAGGTCATGCAAAGGAAAGGGGTTCAACTACCGCAGCATGTAACAGTTGAATCGTTGTTGTCCTAATGGAGTAAAAGAGAGCAGGAGCGAGAGAGTGGGATTGTATCGGAATGAACAAGGGGGTTTTGCTTGCCTGGCACTTCTGAAGATAGTATAGCTCTTCATCGGTGTCATCGAACTCATCGTCGGAATACGTCGATCGAGAGGGGACAACCACTGGCAACAGAGAGGAAACATAATCAATGCAATGCACAATATGATGCATGATCATGACAAGGCAATATGAGTGTGTTGGGCTAATGCAACTAGCAATAGGTTAAATGGAGTTGGTTTGAACCCTGGGTTCAAATTCAAACTCCATATGTGATTTCTTAAATGCCATTTAATTGAATTGTCCTAAACAGCAGCCATTAGTTGTTCTAACATGCATGAAGATTATACAGATGGATAGATTGGATTTTTCTGATCATTTTTCATATATAACTTATTTCATTCTGAGTTACAGATTAATTTCTATGAATTTTAGAATTTTTAGCTATTTTCTAGAATTTCTTGAATAAGAATAAATCCAGAAAAAGGTTAACTGCGTTAGCATGACGTTGGGGTGACGTCTGCAGGTCAAAGGCGCCAGCCCAGGTCAAACCTGACAGCTGGGACCCACATGTCAGCGTAGCAACTAACTAACAGAGTAGTTAGTGTTACGTTAGTACTAACCTAGGTTAATTAGGGCCTGGGCCCACTGGACAGTGTCTAAACTAACTGTCATGGTCAATTAGCACTAATCTAAATCTAACTAAAGATTGATAGGGACGGGCCCGCATGTCAGTGACCCTGGGGGAGGGTCAAACCCCAGGTCAAACGAGTCAACCTCACCGGATTTGGTCCACGGCTCATCGCCGGCGACGCCAGAGACGGTGGAGGTGCTCAGAATCACAGCTCAGGCGACCAAATGAGCGGCGGAGAGGCTCTATGGGGAGCTGGTGATCGCGCGCATCTAACGGGGCAAGCGAGAGCAGCTGGGGTGGACCGAGCTCGTCGAAAGCGAGCTCGCGACGGCGGCCGGAGTTCGGTCAACGGCGGTTTGCACATTGCGGGGCATGTCCGGAGCCGTGGATGGTCGTGATCGAACCGCGGGAGTGCAGCGAGTGCAGCGGTGGGCTCAGACGCGTGCTTGCATGGTCGTGGTCACGGTGGCGACATGGCCGGTGGCGAGGAGCTATCGGCTCCGATGGCCACGGTGGTTAGAAGCCGTGGATGAGCACGGGGAGAGAGGGGAAAGGGGCAGGGGCTCACGGCGATTCCAGTAGAGGCAACGGCAAGGCCGAGGAGGGGCTGGAGCTCGCGAATCCCGGTGAGTTCACTGGCGGTCAGAGGTTGAAGACGAGGTCGGGGACGACGTTGCAGGGCTTCCGACAGGGCGTGGCTCGGTGAGGGGGTGGAGGACGAAGTGGCAGAGCTTCTGGGCGCGTCGGCGAGGCGTGGGGTGGCCGGTGGCCATGGCTACGGCGAGCGGCGGCTGCGGCTGCGCTCGGGTGGTGCGCGCGAGAGGGACACGGGAGAGGTGAACACGGGGGGGGGGGGGGGGGAGTGAGAGGGCACGGGGGGTGCGTGGCATCTCCAGCCAGCTCCAGGCGGTCAGCGGCAAGCAGGAGGAGGCGTGGCGAGCTCGGCGGTGTCGCGGTGTCCCTCCTCTGCCTACTGGCAGAGGTAGGCAATGACTGGCACCAGGCCAGTGAGCTGGGCCGTGCTGGGCCAGGCCAGGTAAGGTATCTTCTCTCTCTCTCTCTGCTTTTCCTATTTTAGTTTTCGTTTTCTATTATTCTGTAGTCTTTAGGGCTTTATTAAAAATGCCAGGGCATTTCCAAAAATCATGAAACCAATCATGGCTACTGTTTAGAATATATCCAATAGTAAACATTTTAGTTTATGATTATTTGAGCATTTAAAATATTTTATAGCATTTAAATGGCCAAATGCAAATACTATATGATTTAATTCAGTGACCAAAGTTGTCCTAGAAAAATGTGAACCATTTTTGACAGAGGTTCTAGACCAAGGCAAAGATGATGAACATTTTAGAAGGGCATTTCGGGTTCATTGAAAAAGTATTTAGTAAACCTAGTTGGTTTAAGTGGTGCTGGGGGTTTCTGTCATCCCCATTTCAACTTTCTGAGAAAATTTAACATGATGACATGATGATCATGCAAGGACAAGCAAAGGCTAAGCTAGGGCTGTGACAACTCACCCCCACTAAACAAGAATCTCATCCCGAGATTCAGGACGTGAGGTAAGAGGACAGAGGGGACACAAAGCTAACACAATCTTCACGATCCAGGTTGCACTTCATAAGATCGTTGATTCGTTGCATCACGTTAATCTTGGCATCCTCGCTTTTGAGATCTTCATCCAAGCGATGACGACGGAAAGAAACTCTACTAGGTTTGATCTTAAGATCAAGCTATTAAAAATCAACTCGCGGAATGAGATGTTGAAACATCTCGAGTTGAGATACAAAACACACATCAAGAGGGAGGGAAGAACAAACGAGGAAGTTCGGTTTGGTGGGCAACAATTCCACGCTTAAGAAGATGGTGGATGGTGTCAGGGTAGCGAGGAAATAATTGCCATGATTCTCTAGTGGGGCACCTTAGGAAAGGTGACTCGTAGAGTTATCCCCTTAAGTGGCAAAAAGAATTACTTTTGATACGGAGATCATTGGAACTCTTCTTACCATCCTAAGGCAATATACAAATGTTCATTTGAAGGAGTTCAAAGGAATGACATACTCGTACTTGGATGGATGATGTGGACTACCTTGTTGAAGACAACGTAATGGATGATTTGCTTATCATCGGAGATGGATGGGACCCATGGTAAGTCCACTTTTGAAGATGATCGTGAACAACAACTACTGAGGTGCAAGCTGGGAACAAAATGCAAATGCTGGGAATGATTCTGGTAACTGGGGAAGAACTCAACAGTCGAGAGTGTTTCCAACATTCCAATGGTTATAGAATCATCGAAGAAACTGAGAGAACAAGGATCCCTAAGGAACAACTTCAAGAATAAGTCATGTGAAATCCTCATGGGAGGTGACCAAATGGCTTAATCAAGATACTACAACAATAGTGCTTCCAGCTAGGTGCGTCCACTTCACTGGAACCTATATCATAGTTCTCGGAAGAAGTTCCAACCATCATATCTGCCTGATTCAAATCTGGTTGGTAACAGGATAATTCAGACAATGTGTCTGGAAAAGAAAGTTTGCAACACAAACCGATGAGATGACGTTGCGAGATTCTCGGGATATGAACTACGATAGCAAGCTCCAAAACATGAGCTGGTTCTGCTACATACATGTGAGCATGTTGTCCAAGATAAGAATGACCACATAGTAGTCTTATAATAAAACACTATCGAGTTCTGGTCGGGAACCATCATCAAGGATTTCGAAGTCTTTACGCAAGTCCATGGATTAGATCCCAAGCATAGACTTCTTTTCCTTGAACAAGTCAATCAGTGGCTTGGTGTGCTAGGGAATACATATGGAGTGGAGGTAATTAATCTACCAAATGATAGAATACATTCGCACATGCATAACTGACTTGGGATGGTACTAGAGGAAACAAAAACAATCTTTCTCGAACTCACGGCGGCAACTTGCACCAAATGCACATGAATTCAAGGAAGTCACTTCTTACATCCAAGCATAAGCTTCATGAACGGAAGACGAAGGCATTTCTTACAAAGTTTTCAACACTAGGTTGATATTCAACATGAATCATGGGGGAGACAAAATGCTGCTAATGGGCTCAACATCAACTCATTGGAATTTCCATATCACTGGACTTCCACCATCATGTGAAGACGGTGATAGCATTGCTCAAACCAAAAGATGTAGTGGTGTATGCTCGAGGGATCAACCATGAGTAAGACAACATTACGAACATCGTTGGTTCTGATTTGACTTGACGATAGCCCATACTCAAGTCAAAGTTTTGTCAAGGCAGTGGATCCAACAACTGATCACGAGGACCAATTGATGGAGATATCATCTTCCTTCAACACACACACACACAGAGATATCCCTTAACATGAACTAAGTCAGACAAGCTTTTATCTTCCAACTCTCCAAGTTTTTGTTTGGCTTAACCAACTAGCTCAGGGGTATCCCACACAGATTCTTGGAGAATGGTTGGTTTGGAGGAAAACCAACATGATCACGAACTCAACATAGCAGTTAGGTGGCAACCAGGTAATACTTCCGAGAAGATATTCGGAACATCACGAACCACCGATATGTTACTAAGCTCGAGAACAATCTTGCTTTTCAGAGCAAGACGATATGATCAAACAAGCAAGGGATTGAATAATCCTAACTCATTGATCGAAGGGTGCACCTGGAATAAGGACTAGGTAGCATGATCAATCTAGGATGATGATTTAATAACCAGTACGCTAAGAATGAGAGTATTGTCCATTTACTACCAAGCAACGAGGTTTCTGGGAGTATTGATTTCACACATTACAATTCACTTGTCAGCATTCCGGTTACAACAACATGAGGACCAAGTAATGAATGATGATGGTGAGAAGTATCACTACGTCAAGAATTCATAAGAGAAGGTACAATTCTCATGACGTTCCTGACATAAAGTGGGTAATACTTCAGGGTAGAGCAGAACAAAAGCTGGATTGGCATTTTGATCTGCGAAATACAACTACTTTGACCCAATCCTAGATATGGACGAGGTACTGGATTTTATTTCTCCTAGTCATTCTAGAATAGAATGGCTTGACGGACCACAAGAGTAATAGGCATCGATGAGCACGAATGCACACATGCTCTTGACTATCAACTGATAGATGAAGGCCGAAATACAGTTAAAGAGGGACAACTCAAGGAACATATAACTTTCTGAGTTGTGGATGCATAGATTAGCATGTCGAACGAGTTCAACAGGTTTGTTCCAGATAACCCATGCAGAAAGGTATAACTGGCAGAATCACAATTATGAATGGAGAACTTCTCAAGAGCACTCTTGTTGTGATCTTTTGGTTCAAAGAACTTCTGCCATAAGCAGTTCGTGGTATTTGGAAGAAGGAAATGCCACGGACGTCGAGGACTATCACAAGGTTACTAATAACCTAAAGGAACAAGCAAACACTATCAACATGAGATAAGTAGGGTGAATCTCGGGTTCAAAACCCAGGAATAGAATGCCTACTAACTAAATGGCATCACGGGATGCTTTCGAGAATGATGGCCAGAATTATCACACTGGGAACAAAAGGCATTGCTAGATTACTGGGTGACTTTCCAGGATGCCTAGGGTCATAATACTAGCTCCATCTTATATGTCGAGGCACTAGAGTACCTCAACAGACCGTTTAGTGTGCTTAATCTGGCCCAAAAGGAACTTCGGAACGGTAGGAAGGAATTTGCAAATGCATCAAACTATATAGAAACCTGGGATGACTCGGACGGCATAACGGTTGTAAATGCTCAAAAGGATATGAGACATCCTGCAAAATAGTGGCGTAACCACTTAACATCATCATATCAAGGTTCTGGTTCAACTGACAACATACTAAAAGTAGTAGAAACTGAATTGAGGCCTGGAACCAACAATCCTATAAGTCTCTATCATAGAAACTCGTCATCCTAATAGATAGATGAGAAGCCTAGTTCTTAATCCTCATAGAAGAGAAGAGGTTGACTAAGATCAGAAGGCATAAGGTAAAGGAGTAAAAAGAGCCTTACGTTCCCTTCCACAATCAATTCCCTTATATAACTAAAGCATTTCTAGACTCCACTTCGACCAGTTTGGCTTGGCAATCCTACAGGCAGTCAGGCTCTGATACCAATGCTGTCAGGACCCCGATCCTTAGTCACACCGATCTAGCATGTAACACATCATATCACTTTGCGGCCTCACGCACGGTATTCCCACGGGTGCCACCTTACCTGCCCCGGGACCGTTTGCGCCTTTTGGCTCACGTATATGATAGTGTCGCTAGAATCCATATGACAAAGAACCTGGGCCAACATGACTAGTCGTGAACCCAAAGTGGCACTAACTTACGGGGACAGGCATATAGGAATCAACATCGAGCATGTCGGTCAGCAGCGTGCGAATCCGGGCTGTAGCACTGGGCTAACAGGACTCCGGTGAACCGGGCTGTAGTAGGCTAGGCAGTACTCCGGATGTCACTGCGCGACATTTCCCCGAAGGGACAGACATAGGAACGAAGTGAATCACATGCTGGCCAGTCAAGTGTTCCGGAGTAGTAGTGCTGGGCTAGCATGACTCCGGTGAACCGGGCTGTAGCGGACTACTATGTCTCATGGAAGCACAAGACTACATTTCCCCATAAGATAGGCTACCAAGGATAAACAACTAGGTTGTCGGATCCCACACATACCAAGCATTTCAAATCATACACAATGTGCTCGATATGTGTAAATACAACATGGCATCACAACAAGACTCTACGACTCAAAGTATTTATTCATTAGGCTCCGAGGAGCCAAGCACTACAAACATGGATATCATGACCCCAACATACAAAGCATACAAGCAACAAGCACATGCGGCAGCTTAACTTGTCTGAGTACAGACATCTACAAATGAAGAAGGCTGAGAAGCCTGACTATCTACCAGATCCTGCAGAGGGCACAAGATCATAGCTGAGGTATCAAACTAAACGTCGAAGTCCACAGGGAACTACTAGCGAGAATGACGTCTCTGTACAAAACATAAAATAGGCAAACGTGAGTACAAATGTACCCAGCAAGACTTACATCAGAACTAACTACATATGCATCGGTATCAACAAAGGGGGTGGTGGAGTTTAACTGCAGCAAGCCAGCTTTGACTCAGTGGCTATCTTAAACTACGACTGTCGGTGTCAAAACCGGCGGATCTCGGGTAGGGGGTCCCGGACTGTGCGTCTAGGCCGGATGGTAACAGGAGGCAAGGAACACGATGTTTTACCCAGTTTCGGGACCTCTTGATGGAGGTAAAACCCTACGTCCTGCTTGATTAATATTGATGATATGGGTAGTATACCACGAGATCAAGGAGGCTAAACCCTAGAAGCAAGCCTATGGTATGATTGTTGTATGATGAAGTTGTCCTACGGACTAAAACCCTCCGGTTTATATAGACACCGGAGAGGGTTAGGGTTACACAAAGTCGGTTACAATGGTAGGAGATCTTGAATATCTGCATCGCCAAGCTTGCCTTCCACGCCAAGGAAAGTCCCATCCGGACACGAGACGAAGTCTTCAATCTTGTATCTTCATAGTCCTGGAGTCCGGCTGAAGGTATAGTCCGGCTACCCGAACACCCCCTAATCCAGGACTCCCTCAGTAGCCCCTGAACCAGGCTTCAATGACGACGAGTCCGGCACATTGTCTCCGGCATTGCAAGGCGGGTTCCTCCTCCAAATTCTTCATAAAAGTTTGTAAACACCAAGAGTAGTGTCCGGCTCTGCAAAATAAGTTTCCACGTATTGCCACAGAGAGAAAATAATATTAACACAAATCTAATCCGCTGACGTATTCCGCAGCGTGACATCACACTACGGCCAAGCCTTTATTCGAATCGTTTTCACTTTTCCACCTCAGCGTGTTTTGCGAGGCGGTTTCCTTGGCACGTCTTGTCAAAGCAGAGATCGTGTCCCCTTTATTTACGGGATTCTCATCAATATGGACGTGGGTAACCCAATCGTGCCCGCTAGCATGTCTTCTCGATTAAAGGCGAGTCCCAAACGGTCACGGGGAGGGCTCCTGGTATTCAACCTCTTATAAAGAGACCGTCGGTGTCAAAACCGGCAGATCTCGGGTAGGGGGTCCCGAACTGTGCGTCTAGGCCGGATGGTAATAGGAGGCAAGGAACACGATGTTTTACCCAGGTTCGGGCCCTCTTGATGGAGGTAAAACCCCACGTCCTGCTTGATTAATATTGATGATATGGGTAGTACAAGAGTAGATCTACCACGAGATCAAGGAGGCTAAACCCTAAAAGCTAGCCTATGGTATGATTGTTGTATGATGAAGTTGTCCTACGGACTAAAACCCTCCGGTTTATATAGACACCGGAGAGGGTTAGGGTTACACAAAGTCGGTTACAATGGTAGGAGATCTTGAATATCCGCATCACCAAGCTTGCCTTCCACGCCAAGGAAATTCCCATCCGGACATGGGACGAAGTCTTCAATCTTGTATCTTCATAGTCCTGGAGTCCGGCTGAAGGTATAGTCCGGCTACCCGAACAACCCCTAATCCAGGACTCCCTCAGTAGCCCCTGAACCAGGCTTCAATGACGACGAGTCTGGCGCGTAGATTGTCTTCGGCATTGCAAGGCGGGTTCCTCCTCCAAATTCTTCATAAAAGTTTGTAAACACCAAGAGTAGTGTTCGGCTCTGCAAAATAAGTTTCCGCGTATTGCCATAGAGAGAATAATATTAACACAAATCTAATCTGCTGACGTATTCCACAGCGTGACATCACACTACGGCCAAGCCTTTATTCGAATCGTTTTCACTTTTCCACCTCACCGTGTTTTGCGAGGCGGTTTCCTTGGCACGTCTTGTCAAAGCAGAGATCGTGTCCTCCATTTATGGGATTCTCATCAATACGGACGTGGGTAACCCAACCGCGCCATTTATCATGGCGCTTGGGAGGCAAGCGAGTTTTACTAGGCTGGTGGGGACGCATAGTCGCATCCGCTCATATAAGGGGATAAGGATCCACCTTTTTACCTACGCCTTCTTCCTCCTTTGCCTATCCATCTTCTGCGCACCTGAGCTCCAGCGCCCAAGCCCGCACTTCCTACCTCAACCTTCTCCAACAATGTCCGGAGCGGGAGGCAAGTGGATGGTCTCCTCCGTCATGGAGGGCCATGTCAAAAGGCTAAGGAAGGCCGGATACCTGTCCAAAGACATCGCGCACCGGCTTCCTGAGGAGGGGCAGCTTCTTCCCACCCCAAGGCCCCATGAGAGGGTAGTATTTCTTCCCCACTTCCTCCGCGGACTGGGTTTTCCTCTCCACCCATTTGTCCGCGGGCTCATGTTCTACTATGGCCTAGATTTCCACGATCTGGCCCCGAACTTCATCCTCAATATCTCGGCGTTTATCGTCGTGTGCGAGCTTTCCTCTGCATCCGCCCCCATTTCGGCCTTTGGCTCAAGACCTTCAACGTCAAGCCAAAGGTGGTGCGCGGCAACCAGGCGGAGTGCGGAGGCGCCATGGCGGGCAAAATAGCCAACGTCCTATGGCTCAAGGGCTCCTTTGTGGAGACCTTGAAGGGGTGGCAGTCAGGGTGGTTTTACATCACCGAGCCACGCGATCCGAAGTGGATCGCAGCCCTTGAATTCCGATCCGGACCCCCTACGCGGCTCACGTCCTGGAAGGAGACGGGCTTGTCATGGGGCGACGAAGAAGAGGTGACCGGACTGCAAAAATGCATCCAGTCCCTGGTGAACAAGCAGCTCAAGCTTGTCAACGTTGTCCAGGTCATGCTCGTACGCCGGATCCTTCCGTGTCAAGAATGGGACTTCAATTTGTGGGAGTTCAACCCGGCGCAGCACCGAACTCTGAGCAGGCTCTTCGACATGACGTACAAAGATGTCTGGAAGGGGCTAACCAAAGGTGCCGAGGCTCCCACATCTGCCTCCGAAGACCGCGGATTCAGCTCGCAGCGTCCTGCTGGCGAGGTAAAATATTTTCATCTTTTACAGGATGTTAAGTTTTCTTCATAGTTTGACTCTATGCGGGATCTAAACTCCCTCACCTTTGACAGGATTGGCAGGCGAAGTCCGGACTGATTAACTGTCCGGCTCGCTTGGCCGAAGACCCAGCCCCTGCTCTCCTAGTGAAGCTGCTGGTTCCGGCACCTTATGTGGTGCCGGAGAAGAAGGCCAAGAAGAAGAAGGCCACGGGGACTCGAAAGAGTTCCTGGCATATGGTGGTGTCGGACTCGTCGTCCGATGAGTCCGAGACGCACTCCTCCCGTGAAGACGAGGAGGAGGAAGAAGAGACCTCTCCCCCTCCAGCGGGGGGAGGAAAGAAGAGGAAGGCCGCCCTAGTAGGGGGGGGGGGTGAAGGGTCCAAGAAGAGGAAAACCCCTCCGCCGGACTACGCCCCCGACGCCGATGAGGAAAAAGAGGAGTGACCGGACAGGGCCAAGCGTCCGGCGAAATCGTAAGTGTTCGGATACCAGAGTGACTCATGATATTCCTTTTGTTGCGCAGCTTTCCCTAATGTCGAATATAATCATGCAGCCCGCCCAAGGACGGGCTCGACGAGTCATTGAGCGGCTCCCTGGATTCATCGGACGTGAATTTAGTTCTGCCTGCTGCCTCCCCCTGTGCTGCGGATGACGCCGAAGTGGCGTCGCGACAAGCTCCGGGGCAAGAGGAGGTGGTCCAGGAGGAGCCGCGAGGCGACCTCCCGGACTTCAGGAGTAAAGGGGACAAGATCCCCCAGGGCTCCAAGTCCGGCTTTAAGCCAGACACCGCGCCGGAATCATCAACGGTTCCGGACCGCGGCAGGCAAACTCCTGCCAAGAGGAGCAAGCCTATTGAGCCGGCGTCCTCCGTCCAACCGGAGGCGCTGGACAATCTGCTGGAGGTGCTTAAGGGCGCCTCCATCGACGAGGAGCACCGTGCCATCATGAGTATGGTGGTCCAGAAGGTTTGGTCCGCCCAAAGCGGACTTACTGAAGCTTGTACTAGCCTTCTAACAGGCTTCGAGGTAAGTAGAAATATGTAAAAATGTTACCGCATAGACAGTAGCCCCTGATGCTCTGTTTCGCGTTCGGAAAGAAAAGCCGAATAGAGGATCTATGAAATATCGTAGGAGTCTAACTAAAAAGGAGTCAATATACGTATGCAGGCTTCGTTGCTGGCCACCGCCGCACTGACTACGGAGGTGGGTGCACTGAAGCAGGGCCTCGAGCGGACCGAGCAAGAGCTCGGCCTTGCCAAACGACAACTCGAGGAGAAAGAAGGTAAGAGATACCTTATAGAAAAAAATGCCTATAAGAAGACGCAATTGCAAAAAATGACAGGAGTATACTGCTTATTGTAGGGGCCACAACTGAGGTGGCGACCCTCAAGCAGGCGCTATCCGAGTCCAAGAAGAGAGCGGTCACGGAGCGCACCGAGCGGGAGAAATTTGAGGCGCAGGTCGGCGAGGTGCAGCAAGAGCTTTAGGCTCTCATGAAAAAAACATGAGAGTTTGGAGCTCAACTCGAAGACGCGAGCGTCCGAGCTTGCTGCGCCCCTTAAAACTGCCAAATCTGCCAAGGCCGAAGCCCAGAAGGCCCTCCAGGAATTGGATGCGGTGAAAAAGATAGCGGCGGGTAAGGCATTCTCTATGCAAAGCAGACATGTAAAAGCAAACTACTTGTTACTTACCCGAATCCGAAGCTCTCTAGGGGCATTCGCAGATCTTCCCCGCAGCGTATCCGATGCCGCCGCATTCTACTGAGCCGAGGAAGGCAGCTCGACGGAGAAGGTGTTCTGGTCTCAGTACACTGAGGCCGGACACCCTGTGCCCTTGAGTGACCAGCTGAAGCAGCTGGTCGAGCTCCACAAGGCGACCAAACAGGCCCTGAAGGGCTTCATAGTTCGGCTGTGGCCTGGAGAGGCCCTACCCGGGAGCTACTTCGGACTGGTGCGGCGGCTGGTGGAGGCTTGTCCAAGGCTAGAGGTCATCAAGCGCTCCGTCTGCATCGAAGGTGCCCATAGGGCCCTTGCCCGTGCAAAGGTGCATTGTGGTAAGCTGGACGGTGAGAAGCTTGTGAGGGACGGGCCGCCGCTGGGGAAGGAGCATCGCAAGCCCGAGAACTATTACAAGGATGTTCTGGCCGGTGCCCGCCTTATGGCGGATGAATGCACCAAGGATGTAATTTTTGAATGAACTCGCTCGTGTTATCCTGTGTGCTGAAAACTCGTTCATATGCGCTAAGCAATGCTTGAATTTAAAATATTACTTTCTGTGCGGCCATTTATCAAAAAATTGAGAGATGGCCAGTCGTCGGCTTCTGCCCCCATGCCACTAGTGCTGGGGTGTTCGGGATAAACCTGAGCGCTCTTTTTCCCATGATTGGGTCCGTCGAGGGAGGCGCTCAGCACAACGAACAAGGCAATCGGACTATAATGCTTGAACACTCTCACTTAGCCATAGAACTATATAATTTTAAATTTCGGCGAAGCCCCTAGTATTCGGAAGACCGAGTTCGGGGCGCTATCCACGCCTTGGCCGGACAAAGCCGGTTCCTCGCTTGAAGCGGCATAAGTCTTTAAGGACTCGAAAAACCTCTCGAACAGCGACCGGTCTCTCGCCTCATCATGACAGTCAGTTTTAGCTTTCTCTACTGAGGTGCTCAGCCCAGCTCAACTGGGGCACAATCGCAGTAGTTCTCCTAGTGCTACCTTAGCCGATATAGCGGAACGTAAGGCACCAAAACATAGGAGCCGGGCAAACCCAACTATTGACCCAAATCATGATTCGGAGCCGATGCATATAGTGCTATAAGTTCGGGGTGCCGCACTTGTGAAAGTGTACAGACTTCTCACGCCATATTGATGGGTACTGAAGCCCCTGGCGTATTTTTGCCGTACCATAGTGTACGGATGCAACATGTTATTGATAAACATATATATAAAAAGAGGATAATGCAAAAAATAGACAAAAAGCTATGCATTGTTTATAGAAAGGCTGCTATCAAAGCGGAACGATACAAGTAGTGCGATAAGCAAAAGAAATTGGACTATTTAACATGTCCTGGCCAGGGGCAGGCCGCGGAATTGTATTAAAAAATAGGTATACTGCTCGCAATAGAGACCACCTGGGAGTTCCATAATGCGGCGTGGCTTGTCTGCTTTCCTGGATCTTGCATCATTTGTGCGGCAGTTGAATTGCCGAACGGGTCATCCGAAGTATGGAGTCCTGAGAGTAAGGGAAAAAAAGAAAAAAAGGAATCCGATAGCCCCTGGTGCGGTTTAGGCCGTATTTCGGGCGTGCCGTGATAGTGCCCCTTCCCCTGTGACCATGGTAGTTCAAGAGTGTAGTTATGTACGCGAAGCACTGGTTTCGCTATATCGCGAGGGCTAGGGTTGGGGCCGCATTGCTACGCTAGCTCAGAACGTGCCAGGCGGTCTTGTTGTAGGGTACTTCAGGCGCGCTTGACAGTGTCCGGCTTTTTGAAGGCCGAACTGGAGAACTGCCTAGAGAGACTGCTTTGTACTTCTGCTGCGAGCACTGCCGTGTGCTCCTCCGTTCGGAGGGAGCGTTCGGTGTTCCCATTGACCGTGATTACTCCTCTAGGGCCTGGCATCTTGAGCTTGAGGTATGCATAGTGCGGTACCGCGTTGAATTTTGCGAATGCGGTTCGCCCGAGCAGTGCGTGATAGCCACTGCGGAACGGGACTATGTCAAAGATTAACTCCTCGCTTCGGAAGTTATCCGGAGATCCGAAGACCACTTCCAGTGTGACTGAGGCTGTACAGTTGGCTTCTACACCTGGTATGATGCCTTTAAAGGTCGTTTTGTGGGCTTGATCCTCGAGGGATCTATGCCCATTTTTCGCACTGTATCCTGGTAAAGCAGGTTCAGGCTGCTGCCGCCGTCCATGAGGACTCTTGTGAGATGAAATCCGTCAATGATTGGTTCTAGAACCAATGCGCCGAAGCCGCCGTGGCGGATTCTAGTGGGGTGGTCCCTTCGATCAAAGGTGATCGGGCAGGAGGACCATGGGTTGAACTTTGGGGCGACTGGCTCTATCGCATATACGTCCCGTAACGCACGCTTCCGCTCCCTCTTGGGGATGTGGGTTGTGTATATCATGTTCACCGTCTGCACTTGCGGGGGTAATCCCTTCTGTCCACTTTTGTTCGGCGGCCTGGGCTCCTCCTCGTCGTCGCTATGCAGCCCCTTGTCTTTGTTTTTGGCTCTTAACTTGCCTGTCTGCTTAAACACCCAACAGTCCCTGTTGGTGTGATTGGATGGCTTTTCGAGGGTGCCATGTATCTAGCACAAGCGGTCGAGTATTCGGTCCAAACTGGACGGGCCCTGAGTATTTCTTTTGAATGGCTTTTTCCGTTGACCGGATTTGTAGCCTCGGAATCTGGCATTAACTGCCGTATCCTCATTGCTGTCACTGTTAACGCGGCGCTTTTGTTTGTTCCGACACGACCTGTCGCTTTTGTCCTTGGTATTCGAATTACCAGGGTTCTTGGTTAAATTGTTGCTGTGAGCTAGCCAGCTGTCTTCTCCCGCACAAAAGCGGGTCATGAGTGTCATGAGGGCTGCCATAGATTTCGGCTTTTCCTGTCCCAGGTGCCGGGCAAGCCACTCATCACGGATATTATGCTTGAAGGCCACTAAGGCCTCTGCGTCCGGACAGTCGACTATCTGGTTTTTCTTTGTTAGGAACCGTGTCCAGAATTGCCTGGCCGATTCCTCTGGCTGCTGAATTATGTGGCTTAGGTCATCGGCGTCCGGTAGTCGCACATAAGTGCCCTGGAAGTTGTCAAGGAATGCGGCTTCCAGGTCCTCCCAAGAACCGATTGAGTCTGCTGGCAAGCTGTTAAGCCAATGCCGGGCCGGTCCATTAAGTTTGAGTGGGAGGTATTTGATGGCGTGTAGATCATCACCGCGGGCCATGTGGATATGAAGGAGATAATCCTCAATCCATACCGCAGGATCTGTTGTGCCATCGTACGATTCGATGTTTACGGGTTTGAAGCCCTCAGGGATTTTATGATCCATTACTTCATCTGTGAAGCATAGTGGGTGTGCGGCGCCTCTGTATTGGGCTATATCGCGACGCAGCTCGAAGTAGCTTTGTCTGTTGAGCTTGGCCCGGCCGGATTTATTGCATCTGGAGTGACGATCACCGTCACGTGCCGTGGGGCGCCTGCGTGATCCGTAGATCGATCTTGTTTGCCTTGCCTTGTCCTCCAGTATGTCGCGCAGGTCGGGCGCATTTTCCCGTGCCTTAGTATGCTTGGCGCGGCGTCGGGGCATTGCTTGAGTGGACGGCCAAGAGGCCTCTCTGTCGCGGCCACGAGGTGGCCGGTCGGCCATGTCATGCGCTGGTGATGTAGGTGCTTCCTCCTCTAGTCGGGGTAGCAGCTTGCGCTTTGGGTAACTCTTGGAGGGGCGTTCGAGTTCATACTCTTCGGCCGCAAGGACTTCAGTCCATCTGTCAGCTAGCAAATCCTGATCAGCTCTAAGCTGTTGCTGCTTTTTCTTGAGGCTGCTTGCCGTGGCCGTAAGCCTGTGTTTAAAATGCTCTTGTTCGGCGAGATCCTCTGGCACGACAAACTCGTCGTCGTCGAGGCTTGCCTTGTCTTCGGAGGGAGGCGTATAATTATCGTCCTCAACCTCTTGGTCCGCCGCCCTCTCATGAGGGCTGGCTTCTCTGTACTCCTGTGCTGAATCTTGCTGGAGGGGGTGTTCTTCGGCGCTATCCGAAGTAGTATTATCTCCCGTGCCGGAATCACCGTTTTTGCTTTGGCAGGATTTAGAGCGGCGCCGCTGACGCAGGTGCTTGGGCTGTTTCTTAGAGGTATCGTCCCCCGCTGTTCCATCGCCATCTCCATCCTTTGGAGTGTCCACCATATATATGTCATATGACGAGGTCGCCTTCCAGCGCCCTACAGGTGCTGGTTCTTGTTCGTCTCCTGCATCATCGTCCATGCCGTCGATGTCTCCGGAGTCGAAGTCAAGCATGTCGGTTAAGTCGTCGACAGTGGCTACCATGTGGGTGGTGGGTGGGTTTTGAATTTCTTCATCGTCCGTATCCCAACCTTGCTGACCGTAGTCCGGCCAGGGCTCTCCTGATAAAGAGAGAGACCTTAGAGAATTCAGGATGTCGCCGAAGGGCGAGTGCTGAAAGATGTCCGCGATGGTGAACTCCATTATCGACACCCAATCGGATACGATCGGCAGGGGCGCGGGGGGCTCAGAGTTCGGAGAGGAATCCGGCTCCTCGGAGTCACGGGCCATACGGAGTGCGGGGCTGGAGTTCGGCTCGATCGCCTCTGAGATCGCAGCCCCTGAGGCAGCGTCCAACTGCTGATCCTCGATCGGCGCAATAGGCTCCGAATCAATGGTCGGAACCGATGCGTGTGCGGCCTCCAAGGCGCTGTTCGGCGGCAGAGCTATATCATGCCCATCGAGACAGTGCGGCGCGCTTGGCTGTGGCTCGAATCCGTCGAAGATCAAGTCCCCGTGGATGTCAGCCGTGTAGTTTAGGCTTCCAAACCTGACCTGATGGCCAGGGGCGTAGCTTTCGATCTGCTCAAGGTGGCCAAGCGAATTGGCCTGCAGTGCGAAGCCGCCGAAGATGAAGATCTGTCCGGGGAGAAAAGTCTCACCCTGGACTACATCGTTGTTGATGATCGAAGGAGCCATCGGGCCTAAAAGAGACGACACAGAGGAACTCTCAATGAAAGCACCAATGTCGGTGTCAAAACCGGTGGATCTCGGGTAGGGGGTCCCGAACTGTGCGTCTAGGCCGGATGGTAACAGGGGGCAAGGAACACGATGTTTTACCCAGGTTCGGGCCCTCTTGATGGAGGTAAAACCCTACGTCCTTCTTGATTAATATTGATGATATGGGTAGTACAAGAGTAGATCTACCACGAGATCAAGGTGGCTAAACCCTAAAAGCTAGCCTATCGTATGATTGTTGTATGATGAAGTTGTCCTACGGAATAAAACCCTCCGGTTTATATAGACACCGGAGAGGGTTAGGGTTACACAAAGTCGGTTACAATGGTAGGAGATCTTGAATATCCGCATCACCAAGCTTGCCTTCCACGCCAAGGAAAGTCCCATCCGGACACGGGACGAAGTCTTCAATCTTGTATCTTCATAGTCCTGGAGTCCGGCTGAAGGTATAGTCCGGCTACCCGAACACCCCCTAATCCAGGACTCCCTCAGAGACCAAGGCCTTACTCCTTTTCTCCAATCTCAAAACAAGTTCGCCCGTCACCTCGAGTTCGAACACCCTAGGCTCTAGATTCCAAGCGCTTCGGACCTTCGACAATGTCCGGTTCCGACCTTCAAGGCCGATGGATGCCCTCCTCCATCACGGAGGAGGACGTGATAAAGTTGAGAGAGGCTAAGTTCTTGACCACCGAAATTTTGCATAGGTTGCCCGCTCAAAGGCAGGCCATTCCCAGTCCCCAGCCCGGTGAGAGCGTAGTGTTCAAGTCTCACTTCCTTCGGGGGTTAGGCTTCCCGATGGATCCCTTCGTGAGGGGGCTGATGTTCTATTATGGGCTGGAATTTCATGACTTAGCTCCGGAGTCCATCCTCCACATTTCCTCATTCATCGTTGTGTGCAAAGCGTTCGTCCGTGTTACTCCTCACTTCGGATTATGGCTCAAGACTTTTGGAGTGGAGCCGAAGATGATCGAGGGACGGCACGCAGAGTGCGGAGGCACTGTCATAAGTAAGAATGCTGATGCTCCATGGCCCGAGGGCTCCTTTGAAGAGGATCTAGGCTTGTGGCAACGAGAGTGGTTCTATATCACTGCTCTCAGGAGCGCCAAGTGGGTGGCGCCTCCTGCCTACCGCTCGGGTCCCCCACCACGTCTAGTAATCCGGAGGGACCACGAGCTCTCCAGCATTTTATGGGCGCAACGCTCGTGGAGATGTATAAAATGTTCTTCGGATCACAAGCAATGTGTCCGGATTTGACCGAGGACGCAGGTTTAAGCTGCAATCGCCCGGATACTCAAGTACGTAACCTTGTGCCCAGACTCGCTATCCGTAAAATTGTCATAAATTCGCGCCTAAAAGAGCTGTCCTTTTAAACAGGAGTGGATAGCGAAGGCAAAGCTGATCAGGTGTCCGGATCCCCTTCCTGAGACCAGGCCGGATCCCGTGCTAGTCAGGATGTTGAAGATCGTGCCTTTGGAGGGAAGTGAGGGGGAGGACAAGGAAACTATGGCCTCCTCGAAGGAGGCTGCTCCGAAGGGAAGAACCGACAATTCTTCTCCTAAGGGGAAGAAGAGGGCCGCCTCTGACGACCCGGAGACCATGGCCTCAAAGCAGGGGAAAAAGTCCTCGTCAGAGGGTCTGACACCGAAGAGATCCTCGGCCGAACTTCGCCCTCAAAGGGATCAGCCCTCCAGTGAGCCGTAAATAGAGAAAGATTTTCCTTTAGAGGGATGAGAGAAATCCTTGCCTTTTATCTGAGAGGATTAACCAAAATTTTACTTTGTAGCTCAGACCTCAGCCCTTCTCAGCAGAGCTCGTCTTCGGGGGATCTTCTTCCGGAGATGATGGAGAGTGGAACGCCTCCCCCTGCCGTACCGCCTGGCGAGGCGGGCGACCCTGAGGTGTCGTCGCGGAGGGTTTCTTCGAATCCGGCAGGGGTGGAAGTTAGCCATATGTCCCCCCAAGGTTCTCCGCGTCCGGCCTTCGATGGAGGTCATAGGACGAGTCCGGCACCGTCCGATGCGCAGTTGGAGGAGCTGATGATGCTGCTGGGGCGAGCTTCTATCTCAGAGGAGCACCGTGCATTGATGGGTACGGTGATTGGAAGGATTTCGTCCGTGGAAAGCGGATTGCATGAGGCCGTCAGAAGTTTGCTGACGGGTTTTGAGGTACGTTTGATAATGTACTTCTTTGTCAATTGCGCATAAACAAGATGCGCCCTGTGTAGATAGTAGCCCCTGAGACTCTATGCGTTGTCAAAATTGACGATGCGTAGAGGATCATAATCCCAGGTCTAAAATGTCGCCTTTGTATACAGGTGGCGAAGTGTCCGGAATCGAGCCGAAGTGATGATTTTGCCGAACTAAAGCGGCAACTTGATGTGGCAGATGCCAACATCGTGCTCGTCAACGAGTAGCTTGATGAGGCTCAAGGTATGCAATTCCTCGGGCGGCATCTGGTAAGAGGAGCTTTATGCCAGTATCTTACAATGTGTGTGCTTGACGCAGATGGTGCGGCCGCCGTGGAGAGTCTTCGGGAGGAACTTACCCGAGCTAAGGAACAAGCCAGGAAAAGTGATGCGGCTGCCGAGAAGGCCCTTGAAGAGTTGAGAGCCAAACAGGCTGCTCACTGCCGAAGCAAGAGGGAGATGGCCATGATGGCCGTGAAGTTAAAAAGTGCTGCTGACCGTTGCAAGTTTCTTGAGAAAGAAGACCAGGCGAGACAGACGGACTTAGAGAAGGCCGTTGCTGATGCCAAGGATGCTCGCTCTGCGATGAGAGCTGCAAAGGAGGAGCTGCGTCAGGCCGGACAGATTGCGGCTGGAAAGCCCTTTATGTTGCGGAGGAAGTTTTGCGATCCGAAGTTTGCTCCGTTGGACCGGATGTGGAGTGCGGAGGACGCCTATCTGGATTTGGCAGCGAGTGTTGCTGATGCGACTGAATACTTTCGAGATCAAGAAGATCGCGAAGTGGAAAGGCTTTTCTGGTCACAATTCCAGAATCTAGAGCGTCCACTGGCATTGGACGATCGTCTGGCTCAATGGGCCGAACTGAATAGATTGTCCGGACTCGCCATGAAGTACGTCATGGGTCATCTGTGGCCGGGGAGATCGGAGCCGAAGAGTTATTTCATCTTGGTGCAGCAATTCCTTGACGCGGTGCCACGTATCAATGCGATGAAGAGGTCAGCATGCATAGAGGGCGCACGGATGGCTCTTGCCCGTGTCAAGACATACTGGGCAGAGATGGAGACCACCGTTGTTGCATCCCGAGATTCGGACAAAAGCCGAGTACCCTCCAAGCACTATTTTCAGGAAGTCCTTGAAGGCGCTCGTGTAATAGAGACGCAGTGCTCGAAGGATGCTATGTTCTGATAGCATATGTAATTATAAAGCAATATTTTGATGAATTGTAGTAGCCTTTTATACTTGTGCCTTCAAGTATTTGGAACACCTCCTGTGCGGCCGTTTTAAGATATATGTACAAAATCTGAAAGATTGCAGTCGTTGGCTTCAGCCCCCACGCACATAGTGCGGGGGTGCTCGCAGAAGGCACATTTTCACACTTAATCCAACGTCTTGGTCCTACAAAGGAGGTGATAGCGCAGCGAGCTAGGCAACCAGACTATAATGCTTTAACACTTTCACTTAGCCATAGGAGCTTGACAATGGGACTATTTAGGTAGCCCCTGGTAGCGACTGCGCTCGCCCGAATTCAGGGCACGTATGTGCCTGGCCGGGAAACGGCCCTTCGTTAATGCGAAGGAATCCTACAGATTCCGGAGAGTCATCGAGTGGTTGACCAGTCTCACGCCATATCATGACAGTTGGTTTTCGGCTTTCTCTACTGAGGTGCTCGCCTGGCCGAACCAGGGCACAATCGCAGTAGTTCTCCTGGTGCCGCCTTAGCCGATAGAGCGGAACATAAGGTGGCCGAACACAGGAGCCGGGCAACCCAACATTTGACCAAAATCATGACTCGGAGCTGATGCATATAAGGCCAAACTCGCGACGCCGAACACTCCCTAAGGTATTCGGTCTTTATGAGAGCGGGCAAGGTAACGCTCTGAGGTATAAGCCCCTAGTGTCCAGGTACGCGCAAGAATTCTGACGTGGCCACATGCCAAGACGCCAGCCTCCTCCTTGGTCATAGAACCAGGGGATGTGTATCAACAAGAGACAGTAAAAAAGGTTTACGCAGGGTCTTAATCTGAAAAGAATCCTTGGAACGGGTCCCTACTGCACGTATGCGCCTGTGTCTCCATTGTGCCGTATCCTGGACGGGCGCAACACGACGTTCATCTGTAAAAAGAGAGCAACTAAGTTGAAAAAGGGGCGTGCCGAACAAAAGTTATATGAAATAAACAAAGTGTAAAGTAAAATATGAAAAATTGAGCTTTATTGTCTCTTATTTTATACGTGTGAAGCCCCTAGTGCAGGGGGATATGGCCACTAAGCCTTTATCAACGATACTTTTTTTGCCGGACTCGTCTATCCGTGTCCGTGGTCTTAATGACCTGTTCCGATGTTCTGGCTGGTGAAGCCATTGTATTGTGGGGCTGTTAAAGCGGCCGCACAATCCTCCGCTTGGGGGAGGTGTTCTCACTTCTTCCCCTTTAAGGAGATGATGCCGCATGGACCGGCATCTTAAGCATAAGAGATGCATAATGCGGTATTGGGTTAAAGCGGGCGAAAGCTTCGCGTCCCAGTAGTGCTTGATAGCGACTTGAGAATGGGACGATGTGGAAAGTCAGCTTTTCGCGACGGAAGTTATCGGCAGAGCCGAAAATAACCTCGAGCCGGAGAAAACCCATGCAATGGGTGTCCGGACCCGGCGTTACTCCTTGAAAGGAGGTTTTGCTGTGGCGAATTCTTTTTGGGTCGATCCCCATGTGGCAGATTGAGTCCTGATATTCAGGTTGAGTCCACTGCCACCGTCCATAAGGACATTTGAGAACTGGAGTCCGCCAATTATTGGATCGAGTACCAGGGCAGTCCAGCCTGGGTTCCTGACACTTCTAGAATAATCCAGATGATCGAAGATGATTTTGACAACCAGTGGCGGGATTCCTTTGGGATAGGCCGTGGGGCGCGTACCTTTATGGGCGCCGCACGTTTTGTTATGTGGAGTAAGTTTACTGTTTTTACTTCTTGTGGGAAATTCTTTTGCTTCCTGGTACTCTGCTTTTGGGGTTCGTCCTCGTCTTCGCTTGGTGTGTCGAGCCCCTTGTGTTCGGCGTTGAGTCTGCCGGATTGTATGAAAACCCAACAATCTCTGTGGGTATGGTTAGCAGGCTTTCCGAGAGTGCTGTGTATTTGACATATCCTATCCAAGATTTTGTTTAGGTTGGATAGGTCATCCCTGTTATCTTGGAGGGGCGGCTTTTTCTGATTCTGTCATGAGCTTTTAAATCCGGCGTTGACTGCCGTGCATTTCGGACTTTTTTCCTTAGTCTGGCGACGGTCCTTATTGCGTCACGGTTTTCCGTTTCCATCCCTAGTTTCGGATGTACTTGGTTCACTGGTGCTGCATCTTGCCAACCAGCTGTCCTCTGCTGCGCAAAAGCGGGTCATGAGGCTTGTTAGTGCGGCCATTGTTCTTGGCTTTTCTTGGCCGAGGTGTCTGGCGAGCCATTCGTCTCGGACATTATGCCTGAAAGCCGCTAAGGCTTCAGCGTCCGGACAGTCGACTATCTGATTCTTTTTAGTAAGAAATCTATTCCAGAATTGCCGAGCTGAATCTTCGGGCTGTTGAGTTATCTGACTAAGATCGTCTGCATCCGAAGGGCGGACATAGGTCCCTTGAAAATTTGCTCGGAAAGCATCCTCAAGCTCTTCCCAACTTCCGATTGTGTTTTTAGGAAGGCTTTTGAGCCAATGCCGGGCTGGCCCTTTAAGCTTGAGGGGTAAGTATTTTATGGCGTGGAGGTCATCTCCTCTAGCCATATGTATGTGGAGGATATAATCCTCGATCCAGACTCTAGGGTCTGTTGTTCCATCATATGCCTCTATGTTTACGGGTTTGAATCCCGCTGGAAATTCATAATCCAGGACCTCATCGGTGAAACATAGGGGGTGTGCGGCACCCCTGTATTTGGGTGTGCCGGATTCTGATAATGGCTTTACTGCATTGCTTACGAGAGCTTGCTTTCTTGGCCCGTAAATGGACCTGGCTGGGCCATGATGCGCATCCTTAAGTGGGTCACATGCCGGCTTAAGTGCGGCGCTGCTTGCCACTTTATGCTGGCCATGGGGTCGTCTATCCGACCGTGTGGCTTTCTCACTTTTGGAATGCGAGGGCTCTAAGGCCTCCTCGTCGAATTCAGGCAGTAGCTTTCTCTTCGGATAGCTTTTAGTGCGGCGACTATCGCCGTATTTGTCTGCGGTATTGATTACTTTACTCCATCTGATCCTGAGTGCATCTTCCGCAGTTTTTAGCTTCCGCTTCTGCTTTTTCAGGCTGCGTGCGGTTGCAACGAGCCGTTTGTGGAGGTTCTTCTGCTTCGTGGGCTTGTCCGGCGTAGGGTCGTCCGGAATGCCATTTTCGCCGGGGGAGGGATGTTCGATTTCTCTATCCGGGTTGTCCTATTGGGACGGTTGCTCTAAGGCATGCTCGTAGTCTACCGGCTCATCCCGCTCTATGGTTGGGTCTTTATCGAGGCGGGGCTTGGGTCGGCGTTTACGCCGACGCTTTGATGGTTTTTCGAGAGATCGATCACTCTCTCCATCCCCGTTTTCCTCGTTGTTGCATCCTTTAGGGGTATCCACCATGTACACATCGTGAGATGAGGTGGCTGTCCAATGCCCTATAGGCGTTGGTTCTTGGTTGTCTCCTGCATCGTCGTCCATACCGTCGATGTCTTCGGAGTCAAAGTCGAGCATGTCGGTTAAGTCGTCGACAGTGGCTACGAAGTGGGCGGTGGGTAGGTTTTGAATTTCTTCATCATCGGAATCCCATCCTTGCTGACCGTAGTCCGGCCAGGGCTCTCCTGATAAAGAGAGAGACTTTAGCAAATTCAGGATGTCGCTGAAGGGCGAGTGCTGAAAGATGTCTGCGGTGGTGAACTCCATTATCGGCGCCCAATCGGATTCGATCGGCGGGGGCGCGGGGGGCTCGGAGTTCGAAAAGGAATCCGGCTCCTCGGAGTCACGGGCCATGCGGAGTGCGGGGCTGGAGTTCTGCTCGATCGCCTCTGAGATCGCAGCCCCTGAGGCAGCGTACAACCGCTGATCCTCGATTGGCGCAGTAGGCTGCGAATCAATGGTCGGAAACGATGCGTGTGCGGCCGCCAAGGCGCTGTTCGGCGGCAGAGCTATATCATGCCCATCGAGACAGTGCGGCGCGCTTGGCTGTGGCTCGAATCCGTCGAAGATCAAGTCCCCAGGGACGTCAGCCGTGTAGTTTATGCTTCCGAACCTGACCTGATGGCCAGGGGCGTAGCTTTCGATCTGCTCAAGGTGGCCAAGCGAATTGGCCGCGAAGCCGCCGAAGACGAAGATCTGTCCCGGGAGAAAAGTCTCACCCTAGACTGCATCGTTGTTGATGATCGAAGGAGCCATCGGGCCTAAAAGCGAAGACACAGAGGAACTCTCAATGAAAGCACCAATGTCGGTGTCAAAACCGGCGGATCTCGGGTAGGGGGTCCCAAACTGTGCGTCTAGGCCCGATGGTAACAGGAGGCAAGGAACACGATGTTTTACCCAGGTTTGGGCCCTCTTGATGTAGGTAAAACCCTACGTCCTGCTTGATTAATATTGATGATATGGGTAGTACAAGAGTAGATCTACCACGAGATCAAGGAGGCTAAACCCTAGAAGCTAGCCTATGGTATGATTGTTGTATGATGAAGTTGTCCTACGGACTAAAACCCTCCGGTTTATATAGACACTGGAGAGGGTTAGGGTTACACAAAGTCATTTACAATGGTAGGAGATCTTGAATATCCGCATCGCCAAGCTTGCCTTCCATGCCAAGGAAAGTCCCATCCGGACATGGGACGAAGTCTTCAATCTTGTATCATCATAGTCCTGGAGTCCGGCTGAAGGTATAGTCCGGCTACCCGAACACCCCCTAATCCAGGACTCCCTCAACGACTGCAAGTAACTCTTTTGAGGTGGCGCACACGAGTCCACATATTCACCATATCAATACACCACTATGGATCCGCTCCCGTCTCCCTACGAGAACGCCATCCATAGCACTCACGCTTATCTTGCGCATTTTAGAGTATCCACTTTCACTTGTCTATGAACTGTACAGGCAACCCAGAAGTCATTTACCGCGGACACGGCTATTCGAAAAGATCATTATAACCCTGTAGGGGTGTACTTCTTCACACATGTTTCCACCACTTAGTGTATGCACACGACATGTACTCAACAGACTTCAAGCGAAAGCCAACGTGGGTGTAGACCATGACCTGACTAACCACACAAGTCTCTAGTCCAGGTTTATCGCCTATTCGGGTTCCATCTGCGAGGAGATCCGGCCGGAGTTTCGCTCACAGCCCCAAACGATGTGTGCAGGGTTCCCGAGACACCAAACGAGCGCCCGGTACACCGTGCCATGGTGTATCTACCGCATCATAGCCCACCCCTAGGGTCAGCGCTATGCACGGCCTCCAACACATATCCTACAAACACTAGAAACTAGTTGCAACTCCTGGATAGAGGGCATGGGCGGTTAATAAGTCGAGCGGGGTCATATTTCAGGGCCCAACATGTGGTAGTAGCTGGTCATGGATCACAAACACAGAACTCAGTTCCTAAGGACGGTTTCAATGAGACAACCCACCATGTACTCCTACATGGCCTCTCACCGCTACCTTTACCAAATCATGTTCACACACTTAACTCACACAGTAGGACATGTTCATCACCATTCCAATTCATCCCCGATGAATCAGACCTAACTCAACTCTAAGCAGTAGCAGGCATGACAAACAAGCCTGAATGAGTAGGCACATCAGGGCTCAAACAACTCCTACTCATGCTAGTGGGTTTCATCTATTTACTGTGGCAATGACAGGTCATGCAAAGGAAAGGGGTTCAACTACCGCAGCATGCAACAGTTGAATCGTTGTTGTCCTAATGCAGTAAAAGAGATCAGGAGCGAGAGAGTGGGATTGTATCGGAATGAACAGGGGGGTTCTGCTTGCCTGGCACTTCTGAAGATAGTATAGCTCTTCATCGGTGTCATCGAACTCATCATCGAAATACGTCTATCTAGAGGGGACAACCACCTGCAACAGAGAGGAAACACAATCAATGCAATGCACAATATGATGCATGATCATGACATGTCAATATGAGTGTGTTGGGCTAATGCAACTAGCAACAGGTTAAATGGAGTTGGTTTGAACCCTGGGTTCAAATTCAAACTCCATATGTAATTTCTTAAATGCCATTTAATTGAATTGTCCTAAACAGCAGCCATAAGTTGTTCTATCATGCATGAAGGTTATACAGATGGATAGATTGGATTTTTCTAATCATTTTTCATATATAACTTATTTCATTCTGAGTTACAGATTAATTTCTATGAATTTTAGAAGTTTTAGCTATTTTCTGGAATTTCCTGAATAAGAATAAATCCAGAAAAAGGTTAACTGTGTCAGCATGATGTTGGGGTGACGTCAGCAAGTCAAAGGTGCCAGCCCAGGTCAAACCTGACGGCTGGGACCCACATGTCAGCGTAGCAACTAACTAGCAGAGCAATTAGTGTTACGTTAGTACTAACCTAGGTTGATTAGGGCCTGGGCCCACTGGTCAGTGTCTAAGCTAACTGTCAGGGTCAATTAGCACTAATCTAAATCTAACTAAAGATTGACAGGGACTGGCCCGCACGTCAGTGACCCTGGGGGGGGGGGTCAAACCCTAGGTCAAATGAGTCAACCTCGCCGGACTTGGTCCACGGCTCGTCGCCGGCGACGCCAGAGATAGCGGAGGTGCTCGGAATCGTAGCTCAGGCGACCAAATGAGCGGCGGATAGGCTCTACGGGGAGCTGGCGATCGCGCGCATCTAACGGGGCAAGTGGGAGCAGCTGGGTTGGACCGAGCTCGTCGAAAGCGAGCTCGCGGCGGCGGCCGGAGTTCGGCCAACGGCGGTTTGTGTGTTACAGGGCATGTCCGGAGCCGTGGATGGTTGTGATCGAACCGCGGGTGTGCAGCGAGTGCAGCTGTGGGCTTGGAGGCGTGCTTGCACGGCCGTGGTCATGGTGGCTACATGGCCGGTGGTGAGGAGCTATCGGCTCCGATGGCCATGGTGGTTAGAAGGCGCGGACGAGCACAGGGAGAGAGGGGAAAGGGGCAAGGGCTCACCGCGATTCCAGTAGAGGCAACGGCGAGGCCGAGGAGGGGCTGGTGCTCGCCTATCCCCGGTGAGTTCGCCGGCGGTCATAGGTTGAAGACGAGGTAGGGGACAACGCTGCAGGGCTTCCGGTGGGGCGTGGCTCGGTGAGGGGGTGGAGGACGAAGTGGCGGAGCTTCTGGGCGTGTCGGCGAGGCGTGGGGTGGTTGGTGGCCATGGCTTCGGCGAGCGGCGGCTGCGGCTGCGCTCGGGTGGTGCGCGCGAGAGGGACAGGGGAGGGGATGAGCACGGGGGGGGGGGGGGGGAGTGAGAGGGCCTGGGGGGTGCGTGGCGTCTCCAGCCAGCTCCAGGCAGTCGGCGGCAAGCAGGAGGAGGCATGGCGAGCTCGGCGGTGTCGCAGTGTCCCTCCTCTGCCTACTGGAAGAGGTAGGCGATGACTGGCACCAGGCCAGTGGGCTGGGTCGTGCTGGGCCAGGCCAGGTAAGCGCCAGGTAAGGTATCTTCTCTCTCTCTGCTTTTCCTATTTTAGTTTCTGTTTTCTATTATTTTGTAGTCTTTAGGGCTTTATTAAAAATGTCAGGGCATTTCCAAAAATCATGAAACTAATCATGGTACTGTTTAGAATATATCCAATAGTAAACATTTTAGTTTATGATTATTTGAGCATTTAAAATATTTTATAGCATTCAAATGCCCAAATGCAAATACTATATGATTTAATTCTGTGACCAAAGTTGTCCTAGAAAAATGTGAACCATTTTTGAATGAGGTTCTAGACGAAGGCAAAGATGATGAACATTTTAGAAGGGCATTTCAGGTTCATTGAAAAAGTATTTAGTAAACCTAGTTGGTTTAGGTGGTGCTGGGAGTTCTGTCATCCCCATTTCAACTTTCTGAGAAAATTTAACATGATGACATGATGATCATGCAAGGACAAGCAAAGGCTAAGCTAGGTCTGTGACAATAAACCAATGAAGGGCTATCTCATACTAGCATGGTTCTTAAAGAAAACTGAAAAACACAAAGGACATAAATCATGTGAACAAAACAAAAACCGAGGTATACCGATAATTGTTGAAGAAGAAAGATGGGATGCCAACTGGGGCATCCCCAAGCTTAGATGCTTGAGTATCCTTAGAATATTTACTTGGGGTGCCTTCGACATCCCCAAGATTGAGCTCTTGACACTCTTTATTCTTCTCACATCGGTCACTCCTCGTTCTTCGAACACTTCATCCACACAAAACTTTAACAAAAACTTTGTGAGATCCGTTAGTATAATAAAGCAAATCACTACCTTTAGGTACTGTTGTGAACTCATTCTAAATTCGTATTTGTGTAATATCTGCTGCATTCCAACTCATCCATGGTTGATACCCTCCGATACTACTCATAGATTCATCTAAATAAGCAAACAACACATAGGAAAAAGAATCTGTCTAAAACAGGACAGTCTGTAGTAATCTGGAGGTTTAGTAAACTTCTGTAACTCCAAAAATTATGAAATAAATTTTAAAAATTGAAAATTTTGTACAGAAGTAATGTGCAAAAAGTTTTAGACCCATTTGACTTTCCAGTAAAAAATGTAAATCACGCGGTACAGCCAAAGTTTCTGTTTTTGTTCTGCACATAGTAAACAAGCAATCTAATCATTCTAAAACCAAAGCTTGACACATTATTTTTATAATATAATGGATATATATAAGGGGATAATTATTTATAGGGAAGCTTCCATGAAAAATTCTACATTGTTTCCATGAGCATGAACACAAGTGCTCAAGGTCGACCCTCACTTCTTCAATGCATAACTTTCCAATCACTTCTCTTTTTGAAAAACTTTTTAGGCATGAGAGGCAAGTAATTTTTTTGGTATTTTAATTATTTAAACTTTTTTTGTATGTTTCACCCACAACTAAAGAGAAACAAAAAAGTAAAAACAAAATCTACTCAGTGATGAAAGCAAACAAGCACACACGAGAATATCAACCCCACGCTATTGCTCCCCGACAACGGCGCCAGAAAAGATCTTGATAATCCCCAAGTGCAGGGAATCATCGTAGCAATTTTTAAAGGTGGAAGTGATAAGTATGGAGTGTCGAACCCACAAGG